>NC_072492.1:8043751-8353898 GCF_027574615.1 Eptesicus fuscus | reverse complement strand
ACTTGGGACACAAGTGAAGAACTTTGAGCAAAACTCAGGTTCGGTGCAAGAAAGTTCTGATCTGGATTAATCCTGCACATGCCTAGAAGAGCAGGTTACATTGGGCACTGACCTATTACAGTTGCGCATTAGTGGAAAAGGCATTAGGTCATACCTATCCATTTACTCTCTAAATTGTTTTTTGTTTGTATCTGTAATCAATCTAATTATTATTCATATTTAGCTACTTAAAATGCATTTTTTTGTTTTTATAGAAAAGGTCTTTTTAAAAAGTCAGTAGAAGCAGCCCCCTTTCTTCGTTAACGGTTCACGGTTTCCTCCATCCCTGCTCTGGTAGTCACCCTTCGCTGCAGAGGAGTCTCACATCCCGAGCTGCTTTTCAAGCTGGTCTCTGCCATCAGCGGCTCTTCCTCAGTCCCCTGGATCCTCAAGCCTCTCTTGGCCTCGCTTGGCCCTTCCTGGCCCTCAGGCAGAAATACACCCAAGGGTATTTTCTTAGAGAGCAGATAGGATCATGCCACCCCCAGGTGTTAAAAATCTCCTTTGACTGTCTGTGGGTTCTGCATAGAGTTCACAAGCTTGATCTGGTGCAGAAGGGTCTTCACACTCTGACACCGTCCCCATCATGTAGCCATGTCCTGGATACACTGAGATGCTCAAATTCCTCAGATATGGCTTCCTGCCTCATCACACCTCTGTCTTCGCACTCCCTTCTACTTCTGCCTGGAATGCTTTCCCTTGCCTTTTTGAAGATATGTTTGCACCCTTCAAAACCAAGATGATCCATCACATCAGCATGCACAGTTCTTGCGCTGTCCTTTGGATTTTCACAGTCCCTTAAACAAACCTATTCTCCAGCAATTATCCCCGGTGTTATAAATACCTATTTGCACATGCTCATCTCTTACTGGACTGTGAACTTTTTGAGAGCCGAGACCTGCCATTCATCTCTGCGGAGTCAGTGCTCAGCACAGTGTCTGACTCATCATAGATCCTTAATTCATGTTTACCGAATTTATTAATTAAGCCATAACCAAGGCATCACCATCCATTTAATTGCAAATGAAGTCCCAAAGATGAAATTAACAGTCTCATTTCTATCAGCTTCGCTGATAAAGTGATGAAAAACAGTCAAGTGTTTCTCACACTGCCAGCCAATATAGAGCAAAGGAAAGCATCCAAGGGCGTTGGCCCTGCCCTCGAATGGCTTACAATATCGTGGGAAAGATGAGATTTCCATTAATGAAACAAACTGAGGACAACATTCAGAACATTTGAAAGTCATGTTAGTTATAGCAGGCTTGAACTGTCTGGGGCTCGAGACTAGAAGAAATGAGAGCAGATCTGCTCCCTCCCAGCCCACCAATCCTCCTGGGAGTGGGGTTGAAAGGTGGATTCACTTGGAATCCAGTGTGGGAGTGAGGAGGGGGTCTTTACACTCAGTGTGTTCAAAAAAGTTTTCTATATGAAACTAGACCAAGGCTGCTATTGAGGAAAATGTGATTTTTGGATTGGTAGAAGAAGAAGTTTAGTGGGAAAGGCATTATAAAAAGGTGAAATGATGTGAGGAAATGCTAAGTACCAAGGTTAGGAGGCACAGGTAATGGAATCAAATCTTTAGGCACCACAATTGCTTGAAGGACTCTTGTGTTGAGTAGCCAGAGAGTAACAATAGAAATAATCCTGCTCTTTTCTTTTGCTTTCCTGTTTACATAGTGTTTATGCATCCTTGACAGAGTCCTTGGGTCCTGATGGCAGTCCTATCTGGTGTGCTAAGTGCTGAGGGGCTGAGCCTTCTCTGACTCCCTCACACTAAACCCCATCCTGAGTTTCATGTTCCAGAGGTTCCCCTGGGCTTCCCTGGGACATGGCATGTCCACACACTACTGTGTTCATTGGTTTATTCCTGGGGAAAGTAGGTGCCATTCTTATCTGTGCCCAGCACCTGAAACAACATAGAAGCTCAGTAAGCGTTTGCTGCATTAGTAATTGGATGCGTGGATGTAATACAATAGATGGCAATCTTGTCTGTATCAGATATCTCATTCTCCACCTTAGTCCACAGGCTACTCATCAAGTCCCCAGCAATGAACCTAAAGATTCAGACCCATCTCAGAATCCCCAGCCCAGCGAACACTGAATGGACAGAGTTTCTCAGGCATCAGCTGGACCCATCCCTCTTCTAAGTTTGGAGTTACTAAAGGCTGGATAATAAAGATAAGAAAGCTTTGAGCCCCATGTGGCATGTCTGCTAGAACCCAGAAACAGAGGTGATCCAGTAGCCCCAGGCTCTGCCGCTAACAAAGACTTTCTGAGCAATGGCCCTTCAAAGCAACAAATCAAGACAGACAGCCTGCCAGAAACGTGCAGACCCAGCAGACTCAGAATCTCTTACCCGCGGAGATCTGCCCTCCCAGCCCATCTATCACTTAGACAACTCAAATTAGATGGTGAGAACATCAAAGAAGCAGCATCCACCTTTGTAGTAGCTCTAGAAAAGCTCCCTGCTCCTGGGCAATCTTGCCCCAAGCGCTCCCCTCCCCACCACTCAGGGAGCCTGATGAATCAGTACCCATAGCTGCCTGCAAGATTTCTATTCATCCTTCAAAGATGCAGCTCCAATGCCACCTGCTCTGTGATGCTTTCACCCATCTCTGAATAGCACATTGTTAGGTCAAGAGTAGGTTTTGATGTGGTTATAGCAAAGGGTCTCTGCACCACCCAAATTGTGATCTTGTGATCCATCAGTTCTTCTGCAAAAGAGGCATACACAACAAGAAGTTTTATGGGAAACAAAGAACCCCTTTGCACCCAACACCCCCATGCAGAACTCTCTGAAAGAGTATAATGGGATTATAAAACTTACCCTGAGCCCCAAAATGTGCTCTATCTCCTAAAAAAGCCAGAATCTAAGTCCTGGGATCTTATCCCTTCTCACATAGCAAGGATGAGTACATTCAGGTGTGTGGGAGTGAGGAGAAACTGTCAGTCCTGGTCTGAGGACGGGGGCTCTGTGTTCACTCAACAATCCTACCAAGGAGGTGTGAGAGGAAAGGGAGGATTGCATAATTGAGTGATTGTTTGATTACTGCCTATTCTTTTCAATCAGGTGACCCCATTCACATGTATAAATGGAAAAATAAGGGCATCATGGAGGGAGGAAAGAAGATATGGCTAGGGAGATCAGAGAAGAAAGGGACAATCTCCCAATGAAGACTCTAGGGACTGAGGTGAGACACAATAGATAAGTATATTTGAACAATCTCCGTGTGAGCTCATGGTCATTGGATGGTGAAATGACTTCCTTGCTGTAATACACTTACCCACAGAGCTACCAGAACACTGGATGCAGCTGAGAGCTCCTGTTCTCTAGTCACATTCTTCAGCATTCCCATTCTCAATGGTGGACACCATTGAGTTCCAACTCTGGTTCCAACTCTGGCATTTCTGATGTTAGTTGGCCTCTAGCACGATCTCTGTCTGAAGGGTTGGCCCAGATTGTCAGCTCTATGTCAACTCTTTCAACAGCAGGGAATTGTTAGAACAAATGTGATACATCCACATACTGGAATACTGCATGACAGGCTGTTCACCAATAATGGGTCCCCATTCCCTTTTAGGCATAGAAAAGCACTGTGTCACCCTTCCAATCTCGGTGTTAGGTCTGGCCATGTGACTACTTTGGCCTAGGAAATGCGAGTTGATGTGACTTCCACAAAGCATTTAATTGCCAGTGGTCAACTTTCCATTCCTTTCTTCCCCTGTCAGAACACCTGAAGCATTATGTTAAGAATAGAGATGTAATTAGATGGCAGGGAGTGGTCATGTGTGCAGGGCCCTTGCCAAGTCAGTGGGGCTTGCAGCATGAACAATGAATAGATGTTTTTGTTGGGTTAAGTCACCAAGATATTGATGTTTTTAATATACATTTATATATAAGTTATAAATATATACAGATAAAATATGTTTTATATATAAATAAATATATATATAATTTTTAAATAGTAAGATAACTTTTTTCATCATTTTACAATTTTTAAAAAGTCCTCACCCAAGGGCATGCTTAGAGAGAGGAAGGGAGAGAGAGAGAGAGAAAGACAGAGACAGAGAGAGAGAAAGAGACAGACAGAGAGAAATATCCATGTGAGAGAGAAACATGGATCACTTGCCTCCAGTACATGCCCCAACCGGGGATCAAACCCAAAACCCAGGCATGTGCCCTGACTAGAATCAAACCAGCAGCCTTTTGGTGCATAGGACAACACTCAACTAACTGAGTCACTCCAGTCGGGCACCATTTCTTCACAATAAATATATGTTATCCTTACAGAGACAGGAGTGTTATTTTTAACAGAGTTGCACTTGCTCTGTTTCTCTTACACCTGCTGGCCTAAGTGGGCTGTTGGAGTGGCTGACAGTTCTTGAAGGCCCGAGGTTTGCTTTCAGCTTTTCTCATGCACAGACGGTCCTCAAGGTATTGAATGAATTCTTTAGATGGAGACTTGTTTCTCCTTTGTGGTCACAGAAGCTCAGAGAAGTATCAGCCTGGAGAGGATAGAGAGGGCAGCCAAGGAGAAATGTGAATGATGTGAACACGGAAAGTAGGTGGAGAAGTCCAGAGTAAAGAGCCCTCCATCTCTTGGAAACCTTTTTGCCCACCACCTTCTATCTATCCTTCAAGGGTTAATTCAGACCCCACTTCTTCCATGAAGCCTTCCTTGACTTTTCCAATCTTCAGAGATCTTTTTTTTTCCCTTCCAGCTTCTGTGGCATTTAGTCTAGACCAGTGGGCTTTCCAACATGATTCCTTGTGGCATCCTGGAGCCCTTCTGCCCCTGGAATACCTCAAGAATCATCAGAGAAGGCAAGATCTGCAATCTCCCCACTCTGTCCTTGCCAAAGCAGCTAAAATAATTTACCCTATTTTATGTGCTTCAGCATACGAAGCACAAGTTCTGCTGCTATAACAAAAATTATTTGGACAGGCTGCGGTTTCTCCTCAGATACTTCAGCTCAGAAGGAGTGGAGAGCAAAGTTTTGCATCCATGGGAGTACCTGGGTCTTCTGGCCTCAGTGAGGGAGAGGTTAATTAGGTCCATCTGTGATCTGGCCGCCAGGGCTTCTCAGCCATGGTTGCCATAGAGACAGTCAGGAGATATTCAGTAGCATAGGCGACTGCACCGGAAGCTCCTCTGTGCTCAGCCTAAAGCAGCTATGCTGCTGGACACCGTGCATTCTGCTCTTTTCTTTTCCTGTGTAGAGACCTCAGAAACTGCTGCTCTGAGGATCCATGTAGAAGAATTTCTAGCATATTTTCTTGATCTTTTGCCCTTTTCTGGGAAACAGAGCGAAGCAAAGCAAAACCAAACCAGACCTCTGTTTGAGAAACAAACACCAGAGGGGACCTGCAGCTGGTGAGCTGCGCAGAGAAGCATTGCCCCGAATGGGGTCAGACAAGCCCCATCTCTGTCCTGAGTCCTTTCTTCCTTGTCAGATGATCATGCACCAAACCTTCCCAGTCCCGGTCCCTGAGGCTGACCCCTGACTTGGCTGCCTCGCCCGTGGTCAGAGCACTCAGTTAGAATGCTCATTCGAATACTAATGAAACCAAAGATAATATGGCTTAGGCACAATGCTGAACACCAGTACTTTATCCCATTTTATAAATGAGACAATTGAGGTACAGACAGTCAAATTACATGCCAATGATCATACAGCTGACTGACTCCTAAGCTCATATACTTAGCTACTCTGCTATTGTCTGTTATGCTAAGCTGAAACTAACCCTTCCTGTAACTCTTGCTCATTGGTCCTCGTTCATTCTCTGGAGAAAGAGAGGACAACCTTGCCCTAGCCGGTTTGGCTCAATGGATAGAGCGTGGGCCTGCGAACTAAAGGGTCCCCAGGTTCGATTCCAGTCAGGGGCATATTCCCCGGGTTGCAGGCTCGATCCCCAGTAGGGGGCGTGAAGGAGGCAGCTGATCAATGATTCTCATGATTGATGTTTCTATCTCTCTCTACCTCCCCCCTTTCTCTCTGAAATAATTAGTGAGAGAGAGAGAGAGAGAGAGAGAGAAGAGAGAGAGAGAGAGGACAACCCCCTGCCATGTCACAGCCCCACAGCTTGGTGAGAACGTGGCATGGCGCGATGTCCTTCTCTGACCTGGGAACAATTAGAAGGACGGGTATACTTGCAAAGCAGCACTTGCCTCTCCTTGGCTCCCCTACACTCGAGACTGAACTTTGCTGTGTTCCCTTAAACGGCATAAGAAAAGTTCCTGGTCATTATTCTTAATAAGCAAGTGCATGTACCTTAGGTTCTTTCCAGAAAAAGCCAGACAACCCTTGATTGTTGCTCCTCAGGGCCCCCCTTCCATAACCCCGAATTAGGCCAGTGGAGATGAAATGCTCTTTCCTCCCCTCCCCGTCCCCAGTGGCTTGTGCACTGCCTGGCACCCCTGGGTGAGGAGCAACCTGCGGGGCTGCATGGTCCCCTGGACCAGGAGTGGCGGCCACCTGTCTTTGAGCGCCTTTGGGAAGGCAATTTGTGACAGACAATTTGGTGACTGACAGGACACACCTTTGGGTATTGACTGATTGTCATGCACGAGGTGAACTCCCCAGACAGTCACCTCTCCTTCTGTACCCTGAAAGGACAAAACCCACGATCATAGGATGTGGTATTGAAAGGAATGATGATGTTTTTTCTAACCCCATTTGAGCCTTTTATAGATAAGGAAACTGACACCCAGGAAAATGAGATCATTTTGTCAGTCAGTAGCAGCACCAGGAATCAAACCCAGGTTTATCTAAACCCCAAGTTCACTTCATAACCAGCGCACTGGGCAGACTGGTCTCTAGCACACTGGTCTCTAGCATTAGTGGGAAATGTGTAAAATGGACATAATAAAAGCACCATGTAGAATTTTGTGACTACTAAATAGGATATAATTTGTTATATGCCTAGCACAGTTCCAAGCATGACATTGACTCTCAATCAAAGGTGGCCAGTGTCACCAGCAGGGACTAGGCCCCGCCGGTCTCTCATGTTTCCCTGGTGGGGCGCTCGGTACTTTGTACATCTGCCTCCCTGGTGCTCCTGATCACAACAGGGTAGGGGGGGCTCTGTCTGGGACATAGCACGATATCATAGCAAAAGCCTGGCCCTCAGTGAGCTGGTGATTCCGTGGGAGGCCTGGGAACAATACCTATCTTACAGATCTTTTCAGTAGAATTTGACCCAGCTGTGTGATTCCTCCTCCTTGAAGCCCTCCTCCTTGACTCTCCTGGTTCCTGAGACAAGTACTGCCTCTCCATTTACTTTCCACATGACCATGAACTCCTTTGCTGACTCCTCATTCTTCCCTAGATCTCTAAATGTTAGTGGACTTCAGGTCCCTCCCCTCTGATCTCCAAAGAGACCTTTGTCATCACCATTTGCTAGTTGCTGAGGCCAAAATGCTTGAAGTCATTCTTGGCTCCTGCCTTTCCCTCCCCTTCTCTCTACAATCCATCAGCAAGTTCTGTCAACTCTACCTCCAAGATAGATCTATTTTGAAAAGAGTTGTTAGTGGTAGCATAGAGGTGTTGAAAATGGATGGGATCAGAAGTGGTTGCAGCATATGCCATATGCTATATGTCTGGGGGAAAAGATGAAAAAAATTCTCCTCCATCCTTCATAAAGATACAGTGAGCAGGCATCAATCATACTCACTTCTGTTATAAGAACAATTCATGCATTCTTGCCTTAGGGCTTTGTATTTCTCCAGGACTCCATTCTTTGGGGTGGAGAGTCTGATTCCTCTTCCCAATGCTGCGAGATGATGGTTCTTGTACCATTTTATTTGCCCCAAGGAAGAGCTCAAACTGTTCTGAGAGGTCTGACTGAGGCACAGGTGCCGGGCAAGCCTTTCCGTGTCCCACCAACTTCATTGGCATGCCCATGCCCATCCTCTGAGTCAGTGTGTCTGACATGTCTTGTGATGTTCAAAGAAGGGGAATAAGTTGGGGCAACTAAAAACGATGTATCAGGCCTAGCAGGTGTCCCTTCTGCAGGATGGTCATCAGATAATTGTGGGACACTGCTGGGCATCACAATGGGGAGCAGCGATGGAGCCCCAGTCTCACGCAAGTGGAGATGGGTGATCTGCAGGGCTCACCTGGCTCCCACCTTGTTCCTGAGTCCTGGCAGGCGAGCCTCAAGTGCGGTCAGGATCAGCCACATCCATAGCCTACCCCTGACCCACTGCACTGCCGAGGAGGCGCTGCCGCAGGAGGTGCGGTGGACATTCCTACTGCTTTAAAAGACGTGCGGGAGACCCTCGTCATGATGGTCTAGCACAGAATTTGCGCAACTGCCAAGGCCTTTAGACAAGCGCCAGCCCGCCTCTGAGCTGGCATCCAACTGTGACAAGCCTGCGTGTCAGGTTGGCCAAGGCCCTTTTTGCCCAACACCACATCCACCTACTGAGGTTGAAGACAAGAGCCTGGGGAACACGGGCCTCTGTAAACCGATGCAGGGGCAGGCGGTTGGCTGCAGTTGTGTGGTGGTTACGAACTACGGCAGAATCTCAGGCCAAGGGTGTCATCGAGGAGTACTTCAAATGTGAGACACGAACGAAGAAACTTGGCTTTGGTTTCTCCAAAAGAAAAAAAAATATTTAAATGGTAGAAGAACAAATATTTATTTAGAAGGAAAAGACAATCAAAACAAATTTAGCCTTGGGAACTCAGCTACCTTTCTTTTAAAATCTCTTCAGACAATTTACAAAACAAACACAAACCCAGCCTAAATGAATAGAACACTTTCTGATCATGAGCCAGTATCCCCACCATTCCTGGAACAACCCGAAGTTCCCTCTGATCCCAGCACTCCTGGGTCCCCAAGGGAGGGACCCTGAAACTTAAGCTTCAAGGGGAATCTGCTGGGGGAGTGGGGAGAGCAGTAGTGGGGTGGCTGCCAGTGGGCTGCAGGGAAGAGGGCCTGTTACCGGGTTAATTACACTTCCTCGCTCCTTGTGCGCAGCAGTGGGCTGTGGGGAGAAGCTGTGGTGGAGGCTGCCGCCCAGAGCTGGTCACACACTGGATGGATCCCATTGGGGACTTTGGAATTTAGACACTTCCCCATTTGTACAGTGGACACTTCTCCCCAGTATTTTTAGCCCATGGGCAACGTAGACTTCTCTTTCCTCTACCAGTCTTGGGAAAGCCTGGGTGATGGAGTTTTGTTCCTGCCAATCCCACTTACAGGCTTCTCCCCAAGGCCAGAGGGGCTGCTCATCTGATGGCCCCCATTCTCTGGGTGTGTTTGATGTCTGTAACGACAGGGAACAAGGTCAAGGTAGAGCCCCTCTCCCACCCTCACTCCCCAACCCTGGCCCTGTGAGTTGAGCCTGTGTGAGCCCCACCGGCCTCCCCTGGCTGGCCAGGTTTTGCACTTTTGTCCCTCCATCCTCCAGGGAGGATGAGGCGCCAGCCATCCTTACTCACCTGGCCAGTGGAACAAGAAGGCTTTGGCTGCCCACAGGACCAGGCGTTTCTGAAAGAGGAGGACATCCTGGGCCCTGGGCTTGTGCACTTGGAGGCATTAGAGCTGGCTCCGAGGTCCTGGTTCACAGCTTGTTTTTCTGTACTGAGTTTCCTGTTTGGATATCTTCCCTTGATGGTCTCTCCTTCGGCTGAGAACCTAGAAGAAAGGAGAAATGAGTGGCAGGCTTCAAAGACGGAAATGCCCTAAGCACTCATAAATGCACAGGTGCGATTTGCATATTATTTGGGGGGGGGGGTGTCAGGGTCTTTCTAAGAAAATCAAGGGGATTCACCAAAACAGCACTTCTCAAACATGCCCAAGCCTGGAACTCGTCCAGGGGATCCTGTTCGAACACAGACACTTCTGGGCGGCCTGGAGGGGCCTGGAGAGCTGCACGCTTCCAGGCGATGCCAATGTTGCCTCTGGATCCTCACTGCTCAGAGGTGGTCCTGGGACCAGCAGGGTCAGCATTGCCTGGGAGCTTTTATACCAGCTGAATCTCGGGCCCCACTCCAGACCCATGGAGCAGAAGCCCTGGCCACACAGAAGGCTAATCGCCTCCCCCCCTACACACACCCCTGCCACCCACTCATCCAGGGGTATCGTATATAGACAGTTACAGAGTTGGGCAGGACCTGGTTAACTTCGAGGCTGGTCAAGTAGGAAAACTCCTCATTTCCCCAGGGAGCCCCAGGGACGCGCTGGCCACTGACCCTGCTCTGGGAGTGTGGAGGCTGCCGGTGGACCGTGTGCAGTGTTTGTGGAAGGTAATGTGGCTGAGTTAATGATGATGCAGGAGGCTTCACAGAGGTGCTTCTTGACTCTTTTAATTGCACTATTTCTCACCCTTAATGCGGCCTCACTGCCGTTTCTGAATTATATATCCACACACATCCAGAGACACACATCACAGATTAATTCTCCCACTCAAACTGATAAACTACCCAACACGCAATTTATACTCATTTATCTTTGTGCTGCTCTAGCCAAACTCCTTCCTCCTACCCTGTCAACCGGAGTGCTTTGAGAACAGTCTTCAAACTGCCTTGCTGCAGGCGCTGTCCACGTAGGTCCATTTCAAAGCTCCATGAAGAAATCAGGGCCCAGCTGGTGTGGTGCAGTGGTTGAGCATCGACCTATGAAACAGGAAGTTACAGTTTGATTCCTGGTCAGGGCACATGCCTGGGTTGCAGGCTTGATCTCCAGTGGGGAGAGGGCGGGGGTTGTGCAGGAGGCAGCCAATCAAGGATATTCTCTCTCATCATTGATTTTACTATCTCTCTCTCTCCCTCTCCCTTACTCTCTGAAATCAATAAAAATATATATTTCTTTAAAAAAAATAAAAGAAATCAGGGCCAGTATGTTCTAGGCCCTTTTCTGACTTAATTTGTGACTTCATCCCAATAAGGCTCTTTAACCACCAGGCTGGTTGAGTATTTCACACACTGAACTTTTTGCAGGGTGGCAAAAGTAGGTTTATAGTTGTGAGTACCTGAAACACAGAGTTTATTCTTGTATTATTATTTATTAACTAGAGGTCCGGCGCATGAAATTTTTGTGTGGGTACGGTCCCTAGGCCTGGCCTGCGATCAGGGACACCACCCACCCCCAGTTCCCCATTCGCCATCGGGAGACCAGAGCCTGATGGCTGGGGGGAAGAGACCAAGAGGTCAGCTGTTCCCGCCCACTTGCTGGCCCCGCCCCCACCATGAGTCTCCCTCTGTGTGTGGAGTGACTAGTGGGTCGGGGGCCTTGGCCTGGCACTGCCCGTGTCCCCCACCACCCACCACCCCCAGTTCCCCATTCATCATCTGGCGATCAGAGCCTGCCGGCTGGGGAAAAGAACTGAGAGGTAGTCAGTGCGCCTCATAGTGACTGGTCAAGTGGTCAATCTGCTGTTAGGGTCAATTTGCATATTACCCTTTTATTTTATAGGATAGAGGCCAGGTGCACGGGTGGGGGCCAGCCGGCCTGCCCTGATGGGGGCCCCAGATTGGGGTAGGGGTCTCTTCTGGGGGGCAGGGCTAGCCGGGCAAGGGGCCACGGTCCTTCTGGTCTCTGGTCGTTCTGGTCTTTCTGCTGTTTCGGACGCTGGGCTTTTATTATATAGGATTATTGTATTCTTTCCCATATGAACAACTATAAACCTACTTTTGCCCCACCCTGTATTTTGTTTCATCACAAACAAAACATTAGACTCTTCCCTTTCACACCCCACTCTGCCGTTTACTACCACCCCATCGGCCCAAACTGTGTGCCCTGATTTTTAAACTAGAAATGATGCTTTCTCCAGTCAGTGCATCTCGCTGTCTTCCTGGCTTCTTCATCTCACTTTCACAGATGCCCTCTCCCCCCCACACCATCTCAGGGCTGCGGATGCTGAGGAACCTGAACTGTGTTACTCAGCCAGAGATGGTTCCTGCCTTCTTGCCTTCTTCAAGCCCAAGGAGAAAAGAGCCATGGCTTTGACTCTGCCTCCATGTTCCCACCCATGGTGCCCCTGACTCCCCTGCCTCCGTGGTCCCATCCATGGTGCCCCTGACTCCCCTGCCTCCGTGGTCCCATCCATGGTGCCCCTGACTCCCCTGCCTCCGTGGTCCCACCCAGGGGGCCCCTGACTCCTCTGCCTCAGTGGTCCCACCCAGGGGGCCCTTGACTCCTCTGCCTCCATGGTAAGGGGCCCCTAACTCCCCTGCCTACCCAGGCACATGGTGCCCGGTGGGCACGTCCCATCCCAGCTGACCCTTGTGGTGTGTCTGCCTTTAATCCTGGACCTCCCGGAGTCTTCCAGGCCCCCGGGTGTGTTGGAAATTCACCTTCTTGCATGCAGATGGCAGCCTCAGTGTTTGCAGTGGACTCCTGTCTCTGTGCTGCTCCTCCCAACAAGTCCTGTCCCACTCTGGCCAGGTGACCCGAGGACCCAGGCTTCTATCCGAATCCAGACACGAGCTTCCTTCTCCCACTGAATCCCCACCCCCACTCCGCCCCAGAGACTGGGACTTAACTCCTTACGACCTTCCCCAGGTGGAGCCGAGTGGAGCTGAGGGAGTGCCCGGCATCCTGTTCAGGACAGTCCAGCAGCTGCCTGCTCCGGCCCCTGGGAGCCTTCATCAGCCACCCTGCTTGCCCCCCACCCACTGCCCACATGCCCCCATCACTCCAGGTTTTGGTTGGAAATGGGGAGACTTTTCCCAGGGAAGTTGGAACTTGCACATTGAAGACACACTGTGTCTTCATTAGTTTTATATATAGGAGAAAATGATGTAAACTGTAACGAGGCAAGGGAGTCTCTGAGGAGTTCCTGATGCCTCACGTGACACAGATTCCCACATTAAAGGTCTGGCTTCAGCGTGGAATAAGCTCACGGTGGTCGCTGAGCACTCCCTTCAAGCGGGAGCAGGTGCAAGAGTGTGAGGTGGCACCTGAGAAGGCCATTTGCTCGGCTGTGAGATTACAGGATCACCAGGAAGGGTGGCGGGATGGAAGGTGCAACCCCAAGGCATCATTCAAAGATGGGCTTGTTTCCTTCAAACAGTGCTCTGGGTGCGGGAGTCCTGTGACCAGATACACGCGCCTCCTGAATTGATGTACATGTTCGGTCGGAACTGATCTTTGCTTCTGGTCACACCACATGTTTTCTCTTTCCTTCACCTCTCCCCTCCCTTTTGTTCTCTTTTCTGGATTCTTTTTCTTTATCAGTCAAAGTCCAACCAGAAAGACAGAAATCATGCTAAATATTTCAAACATAGGGAACTGGTAGGTGAAACATGTTACAAAAGCGTGGGAGGGGCTGAAAAAGATTAGAAACAGCAGGAAGCTCGTATTGCCCCCGGGGCTGGAGGTCCCAGACCAGGAGCACAGGGGTGGCTCTCACTGCTGAGGCTGCTCCTGCAACTCAGAGGAATTGCTCATGCGCTCATGCACTGCGAGAGCAGCAGGAGGCCGGCCTGGGAGGCAACAGCATCCTGCGGCTGGAACCAGGCCACCCCTGGACCTGCAGGATTGGCCACTCTCACTGTCACCCCCTCTCCCACTGTGGGACAGAGTGGAGAGTGAGAGGCCAGGGATGGCGCTGAGCCAGGCGGACAAAGTGACCACACCCTCCCCTCCTCCCACCTCTCGGTCCTGTCTTCTCTTGACCCTTCTTTTACTTTTCTCTCTTCCCTCAGCATTCATTTGATCAGCACTCACTGAGCACCTACTATGTGCCAGGAATCATGCAGAACTGGGAGCTGAAGGGAGTGGATTCAGGAGTATAAAGATAGCAACCTGCCCCAAGGTGCTTCTCCATCAGAAATAACCCCTTCCCTGCCTCTCCCTGTCCCCCTCCCGCCCTTTCTCTTTGGCAAATCAAAAATTGCTTCCCTTGCTTGGATACTTTTTATTTAAAAATCCTAGGGTAACCTCTGACCGATTAGCTGTCAGTAGACATTTACTGAGAATTTAAAACAGACTTTAGACTCTACTAGAGGGAGAAAATTTATGCAAAGTCCTTACCCCTGAGAACTTTCAATCTAGGGGGGAGACAGTGTGCATGACAGCGAATAGAATGTTAATTGCAACAAGTTGACGGGCTGACTTCCGTAAGGCTGCTTGTAGGACATCAAGGGGTGCTATGGGGTGAGTGGGGTCCAGGCAGGCTTATCCGGAAAGAGGCTTGGCTTGGATACAGGGAGTGGGGAATGCATGCCGGAGAGGAAGAGGCTGCAGACTCAGAGAGCTGTGCGTACAGATCACCCTCCTGCCTCCTGCCCCAAGGCCGCCGCCCTCATCAACTTCTGGGCTGTGGAACATCCAACATCAGGCGGCAGAAATGCAAACAGAGTTTAGTGCCTCCCTTTTCAGTCTTGGCCCAATGACCTTGGGAGTGTCATTTGACCATTTGGGGCCTTGGTGGCCTCCTCTGTGACAGGGGGATACTGATTCTATTCCTGAATGGGGATCTGGAACAGACCACATCTGTGGTGGCATCCTGCTTTCCCACCCAAGGCTCGGTGACCCACCTGGGATATGGGGTGGGCAGGGGGTCTGATTTACCTGGAGGAAAGTGGAATTCTAATGAAGGCCAGCAGAAAAGCTTGACTCACCCCCCAAGTCTATTTTCTCTTCTCCCCAGTAGCCCCTGCCCTGGAGCTGCTGGGCAGTTGGAGAGACCCCCGTGGCCATTCTTCTGGCTGGCCAGCCACAGTGCACAGGAAGTAAGCCCCCTACTGAGCAGCCTTCCTCACAGCCTGTGTGAGGAGGAGCTGCCCAGCGGACAGGCAGGGCAGGAGCTGACCGGATGGGCTCTTCTTTGTCCCCTGACCCCCTTCCTCAGGCCCTCTGCCCCGAGCATAGCCCCCCTCTTATGCTGCTCCCACAAGCCAGTCTGTGCTCCTGGACATCTCTGGATCCACTGCTGTCCCTGTAATGAACAGTGACAGCTCATCACATCGCCAGCTTGCTTCTCTGTCAGGGAGGTTAAGGGCTGGCCAGGCTCATTAGCATCTGCCTGGAAAGGGGACCAGGCAGGCCTGCGCTTCCTCCTCCCAGACGCTCCTCTCCTCCCAGGCCCCACTCTCGCAGTTCTCGGGGGTGCGACTCGGTCCATGGTATGTCATGAGCAGTTGCAAAGAGGGTCTCGGTAATCTGCTGTTTGATAGAGGTGATGGAGGAAAGCATGTGCACGATTCGCCTTTAGAAATGTATAGTAAATTGAAGCAGTCATTTCCACTCCTTAGCATTATGAGCAGCAGAGAAAAAGGTGGAGCCACCAGGAGCTGGGCTGACACACTGTGGGCTTGTCCCTGGGAAGGTGAATGTGATGTAAATGTCCTCCAGGATGCCTGTTGCCGGTGAAGGAAGACTGATATCAGGACTGCCCTGCCTCCTCTCCTCGCTGATGGCTGGGACAGGATGCCATGGGTCTTCGTAAGGAACTGAGAGTTAGAACATCTAACCAAGAGGCCCTCTGAAACGGCATGTTTGGAAATTGAGTGCCATCGAAATCTCCCAGAATCCTGTTAAAATGCAGACTTTGAATCAGTAGGTCTGCTGAGTGGGTAGCTGGGGATTTTCAGATGCTGCTGTAAAAAATGGGAAAATTTGGTAAGGCCTCGAGAAGAAAACCATCCATGCCTTCCTTAAATCTGGAGGATACATGTTTTCTCAGGTGGTCTCCTTTCCTGGGGCAACTAACAGGCTACTAAATGCAAATCCTCAAAGAGAAAGTCTAGCCCTAGCTGGTTTGGCTCAGTGGATAGAGCATTGGCCTGTGGACTGAAAGGTCCCAGATTTGATTCCAGTCAAGGGCATGCGCCTGGGTTGTGGGATTGATCCCCAGTAGGGGGCATGCAGGAGGCAGCCTATCAATGATTCTCTCTCATCATTGATGTTTCTATCTCTCTCTCCCTCTCCCTTTCTCTCTGAAATCAATTAAAAAATATTAAAAAAAAAAGAAAGAGAAAGTCTATGCAGGACACCGGGACCATGACTGGGGTTGGTTGTGATTATGGATTCTTGAATGTTATTTTGGGTTGATTGGCCTACTCATGAAACAGTTACATCACACTTCTCTGGAGTTCAATGAAATCAGAGTTGAATCAAAATTGAAAGCTAGAGGGGACTGTACAAAACCTTGAGTTTACATAGATGTTTCTCTCTCTTTTCCCTCTCTCCCTCCCTTTTCCCTTCCTCTCTCCCTCCCTTCCTCCCTCCCTCCCTCTCTCTCTAAAATCAATGGGAAAATTATCCTCAGGTTAACAACAACAAAAAAAAACCCACAAAAAAAAAAGGAACAGAAGCTTGCTGACAGGATATAGTCCATGGATCAGAGTGTAGAAGGCTCTTTCCAGGTAGCCAGAGTAAGATAAAATGTTTGAGAGTTTTAACTTAGCTAGGATTATGCTTAGAAATCACCTTCAGAATGTCTTTGTTGCTCCATGATGGGTGACTGGGAGTTTTTTCTAAGCTTAACTGCTCACTAAATAAGAAATCCACACATGGGTTCCCTTATCCATGTACACACTAGGAAATCCATGTTGTGATTACAGGACAGTTGGATCGAGTACAAACTCTAGTGTGTCTGTATGATCAAATGAGATATTTTATAATGTTTTATCAATGCACATACAGAAAATGTACACATGATCTACATATAGGAAAGTACACATGAGAAATCATACAGTTAATTTTCCCAAACTGAACATACCTGTATAACCAGTACCCAAATCAGGAAAGAAGGTGACCCGCACTTCAAGAGTCCTGTAAGTCCCCTTTCCAGTTATTCATTTCCCTCCCTCAACCCCACCAGGGTGACCACCATCTTGACTTCTAACAGCATCGATCATCCTTCTTCGTATACACAGTGCATCTGGTTTCTTTTGCTCAGCATTGTTTGTAAAATGAACTCATCCATATTGTGTGTAGCTGTGTTACTATAGTGTACTATATTATTTCTGCATAGTATCCCATTGTGTGCACATCACTCAATCTATAATAATCTATAATAATAAAAACATAATATGCTAATTAGACCGGACAGCCGAATGACCTTCTGGATGTCATTCCGGACATCCTTCCAGACGAAGCCACAGTGGCAGGGCCAAGGCAGAGGCTGTTAGGGGCGATAAGGCAGTCAGGCAAGTGGTTAGGGGTGATGAGGCAGGCAGGTAGAATGGTTAGGGGCGATGAGGCAGGCAGGCGAACGGTTAGGAGCCAGCCGTCCCAGATTGCGAGGGGGATGTCCAACTGCCAGTTTAGGCCTGGGATCAGGCCTAAACTGGCAGTCAGACATCCCCTGAGGGGTCCCGGATTGCGAGAGGGTGCAGGCCGGGCTGAGGGACCCACCCCGCCCCCAAGTGCATGAATTTCGTGCACTGGGCCTCTACTGTATTATACTATTGGTGTACATTTTGGGGTTATTACAGATGGTGCTGCTATGAGATTTCGCATACATTTCTGATACATTTTGCTAAACATATTCACACATTTCTTTGGGATATATACCCAGGAATAGAACTGCTGGGTCATAAGGTGGGCCTGTGTCAAGCTCTAGTAGATGCTGCCAGTTATCCAAAGTGATTGTCAGTTGCCATTCCCTCCGACAGTGTGTGAGTGTCCTGCTTGTTCCACATCTTTGCTCAAGCTTAGCTTTGCTTTTCATTGGGTGGAGATGTAGCGTATCACATCTCTGTTTTAAATTACATTTTCCTGCCGGCTAATAAAGTTGAGCACTTTATGTATGCTTAATGGCTATCTGGTTGTCCTTTGCTACAAAGAGTCTGTTCAAATTTTCTGCCCATTAAAAAAAGGTTATTTTTTTCACTCTCTTAATGATGTCTTTTGACAAATAGAAATTCTTAACTTTAATGTTGACCAATTTGTCTTTTTTTTTTTGGGGGGGGTCATTATGATTAGTTCTTTTGTATTCTGTTTAAGAAATCTTTGTCTATTCAAGGTCACAAAACATGTTTTCCTTTAAAAGCTTTTTGTTAAGTTTTACCTTTCACATTTCAAATATATATTAGAGTAATATCTTTTTATCTTTAGGGATAACTTTTCCAGGCCCAGGAAATCTGAAGTGAAGCATGGCTGAGGGGCAATACCCCACAGTGGTAGAAATAAGGATCTAGAATCAATCTGCCAGAATCTTCCAATTACCAGCTGCTTGACTGGGCTGTTGCTTGACCTCACTGTGCCTCAGTTTCTTACGGGTAATAACTCTGCCTTCCGCACGGTTTTCTTGTGAGGACTAATTGTGTTAGTCCATATACAAGGCTGACAACAGTACCTGTCACAGTGAGCATTTACTAAGGGATAATTAATATTATTGGGCTCAACTGAATACGCTAAGAGGGGAATAAGAGTGAAGAAGCAGGAGGAGGAGTGGGAAGCCAGTGTGTGGCAAATGGAGAGGATGGCGGGGAAAAGATAGAACGAGCCACTTGTCCGAATCCAGCTCTGAAGTCAGTTCATGGATCACAGGCTGCCAGAGGGCAAAAGCCAAGAGGGTCCAAGAAGTTCATACTGGGAAGCAGGGCAACGTGGCCAAAATGGCAGGAGGGCCCTGGGTCACATCTGTTCCTTCCCATGGGGTTGGGGAGAGCAGGCCTCAGTCACACTCATTATTTTAAGCAGAAAATGGATGATGATCTATTAAACGGTTACCCTGAGGAGCAGATGTGGTTTGTGAGGATCAGTTCTGCTGACCGTCCAGCAATCCAGGTCCCCATTCCAGCTTCCAAGAGGCAGACCCTGCTCTGGGTGCGGTGGTTCCCTGACATGGTCCTGGGAGAGCGGACACTCTCTCCAGCCTGGGGAGCAGATGCTCCAGCACCAGGCCATGTTGTGAGTGAAAGAATTCCTCCAGAGAATATCTAGAATTATGTGCATCTCTTCTCTTCAGGTAAATCTCTGGCACATTTAAAATAATAACAGGAGCTGGCAAACCTCATCTGTAAAAATCCAGACAGTAAATATTTTGTGGGCCCTCCGGTCTGTGTTGTAACTTCTTAATTCTGCCATCGATCATGAAAACAGTCCTAGACAACATGGAAACAAATGAGCATGACTGTTCCGATGCAACTTTATTGATGGACACTGAAATTTATATTTTATATAATATCCATGTAACAGGATGTTAGTATTTGGGTGTTTTTCCCCCCAACCATTTAAAAATGTGAAAACCATTCTTAGTTCACGGGCCATATACAAAGAGGCAGCAGGCCAGACAGGCCCCAGGGAGGGGTGGGTGGTCTCAATCAGCGGAAGTCAGTGGTTTTCAGAGCATGGTCGCTGGACAAGCAGCGTCAGTATCACCTGGGAACCTATCAGAAAGGAAGATATCTCCAGGCCTCCCAGACCCACTGCATCAGAAACAGGAGCGCTCCCCGTGAAACTCATACACGTTCAAGTTTGAGAATCATGGGTCTAGAATCATTCTTCCATGCATTTACTCCATGCCAGTTTTCCTCTAAGACAATTTTTGTCTCTCTCTCTATATAAAAGCCTAATATGCAAAGTGTCCCCTTGGAGTTTGACTGACCAGGAGTTCAATCGCTCACTATGACTTGTGCTGACCACCAGAGGGTGGTGCGGAATTAAGGAAGGCCCCAGCCAGCAGCCGGCAGCTGGGGAAGGAAGGCCCTGGCTGGCAGCTGCTAGGGACCCTACCCATGCACAAATTTCGTGCACTGGGCCTCTAGTTTTTTTACATTAGAAAAGCTGATCAGCTTAACCCTGAAACTCCTTCTGAGAAGTCCTTTTCCAAAGCTGCTTGTGGAAGCAGATTCCAAATAGCTACTGGTTGGGGTCCATGTTCTTTATCACATGTGTCTGACAAGCACTGGACATGTGATCTGAAATCTGGTTGGCAAGGGATAGGTGTCATTAAGGCTAATCAGGTTCATCTTGTGAGGACTTTAACTGGATAGCTAGGTAGGAAATCATTCATCATGGGAGCCAAATCATAAACAAAAAAGGCAGCGAGAGGGGCCACAGGCAGCTTTCATGAGCAGAAGATGTGAGGAGGCAGCAGTGGGGAGGAAGCAGGAGCCAAGGGCATGCTGAACTTGAAGGTGATGGTTTATCAACGAAATTGAGGAATGATGGTTAATCAATAGCAACTCATCCTTACAGAGGAGGGTGCAGTGGCAGAAGGAAACTGAGTCACACTAACAGCCAAGCACCTGGGCTGGAGATCAGGAGACATCACTAATGTCTGCTTTGCACCCTGAGACAGGAGTCTGCCTCCTGTGCCTGGGAGCCCTGGGCCTTGTACAGTTCCTTGTTCCATGTGAGTCCTGCCAGCAAACAGCAATGCAGTGTGTCTGTTCCTTGGAACCGAAGAGTAAAACTCTCTCAATGAACAGAACACTCCATCCTCACCAGCGTATTGAGGCTTCTCTTAGCACACCACACACGGTTCTATTTCTCTGCTCCCCTCCTCTCCGGTACACACCTAAATCTTCCTCTTCAAGACTGCACTTCCAGAATCTTCCCAACTAAGACTTCCTGGATTTTCCTGCTCTTCCTCCCTGTCTGGTTAATCCACCTTTCCCTTAGAGCCAGCATCCTGCTAGCAACGGCCCTCGGCTTTTCATGTTACCCATTGCAGGTCTGCTCAAGGGACTTGAAGACCCAGGTGTCATGGTGCCCCTGCCATCACCAGCACAGGCCTTGCACATGAGCAAAGTTTAATCAAAGATGGAGATCTCAGAAGGTCCCTCTACTCAGGCACACCTCTCCACCCTCGCTGCCCACAGATGTTTTACAGACCAGGAGACCCAGGTCCAGAGGGGTGACAAGATTTGACAACATTAGTCGAATAGCACGCTGGGACAGCAAAGACCAGACATTCCTGGTGGCTGCCCTTTCCATACCCCTGTCTCCTTCACACTTCTAACTCCCTTCTCCACACTTCAGCTGAGGGGCCCTGAGAGCATGTCAAGGGCTTTCAATGACCATTTGCAATTAACTGCATGGGAAATATCACCAGTCAATTAGTGTTGGCACGTTTCCAAGGCTGTCACCAACCTGCTCCGGAGCAGTCAGACTTAATTATCTTGTTGTCTTTTCTTTTTTTTTGGAAATCTTAATCTCATTTGTGAGGCTTTCTGTAAACAGTTAGGTAAGCAGAGACTTTTAATTTGAGTGAAGTGTGTTTTACAAGCAACTTGCAGGCTCTAAAGACCTTGGTTGACTGCTGTAGTCGGTATAGGACCTGCATCTCCTTCTAAAATCATGGGAGTCATACTCCCAGGGTGCAGACACTTGGATAGGCACCGAGGGAAAGTCACTTTTTTTTTTTTTAACCACCAGAGCACAAAAGAGGAATAAGGGAGTGGATGTTGGTGTTTTGTTTGGGTTCAACCTTTTCAGACCCAACAAAAAACTCACCGAATTGAACTAACTAGCCACTTAATAGCGGTAACTAATGGCTGCCTTGGGAGAAAGCAAGATGTACAACAGTATTTCCCAAACTAGTTCCATGGAGTGAACGGTTGTTTCTGCTTGCTTACCCATCCATCCTGACTCTGGGAACCGACCTCCTTATTTTATTTAGGACTCAGTTCTCTGCTATTTTCAGTCCTTGTCATTCCAGTGAGACTGAGACCTCAATACCCAGCTCAGGGTAGGAGTGGCTGGTCACCTGTACTGCATTGTCTGGCCATAGTTGTTGGCTTGGGATGGACAAATGACCAAGGTCAGGCTAAGGAAAGGCAATCATGAGTGTTTTCTGGACTATGAGGGAAGAGCAGCTGTCTTCCTGCTGGTGGGGGAGGTTGTACAAATGAGTGTCTTGTCCTTCAGCACTTATGAGGTCACTGCATGAGAAGAGTCAGCTTCATGAGAATACAGAAAAAAACAAAGGAAAGCAGAGGGGAGAGAGAGAAGAGAGGGCAAGAGAGACTGGACTAAAGGGGTCCATTTGCTGGCATGCATCAAAGCCCAATAAGTCACAAACAGGAGTTTGCAACCAAGAAAGTAAAGATTTATTAAGGAGATGGTGCCATTACCAGAATCACAGGTAGCTGGTGCTCAAAGACTTGGCTTCCCAGTGACTTCTAGGGGATGGATTACATAAGGGGTGGAAGGCAAGCATTAATCATGTGACTAATAGCGTTAGGGTTGTGGTCTCTACTGATTGGGTTTGTGAGGAGTTTGGCATTTCCGAATTTGGCATTCATTCCACAGGTTGGTGCTAGGGTAGGGGGAAATTGATCACTGTATCTGATCCTGATGTCAGCCATGGAGTTGTTCTGTCCAATTTTGTAAGGATTTATTCTATTTTCCTGGGTTTGGAGCTAAAACACAACTGAGGCCAAGCTATTATGTTTAGTAGGATTTAAAACTGTGTCTCAATAGTCAATAGACCCAGGACCTTGTTCCTAAGACTCCTGGATGCTGGCCAGAACCTCATTGTCCTGAGGGCTTGATAATTAAGCAAGGGAGCTGGAGGTTGCTCTGTCAGGGTGCTAGGTGAGGCCAGTTTGAGTTAAAGGAGAAATAAAGAGGCCAGATGTAAGAAAATAAGGTTACTGAATGTTTAAAATTCTCCCCCTTCTTTTGATAATTCCTAAATCTGGAGAAATACAGGGCAACTGGTCCAGGTTCAATCATGAGGGAGGATTAGCTTATAAATGGAGTCAGCTTTGTCTGCCCGACATACCCCTCTTATCTGGTGCTTACAATCTGACACACCCACTTCTTCCTTGATGGTCCCTGAGCCTTAGGGGGCATTCTAGGTGTTTAATTTCCAAGCAGGAAGGACAGTAATGGCAGAAGGAGGAGTAGGCCAAGATACCTGTACCCTAAGTAATAACCAGAGTCAACCGTAAGACTGCCAGTTAAGAAAACCCCCAGATGAAAGGCTCAGAGCTTCATTTTTGCTGGAATAAAGGCAGGCAGTGACAATCCGACAGACTCCCCTGGTCTGCAGTCCAGCTGTTCCCGATGAACGTCCTGACACCAGCTCAAGCCAGCTCTCTGTGGCTTACACAGCATCAGTCACCAGAACTTTCTAATGGTGAGCTGTTGTGAGAACTTCTCTGAAGTTTACATTCTATCGTCTCACTGGGGTCTACAACGGCAAGGCTCAGAAAAACGTTTTAGTTCTCAGTGATTCCAAGGCAAAGGATGGGAGAAAAAGAAAACACTAGTTTAGAGGGCTGCAGCCAAGCACTTTAATTAGAAAAATTCAGGATCCAGTCTAGTCCACAGGTGAAATATAAGATTTTAAAGACAACTGATCTAGAATCTAATATCTATAACTAGAGGCCCTATGCTCGGCCCTCACAGCCCTGGCTGCCTCATGGTCCCCAGCTGCCTCACGCCCCTTGGCCCTGCCCCTGCCCACTGTTCGTTCCAGAAGATCATTCCGAAAGGTCGTTTTGGAAGGTTATTTCAGAAGGTCGATCCGCTGTCTGGGCTAATTAGCATATTAGCTCTTTATTATATAGGATTGGGCATTGCAATTCTGATTGAAACCATTTTTTTTCTAAAATTACCCTTGTTTTATCAAAGATAGCCAAATTAAAATTAATTTATTACATAAAATCTAGTTTTGATAAATTGGCCTGTTATTTGTATGTATGATAAGAATCATAATTGATCATATAGGCTATTTTAAATCTGCTTTGTTGGAGTTTTATAGGGAATCTCCAGATTGAAATTTAATTAGTGCCTCAGGGCTAAGAAGCCAAGCCACATACTTGCCATCAGTATTTGCCGTGAGTATTCCTCAAGTTCTCAAGGTTCCCCAAGCCAAAACCGGTTTGGCTCAGTGGATAGAGCGTCAGCCTGCGGACTCAAGGGTCCCGGGTTCGATTCTGGTCAAGGGCATGTATGTTGGTTGCGGGCACATCCCCAGTGGGGGGGCGTGCAGGAGGCAGCTGGTCGATGTTTCTCTCTCATCGATGTTTCTAGCTCTCTGTTTCTCTCCCTTCCTCTCTGTAAAAAATCAATAAAATATATTTAACAAACAGACACAAAAAAAAAACACACAACAACATCAAGGTTCCCCAAAATGTCTGAGGTTCTTCCTTTGCCATCTCCCAGGAAAGCAAGCTTTGTTCTGTACCTGGAAAGACTGCTGTGACATGAAAGTAAGTTATATCAGGCCATTTCTCCAAGGGGCTTTTATCAGCTTCCAAAGTCAATCTTAATTTCCTAAAGCTTTCTGGTGACATCCAGAGACTATGCATGTCTCTCTCAAACTTAATATTCCTATCCAAATCTTGATAATAAACCCATTTCTAATTGTGTCCTGTTATAAAAATAATGTGTATCTATATAATTTATGCAAACAACCATATTGCCAGGAAAATAATAGTACTCACTCAAAGTCTCCAAACTTCTACAGGGATCAGTAGGGAGAAAAATATAAATGTTTCATTATTGCTTACACAGGTATAATTTACCAAATTGCTCTAAGTGCGAGGTAGTTTAAAAGAAGACAAGTTCCCTTATATCTGAAAAACGAAAAGTTAAATATGAGCAATATTTTTAACTAAAAGATATCTATATATATATATATATATAAGCCTAAGTCCGACAGTTTTGACCATTTGCCTGGTAGCTATGATGCGCAATGACCACCAGGGGCCAGACACTCCGACCAGTAGAGGAGGGAGCCCGATTCCTCACGGAATTGGCTGTGGGTTAGGCTGCTGCTGTGGCACTGTTGGCCTGAATCTGCTTCACCTGCACCTGAACTCAGAGAGGAGGGAGGAGGGAGCCTGATTCCTCTCAGAATTGGTTGTGGGTTAGGTTTCTGCTGGGACACCATCAGCCCTAGATCTGCTTCACCCGCACCCCAGACCCAGAGAGGAGGGAGCCTGATTCTGGGGTGCATCATCTGAGAACTGCTCTCTTGCAATCTGGGACCCATTGGGGGATGTCAGAGAGCTATTTTTGGCCTGATTCCCGCAGGCCAGGCCGAGGGACCCCACTGCTGCATGAATCTGTGCACCAAGCCTCTAGTAAAAATTATAATCCTCAGTTCATTCAGTCCCATATAGGTAATTTTTGTCTATCTTGATTTTTTTATCAGCAGTTAATGAATCCAGTTATTCCTCAGAGCTTTATAAACCTTTATCTAGTTTAAAGGTGCAATCTTAAAGTTTGTTTTTAGAAAACTCTGTTTTAGAATAAGTTAGAGTTTTTTTAATGGGTCTTTCTGAAGATGAAACATACTTGCAAAAGCATTGGAGTAAAACAGTGAACATCTGTAAATGATAAAAAAAAAAAAAAGCACACCTTAAAATGACGTGGATCTGATAATACTGCACTAACAAAGAACTCTGTTTTCTCTAACATAACATAATTTTAAGATAACAAGAATTACAAATGAATATTGTATCAGGACTTTGTAGACTCCTGCAGATTTTAGTAAAATCCCAATACGTACTATCCATTTAATAATAAGAATATCTACACATAAATACAGCACAGCTATTTCCTTAGTTGACAAAGCTTCCCAGGCAATTAAAACATATCAAATGGGCCTAATTAGTTCAAACCCTCTCCCTTGCAAGGAGGTATTCCAGGGGCCCATTGGAATAACCGCAAACCATTTCTGGGTTAAGAAAAAGGTCTCCTGCTAAAAGTTGAACCCTGGGAGTTTGTCATACACAATTGACCAAAAAGATAGTATGTTATTATGAAACAGTATTACATTATTTATTTATTCAAAGTGACAATAAAAAGGTATCAAATAAAAATGCAGTTAGCAAAACTTTAGTTCTTGACCTCCTGGTTCATAGGTTGAAGCTCAACCACTGAGCCACACCAGCCTGGCACATTAGCTTACTTTTGATATTTATATTTATTTACTTACAGGAATTCCAATCTTATTCAGCTTAATTATGTATAAAATCTCAAGATTTTTCTTTGCAGACCTTTTACAACTTTCTTAGTCCCTCTTCGTTTGTCCCTTCTTATTCATTCTGAAATAACCAACCTTATTCTAGGACAAACCTCATTCTTCTAAGTCCTTTTAAAAAATGTATTTCCATTACATATATATATATACACACACACATACACACACACACACACACACACATACATATGTATATATCTATATATGTATATACTATAGATATACATATGTATATCTATATATGTATACACACATATGTATATATCTATATATGTATATACTATATATGTATATACCCTGCCACGCGTTGCTGTGGCTCAGTCTGGTTAAATGGAAAAGAAAGAAAAGAGAAAGCACGCGTTTCTAATATGTTTAATTTCACAATGCTTGTGGGTATATAATATTTTTTGTTGTTCCATTGTCTGTGCAGATATAGAGATTGTCTGGTTTGCCGACTCTAGAACACGCAACATATAATTGTCCATGTGAGAAGCAATCCGTGTCTAGATCTAAACAGCACAATTCTAAAGATTGGCCCTGAGCTTTGTTGGTGGTGATTGCAAAGGCCAACCGAATTGGGAATTGCAATCTCTTAAATTGAAATGGCATATCCGTTGGAATCATAGGAATGCGAGGAATGAGGACATCTTCACCTTTGAAAGGTCTTGTCAAGATTGTTGCTTCTAGGACATTGCTCATTAATTTTTTTACTGCAAGCCGCATGCCATTGCAAAGCATTGGCTGGTTGATATTTCGTAACATGATAATTGGCATGCTGATTTTCAATTGCAGTACGTGCGGTGGCATCCCTGGCAGATCGAATGAATTAAAAAATTCTGTTGGATAAGTAACCGCTTCATCTGCTTCCACAACAGTGTCAACGGACTTGTATGTGACTGCTTCACTTTGAATGTTAGACTGAATAATATTGTTAAATTCGTAGATGTCTTTGTTCTTAGCCGCAAGAATAGCTCGTTCACTCAGCCAATCATGATTCTTATAATTGGTTTGAATATTGGGAAATACTTTTTCAACCAATTCTTCTTTTGACGTCACTAAATTGCAGAAGTTATGAGGCAATGAAATTCATCCTGAGGTCAGATCAGCCGGCACCTTTCCATTCCCATTTTCCAGCAATTGATGTGAGAATATCTCAGCTGATTGGTCATTTTGCAGCTGGACACGCATATTTATAGTTAATTTTAACGTCTTTACGTGTCACCACAAAGTAGAGTATTTCAGGCAAGCATTTATTTTGTCCGCTGGTGTCGATCGAGGAATTACAGGTAATGTTTGCCTGAAATCTCCTGCAAGCAATATTAATGCATTCCCAAATGGTCTGATGTTTCCACGCAAATCTTGCAATGATCGATCAAGAGCCTCGAGCTATTTTTGGTGCGCCATTATGCATTCATCCCAAACAATAAGTTTGCATTTCTGCAATACTTTTGCCATGCCAGATGCTTTGGAAATGTTGCACATAGGAGTTTCAATGAATTGCATGTTCAATGGCAATTTCAAAGCGGAATGAGCAGTTCTTCCACCTGGTAGCAATGTTGCAGCTATTCCGGACTACACAAGAGCTAAGGCTATGTCATTTTGGGATCAAATTGCTGCCAGAATCAATCTAATTAGGAAGGTTTTACCAGTTCCTCCTGGCATATCTAAGAAGAAGATTTCTCCAACCCCGTTATTGACAGTTTGCATTATTTGATCATAAATGCCTTTTTGCTCAAGCGTTAGCTTAGGAATATTTGATTGCACATACGACAAAAGATCACCCGTGTTGTAATTTTGTTCATGACGCAATTCTACATTGAACGAAGCAGCAGCAGATCGATTTGGTGATGGCATTCCCAATTGATTGAGAACTTTGTTCGAGATATCTAAGCACAAATCTTCAGTCATTATCAACATTGAAATAGAATCCTAAAATATTTAGTATAGCGTGTGTTGCTTTTACATCCAACAGATGGCGCTGTTTTTTTAAAAAAGCATGTTTTTACCTGTCACAGGTGTGACATCTATATAATAGTAGGTATAAGGTATATAAAAACACTCGCGTATTCGAATGCAACGTTGTGTCAAAATTTCAAAGCAATCAGTGAAGAACTTTCGGAGATTTAAGATTTTGAACAAACGAACATTTACATTTTTATTTATATAGACTAGAGGCCCGGTGCACGAAATTCGTGCACGGGAGGTGTGTCCCTCAGCCCAGCCTGCACCCTCTCCAATCTGGGACCCCTTGAGGGATGTCCGACTGCCCGTTTAGGCCCGATCCCATTAGGACAGCCCTCTCACAATCCAGGACTGCTGGCTCCCAACTGCTCACCTGCCCCGCCCCTGGTTGAACTCCCAGTTGAGGGGACAATTTGCATATTAGGCTTTTATTATATAGGATGTTGTCTGGAGGTAGAAAATACCACAACACACATAAGCAGACAGACATAGAAATCTTTTAGCCACGAGACAGGTACCATAAAGCAAAACTCACTTGTTTAGAAAGGAGCAGCTGAAATAACTAAAACGGATCTGTTCAGATGTCTTGTGTGTTGGTTTTCTACTAATATTTGTGGAGAAAGCATCTAAGGTTTGTACTTGTCCTTGTAAGGATGTCTTGGAGCCATGGAAGCAGTTTGTGCTTTCAGAAAATAGCCCAGTCTCCTTTCCCCACCTCACTTGTAGAGTTTGAGGAAGATAAAAATAAGTGAGCTTGAATTTCTTCTGGGCTGCATTACTGGTTTCATAAAGATTTGTAAGATATGGACAGCCGCTCTTAAAATTTTGGTTGAAACTTAAGTGACATCATAGGTTGATCTACCTGTCTAAGTAGTAATTTTTGATTTGTTTCTTTCCCTCTAGGCATATACATTTACTTTAGATTAGGGAAGGGACTCAAAATAGAAATTTCTATCAGGCTCTGACATGAGTCTTCAATGTGGCTAAATTTCTGATCAAAAAGCTATTCAATCCTTTTGAATATCTTGTCATGTTTCAGTTAGGACAAGCAATAAATATTTCTGGAATTATTAAACAATTCCGTGGACCCAAGAGGGTGCAAAGAACTTCTAGTCCCTTCCTCTGACAGCTGGAAGGGAAAACCAACCGTCTTCATGTCCCAGTTTCCCAATGAGACACTCTGTCTATTTCTACAATACAGTCAAACCAAAGAGATGCAATTGATTGAAGTTGACATAACTTTAACATAAAGCCTGTTTAAATGATCCAATTGTCCTGATCTTATCAATCCATAGTCTTTAATGGTAACCTGAGTCAGGTTTTGCTATCACAGTTCAGACATTACTACATCAAGGAGTCCTGGGAACTTTTCTCTCTGCCCCCTGGCCATTTCACCCGCTCTTGAATAAAGAGGCTTTGGGTTTCCCAGGAGTGATCAGGCCAAGGGACCCTGGCCCTGTTATTAAACTTTAAGTAGATTTAAGCCTGACTATTGCCCCAAGCAATTGCTGGTCAGGTTTCTCATTGTAATCTTTTCCTCCAGTCTTTTACATTTTTCTACAAATAAAGCAGACTTATTAGGGGCCCTTAATCTTAAAGGGGCTGATTTGGGGGTTGATTTGGCCCCATTTAGCCTTTGGTAGTGCTATACTAAAACCTTTGTTTTAACCCCATTAATGTCTGCTTAATTTAGTCCATTTTCTCTTCCATAGTTCTTAGCTAAATGTACTCTGTTTTTTTAAGCTACAGCCCAGAGAGCTGCATTAGGGAACAGAGACGGAATTACTCATGTTACTAAGGTCTTTATCAGTCAAAGTAATTACTTATTTTTAGCTCAAGTGATGTTAAATAAGTCCTAGGATTAGACAGTTTCCATTAAAGAATAACCCGGGAACAAACCGTTGTAAGATCTAACAATTCAATAACCTTATTTTTTGCTAACGTTTGGCCAGCAAAGAGTCAGACACAATGGATAAGACAATAGAGGGTGTTGGGTGGCTCACCCCTCCTGCTGTGCCTCCCACTGCTGAGTGCCCTCCAGATGAGGCCAACAGTTGCCTGGAGTGAGGCCAGAGGAGCTTCCAGGGCCCACTCCTTCAAGGCCAGCTGAAATGCAGACAGAATTGGCCTCCTTCCCATGAGATGAAGAACAGACTTAACAGGTAACAAATACAGCCTCAAGCAGACTGACAAACAAATTCCCCCTCTAGGTTCCCTTAGAAGCGGGTGGTTTCCACCCTCTGTGAAACCTTACAGAAGATGTCTTCAATTTCCCAAACCAGAGCAAATCCAAATTTAGGCCTTTCAATTCCTTGTTTCTTTATGCTGCAAACAAAAGTGCCATAGGTCAGGGGCACCCAGTCATGGGCCGCTGTTCAGCCTCTGCCTCCAAGACAACAGGTCTGGGCAGCTGCTAGGTGGGGGCCTGGTGGCAAGCTCTGGGCCAGGGGTCCCTGAATCCACAGGCAAAAGGGAGGCCCCACATTTGGGTACCAAAACTGTTACCAGACTGAAGGGGTCCATTTGCCTGCGTGCATCAAAGCCCAGGAAGACATGAGAATAAGGATTTATTAAGGAGATGGCACCACGCCCAGAGTCACAGGTAGCTCATGCTCAAAGACCTGACTCCCTGATGGCTCCCAGGGGATGAATTATATAGAAAAAATATTAGTAATCATGTGACTAATAGAGTTAGGGTCATGGTCTCTACTGATTGGTTGGTGCTAGGATAGGGGGTAACTGATCATTGCATCTGTCAGCCATGGAGTTGTTCTGTCCAACTTCCCAAGGGTTTGTTCTGTGGGTTTGTTTCCTGGGTCTGGAGCTAAAACACAACAGAGGCCAAGACATTATGTTCAGTTTGATTGAAAACTGTCTCAATAGTCAATAGACCCAGGATCTTGTTCCTAAGACTCATGGATACTGGCCAGAACCTCATTGTCCTGAGGGTTTAATGATTAAGCAAAGGAGAGGGAGGTTAGTCTGACAGGGTGCTGGATGAGGTCATTTTGAGTCATAGAAAAAAAGAAAAAAAAAAAAAAAAAAGCCAGGATTAAAGAAAATAAATTTTGGGGGGCAAGTACAAAAGAGATATTCCTGAGGCCAGCAGGGGGGATGATAACCTGGTCAAGCTACATCATTGGCCAATAATTGACCTTTTCCTCCTTAATCCAAGTTGTGTGTGTCACTTACAACTTAAAGAGTCCTTATACATATAATATTAAAGAACAATGTACGTTTTCATGGTCAAAATTTGTGACAACTATTTATTGTCAACCATACACAAGCAATAAGAGACCAATTTCAATGGAAGCTCCCTTAAGAGACTGAACAATAAATCAAGGTAGGATTCAACTCATGGAAGGAATAACTTGCATTTTACCTTTGTTCCTCCCTGGGGCACCTGGAACCTTTTCCTTCAGGATCCTCAAGAACCTGAGCAATGACCTCTGAGCTGCTTGCCTCTTGGGCATGACTCTGATTACAAGTCCAGATGTGACGTGGTGCATCTCGGCTGTCTGGAATCTACAGCATTTCTGCTCCCATTTGGCAGCCATGCAAAGGGCCAGGAATCCTGAGATCTTCACCTATTCCACCCATTACTATTATTGGATTTGGGGCAAGGCATGCTGCCCCCCTCTCTTTTTGTCTCTCCAATGCAAGGCAGTTCCCAGGGGTCCAATCTGTGATGCCAGTTTGTCCCTGTGTGAGCCCCTTTCAACATCTCCCTTTGAGGAATGTGTTGTCCTTGCCCAGTCACAGCCTCTTCTCCCAGGTCTCACACACCCTCACACACCGGCTCCAAGATCTCAATAGCTCCACCCACTGCAGCCTGGATCTGGAGAACTCCTAGTTTTCCCTCCTAATGCCAGCATGGCCTCAGATGCCCATAGGTCACTGCACCTGTTTAGCTATTACATTCATCCTTCAGCTTCCTTCAGTCTTTGGCATCGCTCAGAGCGTAGAGAGAATTCCACCGGAGCTTTGCTAGGATTGAGGTTCTGGGTCCCAGGAGGCCCTGGGGAGAAGGCGGCATGGAGGGAGACAGGAGCTGGCAGGTGCTCCCAGGCTCCAGGAAAGTGTGATGGGGAGGGACTGGATAGAAGGCTTTGTACCTGTTACACTGATGTTTATCACACAACTGAGAAGTGAGCGAGAAAGAAACCCTCGCTGTTCATTTGAAGGAAAACAAGAGAACTAGAGACGAGGCACAGCCTTCTGGCTGAGGCAGCCTGGCCTTCATGAGGGGAGAGCTGAACTTGAAGGCTTCACAGGTCTGGCCTTTGAGGGCCGGCTGCTGGGGCACCTGCCAGCCCCATTGTACGGCGCAGCTGGCCGTCCTGGCTCCGTGCCCAGCCCGGAGCATCTCCTGGGGCCAGTCCAGCATACTGTGGGATCGATAAACATTTAAATTGTCATGCTTCCAGGAGCCATCCATCATGGTAAATGTTGTTGCTCAATAAATGTCACCAGAGGGAAACAAAACCTTTCCTGCAGGAGACCCTCTGGCCACATTTCCTCCCTCGACTCTCCCACTGGGATCATCACGGGGCCTTTCCGATTTAATAGCAGATCCTGAAAGGCTGTGTCTGAGTTTGAAGCCACGGGTTGTTGTTTTCCTGGAGAGCCCGGCACACAGGGGCTGGCTTCCAGCTCCGTGTACTTTGTGGTCATCACCAGTGCTGCTTGCCAGGCATCTCTGGTCCTCTGCCCTCCGGAGCATGGCAGGACCACACTGCCTGCCCCCCCATGCATAGAGCAGCTAAATGACTATGAACAGAAGTGGCATGTGTCACTTTTACACTGGAACATTTAATTGCTGTTCCCTTTCTAGATCTCTTTCCCTTCTGATACGGCGACTCAGAATGCTCGATTTAGTGGCTCCTCCATCAGTCTGAGTTCCTGAGAGACCCCAATGAGCCAAGCCCTCTACCATCTTTAGTGGACATGCAGCATGAGCAAAAAACACGCCTTTGTCCACTGGCGTGACTCAGTGGTTGAGCATTGACCTGTGAACCAAAAGGTCATAGGTTTGTTTCCCAGGCAGGGCACATGCCCAGGTTGTGGGCTCGATTCCCAGTGGGGGGCAGGGGAGGCATGCAGGAGATAGCAGCTGACCAATGATTCTCTCTCATCATTGATGTTTCTATCTCTCTTTTTCTCTCCTTTCCTCTCTGAAATCAATTAATATATTGAGACCTGGAGCATGGGTAGGGTCCCTAGGCCTGGCTGGAGACCAGAGCCGATCGGTGGAGCAATCGCCCCCCCCTCCCCCGCTTGCACCTGCCTTGGCCTGGTGCTTCCCGCTCACTGGGCCCACCTCCCACCACCACCGACCTTTGCCTCCCTCTGCGGGATGACTGGAGGGGCAATCGGGGCCCTCCCCACTGGCACCTGTCTTGGCTGGCAGCCTGGCACCGCCCACTTGCCGTCCCAGGGCGCGCCCCCCCCCCCAAAAAAAAAAAACAGCTGGTTGGGGCTTGAGGGCTGGGGGCAGCTCCTGCATTGAGTGTCTGCCCCCTGGTGGTCAGTACGTGTCATAGTGACCGGTCGTTCCACCTGTCGTTGCACTGTTCAGTTGATTTGCATATTAGCATTTTATTATATAAGATATTTAAAAAGAAATCCACCTTTATTGTTTGAACTTAATGCAATTTGGGAAGTCTTTTGTTATTGCAGCATAACCTAACCCAGTGGTCAGCAAAGTCATTAGTCAACAGAGCCAAATATCAACAGTACAACGATTGAAATTTCTTTTGAGAGCCAAATTTTTTAAACTTAAACTTCTTCTAACGCCACTTCTTCAAAATAGACTCACCCAGGCTGTGGTATTTTGTGGAAGAGCCACACTCAAGGGGCCAAAGAGCCCCATGTGGCTCACGAGCCACAGTTTGCCGACCATGCACCTAACCTATTATGACTGATGTAGGTGCCAAACCGCTGAGGTATTTGAGAAAAAGTAGTAGATACCAACCTGACCCTTCTCTCCTCTGCCCTGGGCATCCAGAAGAACCACATAAGCTTTGCAGTAGGAGTAGGAGCTGCCCTTTTCATCTGAGTGGCTGTTGGTAGCACCGGAAGGATGTCTGGTAAGTCTCCAGGAGCGAGCCAACACGTGGAGAAAGGAGGCATCGTCCGGGTTCACACACAGGGCCATCACTGCTCCCGAGGTGCAGCGCACAGAGAACATTGTCAGTGCTGTTTCAGGACCCACATGGAGGTGTGACTGCTGTTTCAGTTGCTCATCTTGGAAACGTGTCTGGAAAAGGTGGCAGGCTTGGGAAAGTGACAGATGGTGAGGCGGTGCCTGAAGTGTTGGCTCTAAGAGATTGAATGAGGTCAGGAGGTCGCCCAGTGCTCCTCCAGAGAGCAGCTGCCGTCTCCAGGCCCAGCCTCTGCAGGCCATGGGGGCTGAGCCTGCACAAGCTGAGCCTGCACAAGCGGCAGGAGGGAAGAGGCGTGTGCACCTGGGACGCAGGCGAGGCAGTGAGGAGGCAGGGCACTCTCCATGGCTGAGAGACGCTGCCCAGGGCACTGCTTTTAAGATACAAGGGGAAGGAGGAAAGTGCTGACAAATAAAAAGGCTGGGCCTTCTCTGGTTATTCTGAAGCAAAGTAATTCCTCCTTGGGAAAACTGCTATTTGAAACTGCTCTTTGAACTACTCTGTTATTCTTAGACAGTCTCTTATTCTGTAGGTCAACTCTGTTATTTTTAGATAGTCCCTTATTCTGTAAAATAACTGTTTTAGTTTGAATAATTGAAAAAGATAAAAACTTAGCTGTCCGACCTTGCAGGCTAGCCATCTGACGTAACAGGTTAATACTGATACTGATAATAATTCCCATATTCTTATGCCAAGTATTGGTTCATTATGTATTCAAGGTTACAAACTGTAACAATAACCTACACAGAACTCTTTGTGAAATCTGCAGACAAAGAAGCTCAAAAAGTATAAATACGGGAAACTTCCTTTATTTCAGGGCTCAGAGATTTGGGAAACACCTCCCTCTGGGCCCGTGCGAATGAAGACTCCTAATTAATTGGCTCATTAAGGTGTCTCGTATCTATCTCGCTGATTTACGATACAACAGTTCCAACCCTGGTCCGGGGCAGGGAGTGTCCTCTGTCTGGTGGAAGGGGGGCTCCTTCCCTCCAGCATGGAGACCATCAAGATGGGGGCTTGTGCTCAGCTCTATCCCTGATCTCTCTAAAGATGCACAGGATGAACAAGGGGGATGGATCCCGACTTTGGCATTGCAGGATCTCAGAACTGGCCTCAGAGAACACCCTTGCCAAATGCCTTTGCCACTCCTATGGGTCTCTGAGCCACATTTCCAACGGGGGAGGAGGCAGGAGGGACAGCTTCATGTCAGTATCTAGGAGGAGGGCATTTAGGTCAAGGGCAGAAGCCATCCTCCTGGCAGGAGTGGTCATTGTCACTTTCTGGCTGTTCAGGAACACTGTATCCCTGTGTAGGCTCCTTCTGAGTCACATCTTCACTTCCACCTCCGCTTGTCTACACCTGCTCACCTGCATGGTTCACAATCAATGTTGCCAAAGGGGTGACTTCTGGATCTGCGAGATGGCAAAGAAATATATCCCATTGTAAGCTACATTAGCTCTAAGCATTCTGAAGGGCCCAGGGTTCTCCGGGGGTTATATCTCCCTTTCTTCTTTTCTAAAAAAAATTTAAATATATTTTTATTGATTTCAGAGGGGAAGGGAGAAGGAGAGAGAGATAGAAACATCAATGATGAGAGAGAATCATTGATCAGCTGCCTCCTGCACACCCACACTGGGGATTGAGCCTGCAACCTGGGCATGTGCCCTTGACCAGAATCAAACGTGGGACCCTTCAGTCCACAGGCCGATGCTCTATCCACTGAGCAAAACCAGCCAGGACTCTCATTTTCCTCTTTGTCCACATCCCACCAGCAGCAGCTACATCGCATGACTGCCTCACCCACGGGCAACAATTCTGGGCTTGCTCAGGTCCTGGATTCTGGGCCACTTGGGATTCTGAGCAGGCTCCCCAAAGTTAACGCTCACTTCTCGGCAGTGTCGCTTTTCATTCTTTTTATGACAATACCTTTCATTTGCAGAACTCTTTATACTTTTCACAGCTATTATTGCATTCACTTCTCACAGGCTTTTTGAAAATTGCAGAATGAGTTTCCATAGTGTACACACAGTATTTGCGGTTCCTTTCCCACCACAGGAAAACCAAAACCACTTACACAAACACTCGGTTAAGGACATCACGGCTTTCTGTAAACACAATAGAGTCACTTTTTATTCCTTCCATCTTTTTCTCCCTCTGCTTTCCTATACCGTTTAAACTGTCAGTCTCCTGACCATGTTACATACACTCTCGAGTGAGGGCTCTGTGGTCTCAGGAAGTATTTAAGCCCCCTATCTTCATTCTTGTTCTTGTTTTACCCTCTTTCCACAAGGCACTGTAAATTCTTTTTCTTTTTTTTAAATTGCAGCTTGCTTTTTTCCTCTCCAGCCTTCCCCTCCCTCCCCCTACAGTTTCTTGACTTGTTCCAAATCTCCCATAACACTTTCAGATGGCTAGTGTTTCCCTGTGTACTCTTTGGGTCTTACAGGTGATTCTTTCCTTAACGTTCTTAAAATGGAACTAGTCATTCACTTACCCATTTAACTATTCAACAATTGTTTATTGAGCACTTACTATGTGCTACACATCATACCAGACACTGGAGATAGAGCAGCAAATGAGGTAGGCTTAGTCTCTGCCCTCGTGATTGTATATTTTTATAGGAAAGACTAACATAAACTTAAATAGTTGAAAACCATTATTCCAAATAGTAGATATAGGCTCTGAAGAAAAATAAAGCAGAGTAGGGTGATAAAGAGTGATGGTGGTTGCCCTAACCGGTTTGGCTCAGTGGGTAGAGCGTCGGCCTGCGGACTGAAGGGTCCCAGGTTCGATTCCAGTCAAGGGCATGTGCCTTGGTTGCGGGCACATCCCCAGTGGGGTTGTGCAGGAGGCAGCTGATCGATGTTTCTCTCTCATCAATGTTTCTAACTCTATCCCTTTCCCTTCCTCGCTGTTCAAAAATCAATAAAATATATTTTTTTAAAAAGTGATGGTGGTTAGGTAGCTTTTAAAGATAGCTAAGGAGGCCTCTTTTAGGAGGTGAGGTTGAAGCAGAGATCTGAAAGAAGGAGCGGAGGCAGCTGTGCCCTGCAGGAGGAAGGAGCGCCCCGTGAGACCCACTGGGTGAGGAGGAAGGAGCGACATAATCTGGTTCATGTAGGTGGGTCACCTGATCTCTGGGTGAAGAACCAAGAGTGTATAGGAATAGAAACAGGGTTAACTTAGGAGGCCACTGAAGAAGTCCAAGAATGACTTGGACTTAATGGCCCATTGGGCAGGATGGTGCTGGTGAGTACCTGGAGAGAAGGCATTGGAATTGACATACACTTTGAAGGTAGAGCTGATAGTAGTACTCATAAACTATACTTAGAGGATGAGAATGCTTTTGGTGTCAGTCAACATGGGTATTACCATGAGCTGAGGTATGGAGACTATGGAGAAACAATGCATGAGGGATGGCAAGACATCAGGGTTCAGGTTTAAACATTTTAGGTATTTTTAATATAAACTTTTCAGGTTTTATTTTAGGCTTAATAGAAAAATGGAGATGTGGGATAAAAAGCTAGACAACTAAAGAGGATGTTGAGGCTGGAGATATGGACCAAGAAATCATCAGGGTATGAGTAATGTTTAAAGTCATAGGGCTGAACTGGATTATCAGGGAAGAGGTGAGGAGGGAGAAGAAAAGTGACCCCAGGATTGACCTTCAAATCATAAAGGTTAAGAAGAAAGGTGGGATTCATCGGAGAAGATTTAGAGGAAGCAGCCTGTGACATAGGAGGAAAATCAGCAGAGTAATGGCTCTCAGAAGCCAAGTGAAGAAAATATTTCAAGAAAGAAGGCATGATCAATGGGGTTAACGCCTTTGCATAATGTAAACCACAAATCTCATCTGCATCACCAGGGTGGGGGAGTCCTGTGAGGGTCCACAGTAGAAGCATTAGGAGGCAGAGCCAGTACAATTCTGCGTTCCTCTGGTGGCCTGAGTGGGGACTTTAATGCCCGTGGAAGTGAGACAGAGAGACTTGCATCCTGGCTTCCCTTTTTCTGCCTGACCAACTTTCAGAGGCAAGAGGACAGTGTTGTGGTACACTGACTGGAAGGCTTCACTCCACACACGGGTATTTGTAGCTTTCCAGAGGGTGTGGAGCTGGCCTTCAAACCCTCACAGTCTGAGTTGCAGCTCAGCAGAATAAGGGTCTCTCTTTGGTTAGCTAAAAATTCTGCAAAATTTCCAGGGAAATCCCTCAGGAAGAAGATTCCCATTTCCTTCTGTTTAATGAATGACATGAATTGGATGATGTAGGTTAGGTGCTATCTGAGGGCTAGGATATGCAAAGAAAGGGCAAACATGTGGCTGGTGAGGGTTCAGTTCCTTGATTGGACTTGCTGGCTTGCTTGGAACCTCTAGATGGAGATAGCATCTGGTGTCAGGTTCATACACATCCTGTTTACCTCTGAATTGCACACTGTCCCTTGCATGATGCTAGCCAGAAACCCAGGGAACCTCATTCTCCCTCACACATCATACTGGCTCTGGCCCCAAGACCTGCCAGATTTCCCTCCTAAGTATCCCAATCATGTCCTTTTATCTCTATTGCTATTGTTGGGATCCAAACCATCATCACTTTGGGCCAGACTCCTAATTAGTCTTTCCACATCTACTCTGAGCCCTCCACCCCCTTCTCCACACTGCAAAGTGATCTTTTCACCTTCTTCTTAGAAATGTCCAATGGCCTCCTGTTGATCTTGTGATGAAGACCATACACTTCAGTTTGCCCCCTACACCTCACTCCAATCTCAACTCAAGCATTATTCTATCATGAGGATCTTCTCTGGCCACCTGTTCATCATGGATTCCTTTGTTTTCTGCTCTCATGGAACCATATTCCTTTCCTCTATAGCACTTACCTGAATTTACAATTATAAACTTAACACTGCTGTGATTTGATTGGTACTTGAAATTAAGTGCTGGTTTGGCTTTCCACTGTATCCCCAGCCCCATCTCCATGGAGACCATGTGAAAACAAGTGAATGACAGTGTGAAAGGAGCTATGTAGAGCCCAGATGAGCCCATTCAGAGAGGAGATAAAGTATAAACAGTTGTCACTTAGGACCTGTGGCCCTTGGAGATCTGGACATAATTGCCATGAACACCAGTTAGCTTTGTTCTCTTCCCAAAGTGCTTCTGCAGGTCCTAGTCTACTCTCCTCTGAGTCAATAACTTCATCTGCAGATATCTCTGTTTTCCCTCCTCCCACCATCATCAATTTCATCCCTTTTTAGGTCTCCACAAAAAATCCACCCACAGCAGCCATGGTATAATTGCCATAAGCTGTGCAGCTTTCCCCATTTCTGTCCTTCCCTCCACCCCTTTCTGGACTGCCTCCATGCTCCCCATCTCCAAAGAATTCCAACTTCTTCCTCTTTTATATGGCGCACCTTCACCTTTCTGATGCCACCCAACTCTTAGACTAGAGGAAGGTCTCAACTTCTACCCCCAAACTTGCATGAAGAAACCCATCGAGAGCCTGAGACAAAAGTTCTTCTCCTTAGTCTGATAGGAACTCCGTGCAGAACATTAAGGATTTTAAAGGGGGAAGAGCCTGCCCCTCCGCTTGGTCGTGAAGACCAGCTACAGCATAGGAATGGTGGAATTGAGAAAACTGTAGTAAGAACGGTGCAAGAGCTAGTTCTTAATCTTTCTTGGAGCATTGCCCTGGTTGTGACTTTGTTGAAAACATAGACTTTTAAGGCAGCCCCAGCCTCATCACTGGAGATTCTGGTTCAATGGGCTTGGAGTGGTACTTATAGGACTTCCCAGGTGATTCTAATGGGCAGCCATGGCTGAGAACTTGGATGGAACCTCCCCTTTCTTTTAGGTTTGAGGAAACTAAGGTTCAGAGAGTAAACCTGCAGCTCAACCAAGACATCCTGTTATTTATAATTTTATTTTAAATGGTTTGAATGCTTACAACTTGTCCTTTTAATTCTCAGCATCTCCATTCTTGGATTCAAAGTGTATGACATCTTTGAATGTGTTCTTCCAAGAAGGATAGATATACTTTTAAATCCTGGCATACAAATGTTTTCCCATTGCATTCTCACTTAGATGGTCGTTTGGGTGATATGAGCACAGCACTGCTGGCCTGTGGTGTGCATGTGGATCACTCTGGAGCTTGTTAAATGTGGAGGCTGAGGGAGAAGGTCTGGGCGGAGGCTGCAGTGCAGAGGCTGAGGGAGAAGGTGTGGGCAGAGGCTGCAGTGCAGAGGCTGAGGGAGAAGGTGTGGGTGGGGCTTGTTAAATGCAGAGGCTGAGGGAGAAGGTCTGGGTGGGGCTTGTTAAATGCAGAGGCTGAGGGAGAAGGTGTGGGTGGGGCTTGTTAAATGCAGAGGCTGAGGGAGAAGGTGTGGGTGGGGCTTGTTAAATGCAGAGGCTGAGGGAGAAGGTGTGGGTGGGGCTTGTTAAATGCAGAGGCTGAGGGAGAAGGTCTGAGAGAGGCTGAAATGCTGCATTTATTTCTAACATGTGCCCAAGTGATGCTCCTGCTGCTCCATGAACCACACACTTGGAGTGGTAGGAGTGAAGTGGAGTGTTATCTTTTCTGTCTGCCCAACAAACTGCCAACTCCCTTTGTCGAATGCCTCTAGGGCATTTGTCTTATTATCCCTTTATGAGACCCCCATCCTTAACCACAGGGATTGCTGTGTGATTACTGGAGGAGCAAAGTTCTATTTCCCCGGAGATTGTTGTACCAAGAATCGTGTTAGTGGGAACAGTGAGGAGATCATCATGACTGCTATCTCGAGAGACTCTGTCTGTTAAAGCCAAATACAGTCAAGGTGGGAGACAGGTGGAGAGAGTTCTGATGTCTGATGTTCTGAGCCTTTGAATTTAACTGTGCCTGAAGATTCATCCCCAGAATTCCCGGTGATCTCAGTTAATAGGTTATCTTTCCCCGGTTAGGCTGGTCTAAGTGTGTCACAACCCCCCAGTGGGGAACTGGCTTAGTTGAGGTAGTTTCTAAGGTGGAGGGGATGCCTCCAGTTCTTGCTGGGGATTTGACAATATTTATTATTCAATAATGAAGCAATTGGTTAAACTGTTACCTGTAGGGCTGGAGCCATTTCTATTTAGAACGTATTCCCAGTGCTGATTAAAACTGGAGCTTTAGGAAGATTTCAGAATGTTGGGATGGGCAGGCTTTGTTTCTGGCAGACTAGTAAATTTTCTCAACAAAGGATCAGTTTTAGTCTCCACTTCCTGTCTGAAAGCAGGGGTGAGAGTGCCCCTCTGCTGCGACCAGCTAGGACAGTGGCCAGTCAGATGATCTGCACCCCTTTGCGTCAAACCAAGTTAATGCAAAGCAGGCAGGGGGTGAGAAAATAAATTATCTATTGTTGAATAACAAATCATCCCAAACTTAGCAGCTTAAAACAAGACACTTATTATTTCCCATTTTGGGGGGGATAGGGATTCCAACGCAGCATAGCTGAGTCGCTGACTTAAGAGTCTCCCACAAGGCCCCAATCACGGAATAATCAAGGTACAATCAAGGTCTCTTCTGAAGGCTGTACTTGGGGTCTGAGGGGTATTTGCTTCCAAACTGTCTCATGTGGTTGGCTGCCTGGGTCCCTCGCCACATGAACCTTTGCACTAAATTGCCTCACAACATGGGGTGAATGATCAAGGACAGAGCAAGAGAGGAAGTGCCCAAGATAGGGGCCAAATCTCCTCAAAGCCACTCAGTAAGTCCAAGCCACAGGCCATGGGTGGTGTGAATACCAGGAAGGAGTGACTATCGGGGCCATCTTAGAAGCTGCCTACACGGAAACTCATTGAGATATAAGAATGCCACCCTTGAAGGTACACCAGGTCCCTCCCAAAGGCCTCGTGCTGCGTATTGTTTATCAGAGTTCAAGTCCTGCCTTCACATGGGGAGAAGGAGCATGTTAGTTCTGCCTCAGCAGTTGGCGATGGTCAGAAGTCACAGCCAAGACTAAAGCTGCGAAGTCTGGTCCAAGTCTTCATGGGAAGATGACTTTGGCCTGTTCCGAAGGAAGAAACAGCATGGGTATGGCCCAGATGCAGAGGCTGTGCCATTCATTAAGATGAGTGTTGGTGACACAGAGTTTCAGAAGTCAAATGGATCAACAGTTAAAGAAGTTTTAAGGGAATTATAATGAAGGAACTCCAAGCCTGAAGTTGTCACCAACTCTTCTTTGTACCCTTGTCATATGTGGCATGAAAGATGGTGGGTAAGAGACCCAAAGGCAGGCCACCCAATTTGCTGACTTAGAAACGTGTTCCACTACCAGGCTTGAGACTCTTCTGTTTCTCACCAACAGTCGGTTCCCCTCCTTCCCTTGTCTAAATCAGCCACTGTTGTGTTAATCCTGTTTCCTCTCCGTTGCTACAACATTAGTTTTGTCAGAAGTGACTAGATCTATAGTCTGAGGCTGCAGGGACTTGGCAGGTCCCAGTTATGGCCTTCAATGAAAGGAATGTGTATCTCCCAGAGATACTGGGCTTGCCGGTGGATGCAGTAACCAGATAAGATGCTGAGTTGCCGTCCTTTGGGGCAGTGGTCGGCAAACTCATTAATCAACAGAGCCAAATATCAACAGTACAACAATTGAAATTTCTTTTGAGAGCCAAATTTTTTAAACTTAAACTTCTTCTAATGCCACTTCTTCAAAATAGACTCGCCCAGGCCGTGGTATTTTGTGGAAGTGCCACCTCAAGAGGCCAAAGAGCTGCATGTGGCTCGAGAGCTGCAGTTTGCCGACCACGGCTTTGGGGAAAGGTGTGTGTGTGTTTAGGGGGGTGGGTTGATTAATTCTCAGATTGTAGCATCATGATACATATTTTTTTTGAAATGAATATAAAGGACAAGGGCATGTGAGTGTGAGGTCACAGGGTAGAATAGAGTGAAATGTGGGGTGATGGATGTGGGCTTTCTGGAATCTTCCCCCATCTCCTTTGTCCCTGGCCCCTCAGGGAGCCTTTGTCCTGCTCCATGGGGTAGTTGTGAGGCTACCAAGCAAGTACTTCGCTCCTCCTCCTCAGGCCTTCTGTCACTTGCAATAAGAAGCATCGGAACTAAAACAGGTACATTGGGACTATTTTGGCCTCACTTCTTTTCCTCTGTGATTTTGTTGATTACCTTTGGCATTAATATTTCAGTGGATAATTTTGAAGTTAATCTATTTTTATAAAATAGAAGTTAGATAACCTGTTAAATCTACCTCATTTAACACTTAAGTTCAAGATACATCTGTGTCCATTGGAGTTTTAATATTCATTGACGCCTTTGGATCTGCAGGTTTTCTGTTTAAGGAAATGTTCCTTTATTAAATCGTGGGTATTTGATTCTGCTCTATTTGTCTTATCCTTTCCATCAAATATATCATTAATCTGTAGTTTGGATCTCTCTTTCCTATGATCTATTTGTAGCATTGCCCTTTTTGTGATTTTATTTTTCCTTTTCCTCTTGGTTTTGGGTGTGTTCCTCAAAACTTTCCTCACATTGCTAATGTGATTTTTTTATACTGCCGATTCTTTACTTTTCAAGCATTAAAAAACCTTTTTACATACTTGGTAGTAACATTATCTGCTGATCTCTCTAGTTCCCTTCTTAGAACTCCCTCGGAGCAGCTGCCTTTTGATCGCCCTGTGTTGCTTTTGTTTTAATGTTGTTGACAAGATAAGACAAATGTCTAAAATCTATGTCTATTCCCTGCTGTAAATCTTTTTAAAAACAATGCTCCTATTGCTTCCTAAGTATTATACTATCCGTCTGTGGTCTCTGTTTAGGATCTTTTTGTTGGCCCCTTGTCATTTTTTCATCTTTGAACAATAAAGCTCTTATCTGTGCCTGGAATTTGTTCAGCAAATGGAATGAATAGGTTCTTCTAAATCATCTTAAGATCTTAAGCTTCCAGACGGCCCAAGAGAGACCTACAAGATAAGAAGGGCAAGTTCATAAATGGGCAGTGTCTTTTCTGGATAAAACCGCTGAGTGGATACATGGTGGTCAAATGGTCCTGTTCCTGGCCCACCACATGTGGATGAGCCATGGCGTTCAGTGATACAGTGGTGCGCTTGCTGCCATCTGTGGCCCCTGGTTTGGTGCAAATGCCCTTGCCCAGGTTACCCATGTACTTGACCTTCAGATTTCCCATTGCTCTTTCTGGCACTGCTACCCTCCACATTAAGAAGCAACCTCCCTCCACACCCCCAAACTACTGTTACAGAAGACCGGAAAAAAAACCAAGCCATGCTTAGAGAAAGGGAATTACATTTTATTAAGGGCAGGGCCAGAGAAAAATGTGCCTTTCAAATTCTGGGCCCCCCCACATGGAGGAAACCTTTTCTATTTATACTTTTCCTAGCTCTTTTGTCTCCCAAATTTGGACTGAGACTTCCAGGCCTTCTGGGAAAGAAGGCATACGTGCTGGGAAGGGGCCATGAGACCATATCTCAAGGCCTGGCCTGGTGTCAGCACTGACAACTCTGTCTGGGGCATGGTCCACGGCCTCTCTGGAATGGGAGTAGTCTTATTTTCCTTATTATTTAAGCAAGCAAGCGTTTACAGAAGCCAAAATAGCAGGGTTAAAATTTCAAACAGCAGTTTTTATATAAGATGGATGCTTCATTCCCCACTGGTTTTATGTACATGAATCAAATCATTGACTCTTTTGGGTCATGGTTGGCGAGGGAGTTATATTGACCCCTGAGGACTATAAGCTTGATAGAATTAATTCTCTGCTGAATAAAGTCAGTGGGCCTGTTTATAAGATAAGGGCCCAGAATGAGGGCCAGGACTAATCTTTAGAGGGTCCGAAGAGCCCTAGACTCTCTATTTTGCCTGGGCTGTCTTAAGCCAGGTGTGATGAAGCCACGTCGGGATCCCCTCGACCTTGACTGCTGTGGGGGTGGTCTTTTCCAGGTAGGAGTCAGTCCTTCTGTGGCAAATTTCTTTACCCAAACAGAGTCACCAGGGTGGAAGGATGGACAGGATCAGAAGTTGGTATAGGCAGAGTACCTTGGACATGCTTCTGGACTGCTTTCTGGGTAGACTGTAAAGCCTGTAAGAACTTGAGTAAAGATTGGTTATGGATTTCAGCTTTTCTAGATTGGGTTTCCATGTAAGCTGGTGAGGTGAGTAGGTCAGGGTTTGGAAGAGTCACTAGAATCTGTAGAGGCTCCCCTGGTTTTAGGGCAGCCTCCTGGGCTGCTTCATCTGCAGCCTCATTCCCTCTTGCTTCTGGGGAGTCCCCTTGTCTCACATAGTTAGATATGGAAAGACTTAATTACATCTGGTAGTGCTAGTTGGCCCATCATCCTTGCTCTGCTCATATCTGTCTAACTGCCCAATACAGTGGTGGGCAAACTGCAGCTCCTAAGCCACATGTGGCTCTTTGACCCCTTGAGTTTTTAGCAAAGGCCAGCTTAGGAGTCCCCTAATTAAGTTAATAACAATGTACCTACCTATATAGTTTAAGTTTAAAAAATTTGACTCTCAAAAGAAATTTCAATTGTTGTACTGTTGATATTTGGCTCTGTTGACTAATGAGTTTGCCGACCACTGGCCTAATATATTACCTCAAGGATCCTGGCTCTGAATTCTTTTAGGGAAAATGGATGTCGGTGGGCTCTTCTAGCTACTTCCTGCTGAGGTGGGCCAGAGGTTTCTCTCAGAGCCAAGAGATCCTTGCTGTCTGTCAGAGGGACAATGAGGCCTGGGAACAAAAGGAGATGGGTTTGTGACCTGGCGGAGACAAACTGTAACAAATGGTCTGGTGGAAGGGAAAGAAAACCTTTCAGTTTTAATAACTTCTATTGAAATAGAATTTTTCTCCTCAAAATTACCCCCATGTTTATCAAAAGAGCCAAATCAGGACTAATTTATCTATTGCATTTAATTTGGCCTGATTGTTTGCATAAACATAACAAGAATGGTAACTGACTACCTTTGCTGGAATTTCATGATTGAATCTTAATGTGCCCCATAGGGCCAGGAAGCCAAGCCATCCAGCTGCCATCAGGCCTGCCTGTAGTATCTGCTGAGTTAGGTGAAGTCCTCACCTGTAGTGGCTCTACCCGGGCCCATGACCTAGGCTTCAAAGCCCATCTCAGCCCTCCTACTTGTCTCAGCTCAGAGTGCGTGGGGGTCCCGCAGGGACGCAGAGGCATCCTTGTTGCTCCCCTTGTACTCTGACCAACTGCCAGTGATGGTAGGGCATGGGCCTGATGCTCCAGCACCAGCTATTTTCAGGGCTACCAAGCAGGATATCAGACTTTCTCCATGGCACTCTTATTGGCTTCAAGTCTTCAGAGTTCAGGCAGGGCTCTTTAAAACATGATACTCCAGTCAAAATTTCTGGTTAATAAAACCACTATTGGAAACCAGTCTTATTGAATTTATGCAAAGAGATGTATTGCCATGACTTATTTATTATGTATTGCCAAATTTCAGAGGAATTGTATAAAGAGAAAAATACACTGACCTGCTTTAAGATAGAATTTTCCTTGCCAGTCCTTTTTATGGACTTTGCAAAGTAATATTTTCTGAATGTATTATAACAAACAGTAACTGCTAGATTTCTTTTATAAGTCCCTCCCTAAGTACTTTGGCATAACTATTTACCCTCTGTTTAGGGAGGCAGAATGTAAATTATTTACTTTTCCTGGCTTACTGGCCTGTATTATTTGGTTTCCTTTCAACATTTCTCTTCTCCTTCTTATTACATCCACAATCTTTGTAAATTTTACACTTCCAAATTAGCCTTCAAACCTTTCTATGTCCTTTAAAAATGCATAACCATGCCTCAGACCTTCTACTCAGTATTCCTTATTCTTTGAAACCTCAGTCCTTTAATGATTCCTAAAAAGTAAACAGCCAGAATTTCTTAGATTAACATTTATTACTTAGACCTTCTGTGATAAAACTAAGAGCAGGTAAAAATATTTCTTTTTGAGAGACAGAGATTTTTAAAACTTAAACTAGTTGTAACATTAAAGATATTATATCTTAAACTTCCTTTGCTGAATATTCCACCACCGCCCAAGAAGTACCCAATAACCCTGCCCCTCCTGGCTCGGACAATGAGATTTTATGTGTATTGGAAGGGTTAAAAAGAATAAAACGGGACAGAGGAAGATCCACTGTGTTTTGCAGAAAGCCTTCAGTCCAGCATAGTTCAGATAAGTAAGAAACCAAGGATGCCAGCACAGCAGGTTGTAGCCAGCAAAATCAACAAAAACCTTTCTCTCCCTGCTCTCTCTACTGATTCCCCCGCCCCCTTTCTGCATTAACCATTTACTCTGTCCTTAGCAGGGGAAATAAGGCAAGTGGTCTGAGATCCTGTATAACCAGGCTTTTTACACTTAAGGAACAGCTGCTCTCCCTCCCAGATTTTCCTTCTTTACTCCAACGCCCCAGAAGATCTCAAATCTTCCTCCTCCATCACCACTTCTGATATCTCCAACCATGCCCCTTCCCCCAGCCTAGGGCTTCTCTATCTCAGCAGGCTGAGAGTGAGTTCCACCACCTCTACCCTTTCTCACACCTGCTCCGGAGCAGTTTTTGGCTCTCTCCCTTCCCCAGAGACCCACTGTAAATTTATCAGGAAGGGCAGGCAGGTCGCAGTTCTTGGGACCACATGATTCTCTGTTTGCTAGCAGGGCTGAAAAAGGCAGCCTACAAAGCAGTTAATTATGACTAATCTTAACCTACCAAGCCTTTGTTTAAACTTCTCTGGATTGGCAACCTTTAAATTAACCCTAGAATTCCAAAATTTTAAACTAACACAGCAAAATTATAAATCAAGGACAAGCAATTAAAAGTCCTACTCTGTTTTCCCCCTAAAGTGGGGTTTGCACTATCTTTAACAAGTTAAACAACAGAAAGAGATAACAAATACTCTCATGTGTACAGCCAGACAGCACAAAGTAGCTTTCACTTCACACAGACTCTCACACTTACATTTACATACCAGACAGTCTGAGTTTTTTACTTCTACCAGATATTTACTCAGAGTTTAAACAGTCCACCTGATTCCTGATTAATTGCCTGAGGAAGTCCTTGACTTCCGGGGAGGTAATCAAGCTCCCCCTTCCACTCACTCGGAGTGGGCCTCACTGATAGGGCCCCTACTTTACCGATTCTGTCGACAGGTCCAGAAGTGTCCGTCCACTCTCTCCAGATAATGGCTGGGTCCTAGGCTGAGGTCCGGGAGTGCCCAGAGTCCCCTGGTTCAATTTTGCTAAATCAGCAGAGCGGTGCCTCCCAGAGGCCTGTCCGGCTCCCCTGAGCGCCAAACCCGGTCCACTCACCGGAGGCCAAAAGGCCAGCATGCTTGGCCTTCTTATTGGTCAGGGAACCATTATGTTACAGAAGACCGTAAACAAACAAACAAACCCAAGCCATGCTTAGAGAAAGGGAGTTACATTTTATTAAGGGCAGGGCCAGAGAAAAATGTGCCTTTCAAATTCTGGGCCCCCTCACATGGAGGAAACCTTTTCTATTTATACTTTTCCTAGCTCTTTTGTCTCCCAAATTTGGACTGAGACTTCCGGGCCTTCTGGGAAAGAAGGCCTACATGCTGGGAAGGGGCCATGAGACCATATCTCCAGGCCTGGCCTGGTGTCAGCACTGACAACTCTGTCTGGGGCATAGTCCACGGCCTCTCTGGAATGGGAATAGTCCGATTTTCCTTATTATTTAAGCAAGCAAGCATTTACAGAAGCCAAAATAGCAGGGTTAAAATTTCAAACAGCAGTTTTTATATAAGATGGATGCTTCACTACCAACACTAATCTCTACTTGACACACAGAACTCTTTAATATTTGTCAAATTTTTATGTGTTACTTATTAACCACACATAACATCTACCTCACACTTTACCTTGATATGTTAACCCAATGCTCTTTCCTGTGTCTGGACTATATTGATGTATCTTCTTTATCCTTCCAATTCCCACTCCTCCTGGAACTTGTAGCCCAGTGGCCCTCTAACATGCCAAGCACTTTCGGATTCTCCAGCTAAAGTCTTGTCTCTCATTGTGCCTCATACATTTTTCTATTTCAGCATTTGGTAAACTGTTTTAGTTGTTCATTATTCTATCTCCCCCGTTAGCAAATGAGTTCTAAGTTATCAAGGGTGTGTTTTATTTATTTTTATTATCCTTTCTATGTTCTTGGCACCTAACAGACAGTTCAATAAATGCTTATGAATGCACTAACCGAGGGAGGAGACTTACATACCAAACCCCAGCATTTTCAAGCCCGAGGTGCTTTCTTTATCTCCGGCTTGAGAAAGAGCAGGAGGTGGGTGTGGAAGCTGACTGACTGTGGGAAGGGCTGTTCTTTCCCGCGTTGTCGGTGCTGTGTTCCTCGCCCGTGACAGCCCTGGCCTGTAAACCATGCAGCAGCCGCTGGCAACACACTGTCTCCCCCTCACAGGTACATGGTGTTTGCCACCAGCCCCTCCAGTTCCCGGCGCTTCAAAAACAAGCCCTATTCTTGTTCACTGGAAGAGGCCTTTAACTTGAACAGGAAGACAACGCGCTTTCCTATGCTCTGGTTGCTATAAATCACATGGCAGAGCGAGGTGCCTGTCTGCCTTTCCTGACAGAAATGGAAAATTAAATATTTCTCTCTGCTAGGCATGCTTTATTTTCAATATTTCAGCCAAATGTCAATGAGACGGGAGAATTTTTTTCCTGTATGAAAATCCTGTCTAATGGGTTTGGAGGGAAGATTGAGATCAGGCCTGAGCTCATTATGCTCCAGCTGCCAGAGAACGGAGCGGTACACCGGGGAGCGATCAGAGGAAGGGACTGAATGCATTTATGCCTTCAGATGCAGAACGTACCTCCAGTAAACCAAAGAAGTTACTTTCTTTGTGTGTGCTTTCTTCCTTTCTTCTTTGTGGATTTATTGGGGTGTAATTATTGCACATGTGTAATTTGACAAATTATGTATGTATCTGTGAAATCACCACCACGATCAAATCGATATGCAGAGACCTTGTGAGTTTGTGTGCTGTCAGGATCCAGGGTTCTACACTCATAAGAGTTAATAAATGTTGTCCATTTTTACCTGTGGCAGACATTGTTTTTGCCACTTGGCCTTCAAGCTCTTCTCGGGTTTCATCGTCTCTGTCACCGTAACTGCCAACATTGGGGTGATTTACGTTTCCTCTTGAAACAGATGCTGTGTGTGTCTGGGGGGGGGGAACACGAGGGGTTCATCCACTGTGGTCCTGCAAGTTTTCCAATGGCATCACAGGCCTCTGAGCCGCCAAGTCTTCTTGCAAACCCTGGGGATCCCTTTTCCCACGTTCTAACCTCATCTCTAATCGTGGAGATGTAGTATTTCTACCACTTCTCTCCACTGAATCCTTGCCATGGCTTCCTGCCCTTGGCACATGCTGACAATGAATTCTGCCTTCCTCTCCATCACAATCTCCTCACTGACTGGCCAGCGGTAGTTGCAGGGTCTTCAGGCTTCAGCCAGCACGTTTCTAGAGGCGATCTTGTTTTAGCATAAGGTTTCCCAGCCTTCGATGAGCATGAATGTTGTGAGTCTTGTAAGCTTGAAAGGCAAAGGGAAAAAAAATCACCATTTTGGGGTGATATTGAGTAATCACATAGGTTTAGTCTGAGTGCAGAATTGAAAGCCTCCTGACTCAGAATGGGAAGTTGTCCCTCAGTTTCCCCACCTCACAGAGATAGTTTATTTCAACTTTCCCAGAGAGAATCTTGGAAGTTAAGTGAGAATCACAGGGTCTCAATTATTTTGCAATCATTTGTTTCATGGATATGACAACATTTCACCACAGGACTGTAAATATGGTTTTACAAAACCTGTTTGAAACAAGCAGGTCATTCATTGAGGCTGGCAGGGAGGACAGTTAGGGGCAATCAGGCTGGCAGGGGAGCAGTTAGGCGTCAATCAGGCTGGCAGGGGAGTGGTTAGGGGGTGATCATGCTGGCAGGCAGAAGCAGTTAGGGGCAATCAGGCAGGCAGGCAGGTGAGCGGTTGGGAACCAGCAGTCCTGGATTGTAAGAGGGATGTCCGACTGCCCATTTAGGCCTGATTCTACTGGGCAGTCGGACATCCCTCGAGGGGTCCCAGATTGGAGAGGGTGCAGGCTGGGCTGAGAGACACACAACCCCGTGCACAAATTTCATGCACCGGGCCTCTAGTATAGTCAATAATATTGTAATAAGTATGTACTACAAGTAGGTACTAGAATTGTCAGGGGGATTAGTTCATAAATTATATAAATATCTAACCACCTGAAACTAATCCTATATAATGAAAGGCGAATATGTAAACTGTCCCCTTGACCAGGAGTTTGACCAGGAGTTCCACCAGGGGGCGGGGCTGGTCAGCCAACCACCCACATCCACTCCCCTTGGCTGGACCAGCCCAATCAGCCACAATTAGGGTGGCCGGCCAGACCCCACCTGTGCAGGAATTCATGCACCGGGCCTCTAGTCCTATATAATAAAACCCTAATATGCAAATCGACCAAACGGCTGAACGGCTCAACACAGGAGCTTTCCCCTGGTGGTCAGTGCATTCCCACAGGGGGAGCGCCACTCAACAAGAAGCTGGGATCACAGCTGGCCAGCACAGCGGTGGTGGCAGGAGACTCTCCTGCCTCCGTGGCAGCACTAAGGATCCCTTGGGGAATGTCCGCCTGCAAGTCAGATATCCCCCGAAGGGTCCTGGATTGCAAGAGGGTGCAGGCCAGGCTGAGGGACCCCCACCCCAGTGCAAAAATGTTGTGCACAAGGCCTCTAGTATAAAATAATATTGAATGTCTACTATAATTGAAAAAAATAATAAAGCCTTAATTTAAATATCAAAAAAGAAAAGAAAAAAAGAAACACATTCTGAGAAATGAATCATTGGGCAATTGTATCGTTGTGCAAATATCGTAGAGGCACTTACACAATCCCAAATGGTCTAGCTTACTACACAGCTAGGCTCTATGGTATAGCCTATTGCTCCTAAGCTACAAGCCTATAGGGCATGTTACTGTACTGAGTACTATAAGCAATTACAATACAACAGTAAGTATTTATGTATAAAAACATAAGTAAACATATAAAGGTACAATAAAAATAAGTATAAAAGATAAAGTGTATGTGGGCGGGGGGCACTTAGCTGAGCAAACACACATGCACACTAGAGAGGCGGGGCGGGGGCTGTGCAGGAAGGCTCCATTGGAGAAAGAGTAGACATTAGGAGGAGAGAGGAAGCAAGTGAGGGAGGGAAGGAAGAGAAAAGCAGAGAAAGGAAGAGAATAGATGGAAAGGGACACAGAGAGATAAAGCTTGAGATGAGAAATAATAAAGGGAAGTGAGAGAAGAGAGAAAGAAGAGAGGGCAAGAGAGTGTGTGTGTGTGTGTGTGTGTGAGAGAGAGAAAGAGAGAGAGAAGAAGAAGAAGAAGAAGAAGAAGAAGAAGAAGAAGAAGAAGAAGAAGAAGAAGAAGAAGAAGAAGAAGAGCAGGAGGAGGAGGAGGAGGAGGAGGAGGAGGAGGAGGAGGAGAAGAAGAAGAAGAAGAAGAAGAAGAAGAAGAAGAAGAAGAAGAAGAAGAAGAAGAAGAAGAAGAAGAAGAAGAAGGAGAAGGAGAAGGAGAAGGAGAAGGAGGAGGAGGAGGAGGAGGAGGAGAAGGAGAAGGAGAAGGAGAAGGAGAAGGAGAAGGAGAAGGAGAAGGAGAAGGAGAAGGGAAGAAGAAGAAGAAGAAGAAGAAGAAGAAGAAGAAGAAGAAGAAGAAGAAGAAGAAGAGAACTAGGAGGAAGGAGAGATAAAGAGAAACTGAGGGAAAGAAAGTTTGTATGCATGAGTGTGTGCATGTGCATGTGTGTACAGGGGCAGGTGTGGGAGGGTGGGGGGTTGGCTACCTGCTTTTCAGCCCTCTCCCCTCACTCTCTCACCAACTCAGAGCCTCAGCCCAAGGTGGACACAAGGTGAGAAAAGTGGAGAGCATGCTGAGCTTCCCTATCTGTTTAAAATACCCACAACTAGCAGGACATTCCACACTTATTAGGGTCCAGCCTTTTCTTTCAACATCACAAACATTTCACTTATAATCCATTATGACTTTATGGAACCACCCTCATATATTTGGTCCACTGTTGGTGGAAACATCCCTGGGCGCATGACTGTACTTCCTGAAAGGAATGGATGTTATGAAACTCTAAGTTCTCATTTATTGCCCTGCACCTGGATGGCAAATGCTAGTGGTCAGCCACGTTGGAAGATGTTACAAAGAGTCAGCAAAGCCTGGGGAGGCAGGTTTGAGATGCTTCCCTTCACAGATGTACCAGCCAAGGCCCAGAGAAGTGAAAGACTTTGCCAGGGTTGCACAGCTATGAATGGTGCATCCAAGATGAGACCCCAGGAAGATGGTGCAGAGTTTCTGACTTCCAGGTCAGAGCATTTACCCTGATGTTAAAATTCCCCCCACAGAATCAGTGAGTCACATCTCCATTTAAAAATCCTAAATAAAGGTAAATGTCAGCTGCTTTTCAGAGTTTAGCAACACTGGTGTATGCAAATTGCATGCCTCTATTCAGAAGATACGGCACGTCTGGATTCATCTTCTCTGTTGTTACTTTAAGTAGAAGTGACTAATCATGTATTTCCCTAACTGAAGCATACTGAAGTGAAAATAAAATCACTGCCCCAGAGCTCTTGCTGACACTAATGTATGCATGTTTGTCTTTGCCTTCACAGTCTACTAGACAGTCATGTCTGTGAGGTGCTTCTAAACGCGCTTTCACAGTTAGATTTGACTGGTGGTTTTTTAGAGTCCAAGGTGACAGTTCATGAACTAGATTTTAAAGTGGCTGATTTGGCCAATGCCGGACCAGGCTCTCTGGGCACCAAGTAGGTACTAAAAATAGAGAGAGAGAAAGAGAGAGAGAGATGACTTCCTGGTTCTGAATCTGCTGTTTCAGAGGTTATATTTATTTGAATTCACTTATGATAAAGGCTCTATGGTCCAATGAGTACAAACACAGTGCTGAAGTCAGAAAGTCAGACTGAGTTCTAAGCCTACCTCTTCACTTGCTCTGAGGCCTCGACACATTAGTTATCCTCTTGGGAGCCTCATTTTCCTCATCTGCAAAATGGGGCATTTCAGGCAGCTAGTCCTCATTCAGAGGAGCAGAACCATCTGATTGGCCTATTCATGTGTGGGAGCTTGTTAAACAGTCTCTGCTGGCTCTTGCCTTCCTGTCGGATGCTGGTACTGGAGGTCTGCAGGGTAGATGGATGTGAGGTGGACAAGAGGAAAGACAGATTGAAACCCACAGACATGAATAGGAGCCATCAGGACTAACCCAAACCCATGTCAGTTCTCACTGCCTCCAGCTTCAATGAAGTGGGTGTCCTACCAGAGAAACTGGCACCGTTCATCCCACCTGGCCCAACAGAGAAGGTGGAGCACCGTTCAACACACACCTGGGAAGTTATTTTTACTTGTGGGAAAATAACTTCACCGTTCAACACACACCGTTCAACACCCACCGTTCAACACACACCTGGCCCAAGAGGAGGTGGAGCGGTTGCAGGTCCAGGGCCTGTCCTGGGCCAACGAGGTGAATCACAGACCGATGGCAAGGTGTGGGAGTGTAAAAACAAATGGTAGCCACTTCACTTTGCCCTGCAGCCCACCTTAACCAGAAACACCACAAAGGAGACAGGGATGCAGCTAGGCCTAGCTAGGCGGGCACGTCAGAAAGCCGCCCATGGGGCTAGCAACAAGACCACGCTATAGACTGGTTATGAGGATTCAATACATGTGAGGACCTGGGACACAGTGATTATGATGAGGAGGACCTGTGGTTCCCACTATGAACAGTAGTCTATTTTAGGTATCATGGAGGCCAGAAATATGTCCTCCCATCCTGGCCTCAGGTTCCTTATATTCTACCATCAGAAAGGAAACATGCAAATGAGATGTTGTGATTGTAACAATCCTCCACTATTACAGTATCTCGGGAATGTGTCTCTTCTGAATGAGCCAGTCAGGGGTGGGAGGCTTGCCCTTTAAGAATAGAAACCCTTTCTTTCTTTAATAATTCTCAATGAACATCTTTGACAAATGCATTTTACATTTTCTGACATCTTATGTAGCACGAAGGAACCACTTCAGCTTTCCTTTATGACTCAGAGTCATCACTGGGGGGGCCAATGGTTGTCTTGCTCTATGATGGGACCGGCTGTATTTGGGGCCATTCAGGCGGACATTAAATGGCCCGTGATTGATATTGTTCTCTCTTGCTCTCAGCATGCCACTTCTCACTATTTTCACTCTTTTTGCCTCTGGTGGTATCTCTCTCCTTCTAATTTGCTGCTTCCAATCTGCTAGAGATTGAGAAACCAGATAACCAAGCTTGTTGAAACCGTGTGCCAAGCCCAATGAAATAAGCTTTGATGAGAACATGAGCAAAGCTCGTTTTGTTGCATTTGTCATCCCTTTCTTAGGAGTTGTGTGACTTTAGTGCCCCGTAAGTAGGGTATGTGCAGTTTACTAAGACAACAGTACCCATTCCAGCAAGTGAGGCCGTGTGGTGCTGGCCTTTTCGCCAAAGCCCTGGTGGAGAGAAGCAGGAGGAGGATGGAGGGATCACACAGCACAATGTGGGCAAGATGTGGGTTCAAAAGGACCTTGCTGGGGCCGTTGGGACCAGGGTCACTCCGGGTACAGTGATTTAGTCTCGGCAAGGTGCCATCTCGCCCATGACATTTATGTTAGGAATTTGAGATTAACTTTCTATTTTGTTCTTATTTCATTTCTAAATTTTATCATTGTAAAAGACCTACCTGGTATAATCGTGGGAACTTTGTACATAGGATTATGTAGTGTGCGTAATTGCAGTAAGCATCCATGTGCGTGGGGAACATTTTCTTTTGACAAGTAAAAATAACTTCCCACTAAGCTGCAGCTTTATCTGTCAAATTATTCTAATTTTAGTGCCCTGCTTGCGTTAAGGAGGAATCTGTCACTTCTGCCAGCCTCCGGGCTACTTCACCCTTCAGGCTCCTCGTCGGCAGCGCTTCCCTTCGCTTTGGGACACAGTGTAGCATCGTAGCCAGGTAGCAGGCTCTGGGCACAGGCCACATGGGTTGCAACCTCAGCTCTGCCAAATTACTAGTTGTATGACCTCGAGCAAGTTAACCTCTCTGTGCCTCAGTTTCCTCATCCATTAAACAGAGTGATAAATTCTCTAGGGTTGTTGCAAGGGCGAGATGAGGCGATGCATTAAAAATGTAAAAAACAGTGCCTGGCAGAAAATGAGTGCTTCTTACATGTTGGCTATTGATAGTCTGGCTTTTCTGACACTTCCGAACCTCAAAGCATAAAATGATGCCGCAATGAAAGGAAAGGAAGAAGAGCCAAACCGTGAAAGTTAATACTGGCATTCTATGGAGGGGCGCTATAAGTGAAGTCTATTTCATGATATGTGTTTTTAATTCATTTCAAAAGAGGATGGCCATCCCCATCAGTGAGTGGCAGAAGGCCTGTGTTTGGGGATGAAGACAACATAGCGTGTGTGTGCACGCGCGTGTGTGTGCACGCACATGTGCAATGCTTTTAGGATTAAAAATCGAGCTTAGTCATCAATTCAAAAATTGTTCCAAGTGAAATTATATTTGCATGACAAACAACACAGTGTCTGCCAGTTGGAGGCACGTTTGCCTGGCGCAAAGGGGAGCATTCCTGGAGCCAGCAAGGTCCCAGCACGGAGGAGCATTTCTCCAGTTTGTGTGTTTAGTTCCAACTGAAGTCCTGGCACAGAAAAAGGAACCCAATGGCATATCAGGAGTAGATGAATGAGTGAGTGAATGCACACACAGAGGAAAGAACAGTAGGAGCTGTCTGCAGAGAGTGAGAATATGTCTTTAAAAGTATATTTTAAAAAGATAACAAAAAGAGAGAAGATTGGCGGAAATCTGTGTTATTTTCAAGCTGCCTGTGTCGACTGGTCCAACCCTGTGGCTCTGACTTTGGTTGGCCCTCCATGGTAACTGTGGGGTCTGGGGTGGTGAAAACGGTGGTGTGACTGCGTGTAAGAGTGTGTGTATGTGTGTGTGCATGTGGGTGCGTGCGCCTTTAAAGTGGTGTAGCCTGGATGTCTGGGCCTCTTCCACTTGACTTCACATTACAAAAGCAAAGTTAAAGGTCCTTCATTACCTGTCAGTCACAGCAGATACAATCTCCTAATTGCCCCCTGAAAGCTCAGTTCAGTCTTTCTGTAACCAGGACTGTTCTCTGGTCCTTTAACTGTGAAAGGGTGACAGCGGGTTCTGATTTGCTCTTCTGTATGACTACTCATTTCTTACCCTCATTAGAGTGGAAACATAAAAGAAGGGGAGGATCCTAGCTCCCTAACCTTACTTTGCCTCCCCCTCTTCCCTTCATGTAGGATGTCAGGGTTGGCTCACCAGAAGCTGCTCCAGGCATTTTGCAAGAGCCACCACCACCTGGTTCTTTCCTGGGGGTCTCTCAGAGCTCCCCTAAGCCTGGCTTCTGCTCCCTGTAAACCACAGAACACCAGGTAAAGAGAGTTCCCAGCGGACACAGGTGCTGGATATCCCTCACCTTCAAGTTCTTCCACCTCTTATGCACCGCCAGCCCCTTTGGAGAAGGTCACTTCTCACTGAGCTGCTGTGTGTGCCTGCAGCGGTGCCGATCCCTGGCCAGCTCCCACCTCCTGCTCCACATCCTGTCTGAGCAATAGCCACGCCTCAGCAATGCCAGCCCAGGGACCTGGCTGTGAGCCTCCCTCCCGGAGCAGACTTCGGTGAACTCATGGAATAAAGAAGGGGGAAGTGCTGCGTTTGAAACCCAGCTCCACTCTCTCTAGCTTCATATGGTGGATTAATCACTTAAAAATTTTTGTGTGTATTATGATGTTTTGACATTTTTTATTTTAAGCATTTTTTCTGGCTGGGGAGAAGACTGCCTCCCTCTGGCTAGGCCAATTTTTGGAGGGAGCACAGGACTCAGCCCACAGTATACCTTTGAGATGCAAACTAACTAATCTGGAGCCAAGCTCCTATTTCAGGCCCTCCCACCCCAGGACCACCCCAGGCAAAGGGACCACCCCAGGAGCCCAGAGCCCAGTAAAATTATTCAAACTAGCCAACTCTCACTGTTCACCTTGCCCTGCCTTGCTCAATAAAGCAGTGGCCTGAACCTCCCACTCACTCCCCTCCACTTCCTGACCAGACCTGGCATTCCTCTGTGGCCTTGTGTGAGGAGCATGCCTCCCGTTTCCAGGGGGAGTGTGACATTAAACCCTTCTTTCAATGGCATTGACCTCTTAGTGTCATCACTCGGTCACCTTGGTAAATCAAGACCTGGACACAACATACATGGATGTGAACAAGTCACTTAACCTCTCTGAGCCTAACGTCCTTACTACAAGACAGAGCCGTTGTAATTGCAGAACCAGCCCAAAGCAGTCCTGTCCTGTTTAACAAGATACTGAGCTGCTTTGCAGAGGCAACAGACCAAAATCACAAGTCACCCAGGAACGGCCAAGCTCCAAGGTCCTCTGATTAAACCTGCCCCGCCAGCGCCTCTGCATAGCTGTTCCCCCTACACCCCGTAAAGACCCCCCGAATCCTGGATCAAGGAGGTTGGGCTTCTGAGCATTGGCTTCCCGTTCTCCTAGGTGGGCCTTTATCCTTCTCCACTGGGGTTCCGGGCTTTTGTGTTTGGCTCTGCCAGCGCTGGGTGGATGACCCCTTTCCATCTAGTGGCACCAGTAGCCTCTCACTCAGGCTTTCAGAAGGATCAAAAGAGAGAACACGTGGGACCCTCCCAACACCGTGCTCGGCATGCAGAACATCTGTTCCGGAGCCAATGCTATTGTGAGCTCAGCCCCTGCCTTCCCAGTAGCAGTGCTCGCCATACTTCTTTCACACTGTGGACCCCAGAGAAACAATGCTGTTACAGCACACTGGGTGTTGGGGTGAGGCTGTTCAAGCCAGAGGTTCCAACGGCCTCAGACTTCAGCTTGCACCATATACCTGCCACCACCTGGGGCCCTCCCGGTGCCCTCAGACACCTGCTGGGAAACACAGCTGTGCATCATAAGCCCGGGGTACAGCATGATCCTTGGAACAGGGATCATGCCTGCGGTGGGACCTCAGCGAGCCTCTGCAGTGTCCTCAACGTGGCATTTATGTCAGTGCTAGTGACAATTTTTGTGCTCATAGCACTTCATCAATATTAGCTGTCATTAGCTTTATTACTACCCTAATTTTAACCACCTTTGGTGGGTGATGAGAGTCGGGCCAGTCCAACTTTTAATAAGTTCTGGAGCATCTACCCTGCTGGGAGGATCTCTTTAAAATCCAAAAACCTTACTCGGCCATAAAAAGAATGGAATCTTACCATTTGCCACAGCATGGATGGACCTAGAGGGCATTATGCTAAGTGAAATTAGTCAGTCAGAGAAAGACAAATACCATAAGATTTCACTTATATGTGGAATCTAAAGAAAAAAAATGAACAAACAAAATAGAAACAGACTCATAGGTATGAAAGACAGACTGATGGTTGTCAGATGGGAGGGAGTTGGGGAATGGGTGAAAAGGGGGAAGGGATTAAGAATTGGTAGTTACATGCCCTAGCTGGTGTGGCTCAGTTGATTGGGCATTGTCCGATGTACCCAAAGGTTGCCGATTTGATTCCTGGTCAGGGTGCATATCCAGGCTACAGGCTTGATCTGCTGATTGATGTTTCCCTCTCACATTGATGTTTCTCTCTCTCTCCCTCTCCTTTACCTTCTCTCTAAAAAGAAGTAAAACATCTTTAAAATAAGAAGAATTGGTAGTTACAAAATAGTCATAGGGATATAAATGACAGCATAGGGAATATAGTCAGTAATATTGTAATAACTATGTATGGTGCCAGGTGGGTGTGGAAATATCAGGGGGAACACTTAGTATATGGTATGGTTTTCTAATCACTGTGCTGTACACTTGAAACTAACACAAAGTAATATCGAATGTAAACTTTAATAAAAATGTGATAACCTATCATTACCAGTCTTGAAACTTTATTCAGATCTTTTAGGCAATAGTGACTGTCCTACTCACTGAGATTCCTTGTACACATTTCAGGAGGTACAAGAGGCCCCCATGATTTCTATGAATGTCATGGGAGCACACACAGGTCTCTGTCTTCTTCATCTCACATGCAAAATCCACCCACCTGGCTCTTTTCTTTCCTATTCTCTGGAAGACGTAAAATGTGTCACTCATGAAAGCCTTAAGAAAATAAAGATTATAATCCAGAGAAGTAAAAAAAAGCCAGAGCAGAGTAGAGGATAAATGGAAGCCATAAAGTGCCAGAGAGAATAAGAAAGGAGGAGAGATAGGGAAAGACAGTCATGTAGGGAAATCAGCATGAATTGTTCCAGCATGAAATGAAAGCTGATTAACACAAATTTTGTAACATCATACTCTCTCCTCTGACATTAGCCCGCCAGGTGATATATTAGTCAGCTCAGGCTAGACATTTTAATGATATTAAGCCTTCCACTCTGTAACACAGGATGGCTTTCCATTTATCTGTGTCTTCTTTAATTTCTTGCATCAATTTTATGTAGTTTTCAGTGTACAAGTCTTTTGTCTGCTTGGTTAAGTTTATTCTTTTTGATGCTATTGTAAACGAGATTGTTTTCTTAATTTCCTTTTTGGATAAGTTATTATTAGTGTGAAATATGCAATTGATTCTTGAGTTTGTATCCTATGTTGAGTTTGTACCCCGTGACTTTATTGAATTTGTTGACTAGTGTTTGGTGTGTGTGGAGCCTTCGGGGTTTTCTCCTCAGCTTTCCTCCTGGGTGGCCAGTGTTTCCATCCCTCCACTTCCGAGGGAGGAAGAATTGCCGATTCCATTGCTCAGAGTCTGGAACCAGCTGGACTTTGACCACATGTCCTCTTTTCCCCTCCTACAGTCCAATATCCACAAGGCAGCTAGAGTAAATGCTCCTAAAAGATAAATCAAATCAGCTCTCTCTCTTTCCTGCTTAATACTCTCCAAAGGCATCCCAGTGTCCTTAGAATAAGTTCTGAAGTCCTTTCCATATTCATAATGGCCTTGCCAGCCACCCATGATCTGGCTTTGACCCCTCCTCCAATATCATTCCTTTCTCACTCTCTGTCGCCAGCTGCACTGGCTATTCTGAACATGTACTAAAGTCTTCCTTGCCTCAGGACCTTTGCATATGATATTTCTGCTCTAATGTATCTCTTCTGGCTCCTCACACAATTATGTCTTCTCATTCATCAGCTCTAGATCCAATATCTCCTTGGACAGTCCTCCACGAACACTCTAAGCCACTCTAGCACCCTCATCAGTTACTGAGCAGCATAGTGCCATGTTAACGTTTAAAAAAATCAGTTTCCCATTTTAATTATTTCTTATTAGCTTACTTGACTGTAGTCTGTTTCTCCCATAATAATGTAAACTCAGTGGGAATAATAACTTTTTTGTGTCCTGTTGATCCCCAATGCCTAGAACACTGTCCAACATATATTGGATGCTTAATAAATATTTGATAAACATATGGAGAACTGTATGGAGTTTCTTCAAAAAAACTAAAAATGGAACTCCCATTTGACCCAGTGATCCCACTTCTAGGAATATACCCCCAAGAAACTAGAAACACCTATCAGAAAGGATATATGCACCCTTATGTTCACAGCAGCACAATTTACAATAGCTAAGATTTGGAAACAGCCTAAGTGTCCATCAGCAGATGAGTGGATTAAAAAACTGTGGTACATCTTACACAATGGAATACTATGCTGCTATAAAAAGGAAGGAACTCATACCATTCTCAACAACATGGATGGACCTGGAGAGCATTATGCTAAGTGAAATAAGCCAGTCGGAGAAAGATAAATATCACATGATCTCACTCATTTGTGAAATATTATGAACAGCATAGACTGATGAACAAAAATAGATCCAGAGACAGAAAAGTATCAAACAGATCCTCAAACCTCAGAGGGAAGGCAGTGATGGGTAGTGGGGAGGGGGAGAGATCAACTAAAGGACTTGTATGCATGCATATAAGCATAACCAATGGACACAGAAATGAGGGGGGTGAGGTCACGAGCTGGAAGGTTGGGGGGTGGAATGGGAAGATAAGGACACATATGTAATACCTTAATAAAAAAGAATAAAAGAGATTACAACAGAAAAACACACACCTGATAAACAAATTAAAATATTAGGACCAGAGTTACTACCAGGAAGAGTCACTATGAGTTGAAGGCTGAGCATCCATGAGCTGACTCTTCTGGTGGAAGCAGACAGGGCAAGACAGACTGATAAAGCCTCTCTTTCTTACTCTGCACCTATGATTGGGTGAATTGTTTGGGGCCTGCTTTGAAGACTTATTTATATTAAATTCAGGGAGGAAGGAAGCAAAAGGCTTATGCTGCATTTCCTATTCAGTTTTGCCAAAAAGCCCTACAGGGGCATACAAGGTGCTTGCCTGGTATTAAGTAGTAATTACTTTAATTGTTATTCTTCTGTTGTTTCTAATGTATAGCTCCCCCAGTAATATCTGGGAATTTATGGGCCTTAGATGCAATAATATCATATTAACAAAGCCCTACCATGAATCCATATGTATTAGTGTCTGATCTGAAGCCAGATTGGTAAATGTACACGTGTTTGGGGCCAAAGCACTACATGGGAAGAGAAGAGCTCTGGACCCAGTTCTGGGAGCCAGCTCTGGCTGGGCTCGGGCCGTGGCAGCCGGCCCCCATGTGGGGTTTAGCAGGAGAGAGGAATGACTGAGGCCAGAAGAGGAGTGTCCTGCACTGGCTCCTGGTTTGGCTCAGGATGCAGAGATTTTTTTCATGGAAGAAAGGGAGGTGGTTTCATTATTTCTAAATCTCAGAGTGCATAGGTGGGGAGGGGGGAAGAGGGCGGGGAGGACAGGTCTCTTACTAGAAGGAAGGGCAGGGAAGGCTCCCTTTAAAGCAGAAGTTTTAGTAACAGATTGTGTGTTTGTGACTCCCTGTCCTACAATTAATTCTATGAGCGATGAGGGCCTCTTATGTTTCTAAAGAGAGATCAAGAAGTCAGGACAAGAGAGGAAAGAAAGGGCCGTGTGTCCTGTCACTAGACTAGTGAGTTAACTAAGGCTGGAAGGATGAACAGTTGTAGGAAAGACAAAGTGTCAGGGAAGAGTTCTGACTCGAGGCCTGGCACTGTGATGGCTGCTGGATAAAGTGATGCGGAAAAGCTACATGACCTCGGCCTTTTGGGAACTACCTTCTATCAAGGGAGGAGGTAGCATTAATCAAATAGTTACCAAAGCAATTTTGAGATTATAATGTTGACAAATGGTATAAAAAAGAAAACCTATAATTTGGAGATTGAGCTGTTAAATTGGGGAAGGTATCATTGCACTAAGCTATGAAGAATGGATTTGAATATATCTGGAATGGGGAGCACTTTAGGCAGAAGGAATAACACGTGCAAAGGGACTGTGGTAGCAGAGGCAGAGCAATAGGATAGACTGAGAGGTGTCTCAGAGTTCAAGTGCATATTAGGAGGGTTATTCGAGATGAAAAGAGACAGGATATATTAGTTATGCATTGCTCCTTAAGTCACTACCCCAAACCGAATGGTTTAAATCAACAAACATTTATCATCACGTGATTTCTGTAGGTCAAGAATCTGAGTTGGGTGCCCCTGACCCAGGGTCTTCTACAAGGCTGTGGTTAAGGTGTTGACCAGAGCCACAGTCTTCTCAAGGCTTGAGTGTGGAGAATCCATTTCCAAGCTCACCCACACAATTATTGACAGGCCTCAGCTTCCCACGGGCCGTTAATGAGACATCAGCAACTTGCCTCATGGGTCTTCCCATAGGCTATTTACAAGATGGCAACTGGCTTCCGAGAGAGGGAGAGAGAGAGAGAGAGAGATGCCAGAGCCTTTTGCCTCTGTCTACTTGCTAGAAGGAAGTCTCCAAGTCCTGTCCACACCCTATGGGAGGGGATTTTACAGGATGTGAACACTGGGAGGTGAGACCATGGAGGGTCATCTTGGAGACCACCTGCCACACACAGGACATGAAAGGCCTTAGGGAGTTTAGACTTCATTCAAAAAGCAATGGACGACCATTAAGTAGTTGTAAGTAACCAGATGGCGTGATTGCATCCATTTTTTGAAGAAATAGACTTTGTTTTTGATGATCGAGACCATTGTAAACTTTTCAAATTTTCTTTGTTTTGTAGATGTTTTACAATTTTGGTTCTGCTTTTTTCCCTCTTTGGCAAAAGAGTTGCTTAAGAGAGTTCAAACTTTCTAGGCAGTAGGCCTTTTTTTGTCTTTTACTTCATTGTTAATTTATATGTTTATTGCTTCATGTTCAGGAAACCTGCTCTTGTTATTTCTACTCTTTGAAGTGTGCTGTGGCCACTTGAAAAGACCTTTCCCTTCTGCTCTCATTTATTCTTCTGTGTTATGTGCATCTTGTTGATCTTGTGGTTTGGGGTGTATCTATCACCACATGGGCTTGTTCTACTTCATTTATGAAGCACCAAGAAAGGTGTAGGAAAATCTCCCTTTGCCATACAAATACTGATGCTTTGCTGTTTGATGTTGAACAACTCACAAGGGAGATTCATTGCAGTATAAACTATCTCTTAATGGTTACAAAGAACCCTTCCTTTTCTAATGTAATAATTCTTTTCACATTTATGTATTTATACACCTGTTTGTTATATCATTGACGATGCATCTATTCTCAGTGTTTGGGGCCATTTTGTTTTAGATTCCTTTTTGGGACAGTCTTCTAATATTTAATAAAATAAAAGATTTTAAAGGTGAGTTATTTGATTTAAATTTATTGATAAGACAAATCACCTTATTTTTGTCATCTTGGTATGTGTTTTTAATCCTTTTTATTCTTTTTTTTAAAATACATATTTTATTGATTTTTTTACAGATAGGAAGGGAGAGGGATAGAGAGTTAGAAACATCTAGGAGAGAGAAACATCAATCAGCTGCCTCCTGCACACATCCTACTGGGAATGTGCCCGCAACCAAGATACATGCCCTTGACCAGAATCGAACCTGGGACCTTTCAGCCCATAGGCTGATGCTCTATCCATGGAGCCAAACCAGTTAGGTCATAATCCTTTTTATTCTTAATGCTTCAAAAAAAAAAAAATCCCTTTTACTTTTAGTATTTGTTTTCTTTGCTTTAACTCTCTTTCCCTTCTGGTCATCTGGAAGGTTACAAACACTTTCTGTTTGTTTTGTAGTGGCTATCTTTAATAGTTTCTTGAGTTTTCACCTTTAAACTGTACCTAATGGTCCCCACTACATAAGACAAGGAACTTAGTACACCTTAGTATACTTCCCCCTTCTCCTCCAACCCCCTCCACCCTGATTCTCCCAACACCTGATTGGGGTTGGTATATTATTTTTCATGATTTTTCTGGTGAATAACCTGATAAATGAAATAACATTTGTAACCTTATTATTTTATGTGTCAACTCTGTATAACATCTTTGGAAACCCCTCCCTAGCCTGCTGTGAAGGACAAGGAAGCCAGCCCATATATGACCCCTACTTTCTTCCTATGTTTCAACTTATAAGCATGGTTAATTCCATTATTGTATCTTTCCCATAGACACTTAGCTTTAGGTTCACATTGTACACTGATGCCCAAACCAGTCCTTTCACATTGGGACTACATTCATCTCATGATGAGCTGGATGTTGTCTCCCAGTTTCACTGTTTCTTTTAGGAAATGCTCCCTGAGTTTTTAAAGATTCACAAATATTCTTGTGGCCTTTATATATGAATTTCAGTTACTACTCCCCAATGCACACCACCCCAAGAATTTTGTAGACATTGTTTCACAATTTTGTAGCTTTAAATGTTGATGTAGCTGTCTTAGCACATGACTAATTTTGATTTAATCCTTGTATACGATTCGATTTTCTTTTTTGTGTAGTAGGTACCCTCTAAGATAACCCACAGTGATCTCTTCCTCTTAGTATTCAGTCCCTCGTAAAGTCCCCAGCCCTTGGGTGTGAGCTGTACCAGCGATTTGCTTCTAACAAGTAGGATATGGCAAAGTGGTGGGATATCACTTCCAACATCAAGTTACCAGAAAACTGTGGCTTCTGTCTTTCTCATCCTCTCTAGCTCCCTCGCTGACTCATGCTGAGTAGGGTTGCCAGATTTAGGAAGTAAATATACAAGATTCTCAGAAAAGTTTGAATTTCAGAAAAGTAACAAATCATCTTTTAGTATGTCTCATTCAATATTTGGGACATACACTAAAAAATTATTCATCATTCATCTGAAAGTCAAACAATTGTATATCCTCTACTGTACCTGGCTACTCGACCTCAGGTAAGTCTGCTCTCACACCCTGAGCTGCTTAAGGAGAATGCCGAGGGGCAAGGATCTGAGGATGGTCTCCAGCCAACAGCGGAGAACTGAAGCACCCCGTCCAACAGCCCATGAGGAACTGAATTCTGCCAAGAACCACGTGAGTGAGCTTGGAGGTGAACCCTTCCCCAGCCCAGCCTTGAAATGACTGCAGCTCTGACCCACCCGTGGCTGCTGCCTCATTAGGGACCCTGAGCCAGAGGCACCAGCTAAGCCACACTTGGATACCTGACCTACAGAAACTATATAGTAAGAGATGCCTGGCTTTTTAAAGGGTCTGAGTCTGGGGGTAATGTATCATGCATCAATAGCATCAAAGAGAAAACCACAGGCCCAAAATGGGATCACTCACGCTAAAAAGCCCATGATACCCAACCTAGATTTTATTCCTGATCTAATTGCAGTTTCAGCCTCTCCCAGAAATTTAATCTTAGTCAACGGGTCTGGAATTCTGTGGTCAGGCTCCAGTTAAGGTAATCTGTCCCATGGACCTTCTTCATCTCCTCCCGCCCCCCAATAGAAAGAAGAGGCAATCTGCATGATAAAAACCTTTCTTGTTTCCTCCCCACTCCCCCAAAATATCCCAGCCCCTAAATAACCCTTTCTTTTCTTTGTTAATGGCTCCCTTGCCCCACCCTTCTTCCTACAAAACCCTCTCATTCTGTGCAGCCCCTCGGAGCCCCCCCCCCCCCCCCCCCGCCACCCCCTCCCCGCCATGGGATGCTGTCCAATTCATGAATCACTTAATGAAGCCAATTAGATCTTCAAGTTTACTCGGTTGAATTTTGTTTTTTAACAAAATTCAGGTTACATATATCTGTAGTGTATATACTACATGTAATTACTATACAGATAGAATTCTTTCTTAACCAGAATTCTCCCTTAACTTTATTAGGATATTATTTTGTTGCTGGTAGTTATTCTTCAGTCTCTTAAGTCTCCCTGGGAGGAATCTATAGAGGCATGAAAGTTTTTGCATCTTATCTTTGCACTAGTAGCCCTGCACACGAATCCGTGTGCCAGTAGCTTGCCAGTAGCTCGATGCCGCCCTCCAATAGCTCTTCCCCTCCCCCCCTGTCCCCCATAGCTTGCTGCCCTGTCTCCTCCTGTAGCTCTCTGCCCACTGCTCTGCCCTCCTCTAGCTCCCTCCGCCCCCTTACCTTCCCCACCCCCACTCCCCGCTCCCCCTCATAGCTTGCTGCCCCACCCTCCTGCTGATGCATGATCTGGTCCTTACGCAGTCGGTCATTATGCTTCACAGCATAACGACCATTTGCATATTACATCTTTATTATATAGAATAGCTTTCCTGACCTATTTTATCTGTTTTTCTTTTCCTTTTACATTCTTTATCCTTTTCAAATTCACTTGCCCCACTTTCTCAGTTTCATTTTCTGTATCCCTGACTGTGTTTCTGCATTACCTAGTTGTCATTTTTACTGCTTTTGGAGCTAACCCTCATGTCTGAAATGGTTTAACTTTTTATTTCCATTCTTGTGTGTTACAAGCATACTTTTCTTTTTTCTTTTTTTAAAATATATTTTTATTGATTTCAGAGAGGAAGGGAGAGGAAGAGATAAAAACAGCAATGATGAGAGAGAATCACTGATTGGCTGCCTCTTGCACGCCCCACACTGGGGCTTGAGCCCGAAACCTGGGCATGTGCCCTGACCAGGAATCGAACCATGACCTCCTGGTTCATAGGTCAATGCTCAAACACTGAGCCATGTTGGTCAGGCACAAGCACACTTTTCATCCCCTTCTGTTGTTCTATTATTTCTTTCTTGAGCCCTTATATGTCTGAGCTTTTGTTTCATGTAGAAAATTATATCTGTTATTTCATATAGAACTCTGATCAGAATTTTCGTTTTGTTCTATATTTCCGAGGAGTGTCCCCCACACACATTGGTTTGTTTGTTTCCTTCATGATTATTGCTCCTCGTGGGATGGAGTTCATTCTTCCTGAATGAACTTATTATGACAGATAGTGAGAGTAAGGGGCTACGTGGTTGAGCTGGAATAGTGAACAGCCTGAAGTTTGGTCTGCTATCTCTGAGCACATGTTCACTTGCATTCTCCTGCCATAGATTCAGGGAAACCATAGACACTGGTCACAGGGGAACTCTGGAGGTCACAGGTGTTTGGGGTGGGGGTGGCATAGCCTTTCATTTTCTCCAGCAGTTCAGAGTGGCAGCTTTATATATGCTCCCCAGTTTCTAGTATCTCCTCCGTGATGGCTGACTTTTTCCAGGGGTGGCAGGTGTACATCATTTCACAGTCAGCCCCACTATTCCGGAGTGCCAACCTTCAGGGAAACTGCCTCAGCTGTCCTGTACCCCAAACTTACGATTCTAAACTACGGGTCCAGGTACTGTCTACTTGCGAATTCTGTGCTCTGCCTCCAGCCAAAATCCTCAGAGGCAGAGGCCTTCCTCGCCTGAGGGTCTTAACCATGTATGTTAGTAAGTTGTAGTTTGAAATTATGAGCATGTCTTAGTTTCATCAAATATGCAATTGTTTTCTGTTTCTCATTCTCTTTGTTGGTTTCAGGCAGCTTCAAGGAGAAAAGAGGAGCAGAGATTCTTTTACCTGACTATAAAAAAAAATAGACACTTATTATAAAAAAATTTAAACTATATAAAAATATTAGCGATCCAATGCATGAAATTCATGCAAGGGGCTCAGCCCTCACAGGCCTGGCTTTGTCCGGTTGTCCAGAAGGATGTCTGGAAGGTCGTTTGGCTTTCTAGTCTAATTAGCATATTATGCTTCTATTATTATAGATAGAGAGAGGAAAGGTAAATGCACAATGAATCTATGCCCATAATATGCTATCCCTTTATGTATAACAATAATTACTTTTAACAAAATTCACCATTAATAAACATATACACATATTAAAACATATCTTGCACCTCCTCCCATGTCAGGACATGCAGACACAGATCATTGTGTGAATGCACACAGGCATGTGTACTCACTTCATTGTTCTTGGAAGGAAGCTTTGACTTCGACATCATCACTTGGCATCACTAGAGTAGAGGCCCTGAAAAAATACTCTCAATGTTGAATCCATTAGCAAAGCCATTCCATTCCCTTCTCTTCCCTTCCTTTCCTTTCCCTTCCCTTCCCTTCCTTTCCTTTCCTTTCCTTTCCTTTCCTTTCCTTTCCTTTCCTTTCCTTTCCTTTCCTTTCCTTTCCTTTCCTTTCCTTTCCCTTTCCCTTTCCCTTTCCCTTTCCCTTTCCCTATAATCTAGAAGTCAACACATTCACCTGGTTTGTCAGTGACTTGTCAGTGGTAGATGCTTTCTAGTTGTCACAGACATGAGACACAAGGACCCCAGCCAAGACATTTTCCACCACCAAGGAATCTGTATAAATCTGTACCCCAGGCCACTTCTCTTTCCACACAAAGTTGATGGCCTGGTGTACTGCCCTAAGCTCTTTCCCTTTCCCTTTCCCTTTCCCTTTCCCTTTCCCTTCCCTTCCCTTCCCTTCCCTTCCCATCCCCTGAAGTCAGGACATGGGTCTGGCCATGGATCCTTACAGTATCCTATATAATAAAGATGTAATATGCAAATGGTCATTACACCATGAAGCGTAACAACTGACTGCGTAATGACCAGATCACGGATCAGCAGGAGGGTGGGGCAGCGAGCTACAAGCGGGCGGCAGAGAGCTATAGGAGGGGGCAGGGCAGCAAGCTATGAGGGGTCCCTGGCAGTGGTGTGGAGAAAAGCCGTTCCTACTCCCACTCTTAAAGGACAGCACCCAAACTCTTCAGAGATCACCTTTAAGCTGGTGCATTAGCTCAAGTCTTTTAGAGGCTGTTCCAATATTCTATTAGATGATCTGATTCTGGATGAGGTCGTATATGATAAGATGAGTGGATCCCAAGATCATGTGCCTGTTGTCACAACTACTTTAACTTAAGATGTGTCCCTTTGTCTTAGGTGATATTATTCAGAATACCACATTGGAAAATCAGACTCCATGAGCCCTGGATAGTGATGCTGACTGAGACACTGTGGTTAGGAAAGCAAACACATACTCAGAATATGTACCAATTCTAATAAAGATAAATCATTGCCTTTTCTAGAAAAGGATGGCTCCAGTGTAATCTACTTGACATCTGGTGGCTGCTGGTCTCTGAAGACCCCAGGCTCGGGGCTCCTGAAAGACCAGGACTAGCAGCAGCAGTAGCTAGGTCAACCTTGATGATTGGGAGCTCATGCTGTGGTCCATGAACACTCTACATTATGGATGTGGGGCTTGTTTTGTAGGCACTGGTGGACAAGGACAAAGACTGGCTATAATCTAGAAGTCAACACATTCACCTGGTTTGTCAGTGACTTGTTAGTGGTAGATGCTTTCTAGTTGTCATAGACATGAGACACAAGGACCCCAGTACTTTGTGCTCACTCCTATGTTTATCCATATACTCCTCCCCTTCTCCAGATACCTCATTTATGCTTTCCAGTTCCCTGCACCTGAGGCCTCCAACAATCAGCCAAGACATTTGCCACCACCAAGGAATCTGTATAAATCTGTACCCCAGGCCACTTCTCTTTCCACGCAAAGTTCATGGCCTGGTGTACTGCTCTAAGCTCTGCCCCCAAGAGGACTTCCCCTACTGCTATTGTAGAGCCCCCTTGTGTGGGGCTGTAGTGTGGCAGCACCTAATTTATATCCACACCTGCATGTTGAGCTAATTCCTTGATACAATACAATGCAATGAAATGCAATACAATGCAACACAACACAACACAACAAAACAACAACACAACACAGTAGCTTCACACCAAAGCCTATATTTGTGTAGATGTGTTCTAGTAAGTATACTAAAATGCCTAACAAAGTTGTGGCTATTGGGTTTACCATTTGGTTATACCTACAGTGTTTTACCATCATCTTTTTTATTTTATTTTTTTCCATCACCATTTATCCCCTCTGTGCCCTCTTCCACCTCTCCACAATCACCACACTGTTGTCCATGTCCATGAATTCTTTCTTTTTCTTTTTCTCAATCCCTCCCACCACTCCCCCCAACACCTCCCCCCACGCCCCCGCAACACACACATCAGAACTGTCTGTCTGCTCTCTATCTATGAGTCTGTCTCTATTTTGCTTGGTAGTTCAGTTTGTTCATTAAATTCCACATATGGGTGCGATCATATGGTACTTGTCTTTCTCTGACTGCTTATTTCACGTAGCATAATGCTCTCCATGTCCATCCATGCTGTCGTTATGACCCATCTGGCCTTTACAATGGCCATGCCAGTGAAGTAAATGGAGACATGGGAACCAACACCTCTGCAACCTTCCAGTCTTCTAGTGTAGCACTACTTTTTGCTGTCTCAGCTGGGATGTTTTGCGTATGATTTGCTATCTTGACTGGAATGGTGAACAGTTTCGGGGCTTCCACTTGGCCCTTCTACCATAACAGCTTTACTCTGCAGGTCAGGCACAAATGTGAGATTTCTCCCAGCTGCTAAGTATATTCAACCCAATTAAGCACTCAAAAGCCATGAAAATTATCACAGTGTGGGCTGGCAGACTTGGCATTTATCAAATGGACTTGGATCAACACTCCATTTATCATCTGGTTTTTACACACCCACTCCAAGGTTTCTCTGGTAGTTATGTCAGCTCAAACCCTCATCCAACAGCCCTTGAAATAGCTGGGTGATTCCCTTTCTGCAGTGCAGGTCCCTTTGGAGAAAGGTTGGGGAAGATAGTACCATACATTCTTTCTGAGGTTTTGTACGATTTTCTGCAAAAGGATTAGCGTATCTCTTAGTCACAGTATTCTGAATCTGGAAACTGGCTCAGATCTGAAAATCAGATGAAGGATTATTATATTCCATTTAGCAGCCAACTTCAGTATTCCAGTCATTTGCTCTTGGTCTGTCTTGATTATATAAGTCAAGCAATGCCCTTGTTGCCACTGCCCCCCCCCCCCACCCACACACACACACTAGCTGCCCCTAGCAATGCCATGGTCTCTGAGTCTCCTAGATGCTATTACAGCATTGCTGTCCAACATGATCATTAAATCCACCTTGCTTCTGATGGTTAAGAGCCACCACCTTGCACCTGCTATTCTGGAATTCCCTTCACTAGCACATTCTTTATTCCTTTAATGTAAGCATTTTCCTTTGGGCCCTTCTAGGAAATATAGTTATCTAGTGAGTTGTCTGGTCTTCCTTAAAAATCCACTCTAACATGCAGGCCACAGAGTCTTTTGACATCTTCCTCAAAATTCTGCAAAGGTACTTCCAATATCTCTGCTTCATTTCCTATAAAACATCATTGTTTTCAAGTTTCAAGAAGAAATTGTTCCAACAACATATTTTGCCCAGCTCCCAGCATCTTCACCAGGACATTCAGTCTACAGTCGTTAGAGGACATGTCTACATCCATAAACTTTCCACTCAGCCTTCTATTTTAGCTTCTTTGGTCCAACACCCTCCAGAGCTCAGCTAGATGCTCTCAAATCATTGCAGGACACATTAGCCATGCTCTGCAGCTCCTTTAGAAAGCAATCTCTTTCTTCCCAAAGCTGGAATAGCACTTTCCTGCTTGAGTCATGCTGAATCTTGACCCTCATTATTGGTCTTGAAACAATGAGAGCAAGCTGAGCAGATCTTGAGAAGGGCAAGCTTGCTCCTCTTGGGCAGGCTTCTTAGGAGTCCTCTTTGCTGATCTCAGGCAATGAGGTTGAGCTCCCCTAGCAAGAGGGAGAAGGCCACTTCTGTGGACCCACAGAGTTCAGATGAATCTAAGTTCTCAGTAATCAGCAAAGGAGACATACTGGGCTGTGCTTCAGCCTCCTTTATAATTTTGTTTCTCTTATAATAAAGTCTTGGGCCTGATTTTCAGCGCAGTCTGCCGTCTGCCTGCAGGAGATGAGAGTCTCTTTAAATACTACCATGGATAATTTCTGGCCTTCTCACCATGTCCTTAGCTGATAATTGGTTGACATGAGTTTGTTAGTTTCTTCCTGTAGAGCTTCTGTGGCAGTTAAAATAACCAACTTTATAATCCTTATAATTACGACTGTCTCTATATCTTTCAAGCACCAGAGCTTTTGAATAAGTATGTGCCTCCCCTTCCGCCTATTATTCTATCCAAATAAACCCCAGGTGAGAATCTTAGTAAATGTGATTCTACAGCATAATGAAGATTTTGTCCATGTCCCCTTAACATCCCAAATAGACACAAGGTGCCTGGCCAGTGTAGCTCAGTGGTTGAGCATTGTCCCATGCACTAGGTTTGATTCCCGGTCAGGGCACATCCCGGGCTGTAGCCTCGATACCCGGTGGGGGTTGCAGAGGAGGCAGATGATAGATGTTTCTCTCTCACCCTCTCATCAATGTTTCTATCTCTCTCTCTCCCTCTCCCTTATTCTCTCTCAAAAAAAATCAATAAAAACATATTTTTAAAAAAGAAATAGACACAAGATCATAGGTGTCATATGGTTGATGCGGGACCCAACTTCAGAAATCCCTCCAAAGCGTCTGCTTCCTAGTGTCACTTCTTTTATAAATCATCTTCAGCTGGGTTTTCTCCAGAAACAGATCTGGAGATAAAAATTTAAGTTCAAGTTTTTCATTAGGGCAGGAGTGAGGAAGGAAGCAGGGAAGGGAAAGAAGCCAATAGAGGGAGGAACCAAGATGGCAGCATAGTTAAACAACTAATCTGCTGCCTCACACAACAATTTCAAAAATACAACTAAAAGACAAAAACGTCTACCACCCAGAACCACGGGAAAGCTGGCTGAGTGGAAGATTCACAACTAAGAAGAGAAAGAAGCACAATCGCTGAAAAGCTGAGGTACGGAGGCACGCGAATCGGGCTGGCGGCGGGCGGCTGGGTGCGCGGCTTTTCTTCAACCCGCAGGGAGACAAGCTCCCGATCACTCTGAAATCCAGTTTCTGGGGACACTCGGGGGACCCAGGCACCTACGGGGAGAAGCTGGACTCTCGGCCATCGGGTCGGAAAGTGAGAGTGACTTTTTTGCAGAGGTGCGCCCAGCAATCATTGTTTACTGCGCTGGAGCGCGGGGCGCAGGGACTTGGAAACGTGGAAAGGCAGAGACGGCTGATGGCAGCCATCTCCGTTGGCCACGCCCCAGCCTTGTGACGCCCTGAGACCCCACCCAGCCCTGAGGCCCCGCCCTGAGGCCCCGCCCCGCACATTCTACAAACCCGCCCCGACCCCACACAGCGGCTTTTGCATATAAATGGCCTGTTCTGGAGCAGCTTAACCAACTGCAGCTCCAGTCAGACTGCTCCAAAACCGCCCAAGCTAAGGAGGAGAAAACTAGCCCTTGCTGTAGCTCCTGCTGGGGGACACACAGTACACAAGGGTACACCAAGAGTGTCCACCTCAAGTAACTGGGAGGCTGACCCGTTGAACCAATAGGACACCTAGTACACAAAACTACCCTACCGACTTAGGGAAGCAGAGAATATGAGAAGGCAAGGAAACAGATCACAAACCAAAGAAATGGAGGAGAACAAGCGACTGGACATAGAGTTCAAAACCACGGTTATAAGGTTTTTCAAGAATTTCATGGAAAAGGCCGATAAATTCAATGAGGACCAACTAGAAATTAAACATACACTGACTGAGATAAAAAATATTATACAGAGACCCAAAAGCAGACTAGAGGATTGCAAGAATCAACTCAAAGATTTGGAATACAAAGAGGCCAACGACACTCTTCCAGAGAAGCATGAAGAGAAGAGAATTCAGAAAGTTGAAGATAGTGTAAGAAGCCTCTGGGACAACTTCAAGCGAACCAACATCAGAATTATGGGGGTACCAGAAGAAGAGAGAGAGCAAGATGCTGAAAACCTATTTGAAGAAATAATGAACGAAAACTTCCCCCACCTGATGAAAGAAATAGACTTACAAGTCCAGGAAGCACACAGAACCCCAAACAAAAGGAATTCAAAGAGGACCACACCAAGACATATCATAATTAAAATGCCAAGAGCAAAAGACAAAGAGAGTATCTTACAAGCAGCAAGAGAAAAACAGTTAGTTACCTACAAGGGAGCTCCCATACGATTATCAGCTAATTTCTCAACAGAAACCATGCAGGCCAGACGGGAGTGGCAAGAAATATTCAAAGTGATGAATAGCAGGACTACAACCAAGACTACTCTACCCAGCAAAGTTATCATTCAGAATTGAAGGGCAGACAAAGAGCTTCACAGATAAGAAAAAGCTAAAGGAGTTCATCACCACCAAACCAGCATTATATGAAATGCTGAAAGGTATTCTTTAAAAAGAGGAAAAAGAAGAAGAAAGATAAAAATTATGAACAACAAATACATATCTATCAACAAGTGAATCTAAAAGTCAAGTGAATTAAAAATCTGAGGAACAGAATAAACTGGTGAACTTAATAGAATCAGGCATAGAATGGGAGTGGATTGATAATTCTCAGGGGGAAAGGGGTGTCTGTGTGGGGAGTATGGGAAGAGACTGGACAAAAATCATACACCTAGGGATAAGGACAGCGGGGGGGGGGGAGGTAAGGGAAGAGGGGGGGGTAGGAACTGGGTGGTGGGGAGATATGTGGGGAAAAAGGAGAAACAATTGTAATCTGAACAATAAAGATTCATTAAAAAAAAAAAAAGAAGCCAATAGACATCATGTTATTGAGCAAGTTGCTTCTACAGACAACTCAGACTACATCCGAGAGGAATTTCAAATGCGTTCTCCTTCCACAGGGCTAGGAGTCTGTAACTATTTACCTTCTAACTCTTGTCTACCACTGGGTAACGGTTGTTCCTGGTAGCATTCACTGCCCTGCACATTGTGGGGGCTTTAAAAAAAGCCCTTGAATCAGGGGTCTGCAAACTCCTGCCTACAAATTAACTCCAGTCCACCTCCTGTTTTTGTAAATAAAGCTTTATTGTGTTTTGCCTATGGTCGCCATCCCACTACAAAGAAAGACGAGAGTAATTGTGAGAGACTATATGTCCAGCACAGCCTAAAATATCTATTACCTGGCCCCTCACAGAAAAATGTTCGCTGTCTCCTACTTTAGTCACCCGTGCTTGCGAGTGGAGTGCCCCTGGTGTATTCCCAAACCAGGAGTGAATGGGCATAGTGGGCATGTATGACAATTTTCTTAGCTACCCACTTTTTCTAGTTAGTTAGATTATTTTCCAATTTCCACTTTTGTATAAAATTCTGGGGAAAAAAATCTATGTATGCAAATCTTGGCACACTTTTTGCACATTCTTTTCAGTTCTATTTTTACAGCTTTATTGGGGTATAATTGATATACAAAGAAATACTCTACATATTTAACATGTACAATTTGATTAATTTGGACATACACATGCATTCATGATACCATCACTACAATCATGGTGATAAATATTTCCATGACTGCCAAGAGTTCCTTGCCCTTTTGTTTTGTTTTTGTGTATGTGTGTGTGATGAGAACACTTAACAGATCTGCCTTCCTCATAAAAGTTTAAGTGGGCAATACCACATTGTTAACTAGGCACAGCATTGCACAGCAGGGCTCCAGAAGTCATTCCTCTTGCATAGCTGTAGCTTCCTACCCGTTCAACAACCCCTCGCCATCACCCCTGCCCCCTGGAAATCACCACTGTATTTTCTGCTTCTATACGCTGGACTATTTTATTTGTCTCACGTAATTGCCATCTTTCACAGAATAGATACTTAAAAGTGGAAGGTTAGGTTCAAGTACTATGCATAGTTTTAGATTGGTTGTAGGCCAAATTAACCTTCAAAATGATACATGTTGACATGCCCCTTGTACGCGGATCCTGTGGCCTCACCAATGCTGGGTGCAAGCTTGGCTCACGGGGCAGAAACTTGGATCTGTAAGTCCGTGGCTGGGGAGAGAAAGCTGGGCTGGAGACAGATTTGAAAGCTGTCAGCATACAGATGGTAATTAAAGTAATGGGAGTGTTTGAGACCACTCAAGGGGAAAAATATGTAAATTAAGAAGTAAAATGTTCAGAGAACACACAAAAAATGAAGAATCCTTAAGGACGCTGACATGTAAGGCAGAAGAGAAACTGAGAAAATGAGGCGTGCCGGAGAGGTGGGTGGTGACTGGGAGACAGGAGAGAGCTGGAGAAGCCAAGGCAAGATGGTGTTTCGAGAAGGAAAACGCTGCCAATGCTGGCAAGAGTGAAGGCTGTGGAGGCTCAGGTGGGTTTACCCACAAGGAGACAGTGGTGCCCTTGGGGAGACAGCGTTCTTTAAGTGGTGGAGAAAGAAGTGACGCAGAAGCAGAGTAAATGCCAAGGGAGGGGGTTCAGCTGACACGTGCTCAGACTTCCAAGACATTTGTCAGTTTGGTGGGGGGAAAGTTAGGGGGCTGGGAGGAAGATGACATCAATGTGAAGCCCTTATGGGCGAGGCGACTGGGAGGAGTTTCCAAGCACAGTATCACCCGTGTCATTCCTCATAGTTCATTCAACGTTTAAATTAGAAAGACGCTCACCCCACCCCAACGAGACCCTTGTTTCTGCTCCAAGTAGCAGGAATACTGCCCTTTTAGAGTCCCCCTCTCAGGCCTTCCTAAAGAAAGGCCTAGTTTTTTCTAGAGGTTGTTTTCTAGGCATTGTTTGTGCTCCTTCCAGAATTCTCCTGCATCCCCTGTGGTCAGTGCTGCCGTTGAAACAAAGAGAGTCCTCACGCCTGGCAATAGCGTCTGCCCTGCAGAGGGGCCAGGCCGTGGAGGGTCCGCACAACAAAAAGGAAAATCCTCTTTTCCTGTGATCTGCCCTCAGTGCTTCTCCAGGCCAGTTAGGGTCCCATAATTAAACTCTCCAAGGTCTGATGACTGCATTCGTTTATTCAACAGGCACACGCTAAGTGCCTACTACGTGCATTACCGTTTCCTTGCTTGCCCGCAGTGCCCACGTGAATGGGTCAGGAGAAGATCAGGCATCAGGCCACCTGAGTCCAGCTTCTCTGCTTTACAGGTTCTCAGAATCAACCCACCGTCCCATCTGGTCATCAGCTGCTCCGTTGCCACACCTGGCTGTGCGCTCAGGCCCTGTGCTGTCCGGCTGCTTCCGCATGACAAGGGCAGAGTAACGTAGTCATATCTCCCCTATACCATCCCATGCTATTGAGGTTTCAAGTTTTGAACCTCAAAGGGCAGGGTCTGAGGGAGGGTTAGGCTTAGCCACTTCTCTCCCAGAAAGGCCCTTTACTACAAAAGCAAAACGTACCCAATCCCAGGTCCTAATTTAATCAAAAGCCACACACACGTAGATATAGGTCTGCATTCTGTGCAAGTAAACCTCATTCTCGTGTTCTTATAAGAACCAGGAAGTCATCTGAGCGATAAGGTGTCTTTGCTGCTCCCATTTGGGAGGCCTCGCTTTCTCCCTGCTTCCTGTGGTGGAACCCATGTTCACCAGGGAAGCTGGGCACTAACTCCCTTTTAAATGGAGGGTGTGCAGGGTCCTGCCTGACACGTGTCCATTTCCTCATCTGATGTTTGTCCTGGATGTCCCCCTCATGCCCCCCCTTACCCCCTTCACACACACACACACACACGCACACACACACACACACACACACCCTCCTTCCTCCCGATGCCCCAGCACCTCCTAGTGAGAGTTTGCTGCCCAGGAGGCAAGGAAGCATCGGATCCAAGTATCTCCAGGTGGCTCTTCTTGCAGCTAATCTGCGGTCTCTTCCCTGACTTTCTAGCCTTTTCCACCTTATCCAAGCAATCTTTTCTTTCCAGTCACCAGAGTTAGATTCTAGATCGGATTTTAGACTTCAAGGAAACAGCTCTGCTTCCATCCCAGTAGCAAATAAGAGAGACGAGGGCGGTAGATCATTTCCTAAATCTTCAGCAGTTTCCCTCTGAGCACTTACATTTTGGAATTGGGTAGTGTCTCCTCTAATTGTGGGAGCCTTTTAAGTGCCCGGTGATGCAAAGTTCTATCTGATGCCCTCCAAGTCCCTCCTCCTCTAGGAAGCCGCCCTCAGCCCCCACTTTCCCCCAGGTTCCCAGGATTCCTTGTGCATACCTGAGTGGGTGGCTTTATCAAATTGCATTATAATTATTTATGAACTTTTCTGTCTTCCCTCTATGACGTTTTTCATTCCTTGAGAATAGAAGCCTTTCTTATAAGAATCATTTATAGCTCTGAGGCCTAGAACTTGATGCAAAGAATAGATGCTCAGAAAAACCTGTTGATTGAGGAATGTTGGTTGGGTAGATGGAAGGAGTGAAAATTTTTCAGAAAAAGAAAAAAGAAAAGAAACGTACCAATGCCCTATGGATACTTCCACCTGCCCATGTCTCCTGACTATTTCAGCCATGGAACCAAGCCAGGCTCATGTACATGCTATAATATTTTTAAATATTATTTTTACCATGCATATATTGCCTTATAGTTTCAAATTGTAGGAGAAAATAGGCAATGAATAGTATGTCCACCTTTTATCCCCGTCTCCAAGTCCTGGTTTTTTCTCCTGAGAAGAAACCACCTTGAACTCCGTTCTCCTGGGTTTTCTGGAGCTGCCCTGTGCCCACAGCCGCACGCGTTAATTCCCAACCTTGTGCTCCTCTGTGTGATCCGGCCTCAGGTGCCCTGCTTCCCAGCAGGTCACACCCCCAGTCTCTCTCTGCATGGCCTGTGGCCGGTGGAAGCGTCCTGGCGTGGAGGGGGTGGGAGGAGTGTCATCCTCCTGGGCACACAGAGAAAGTGAGGCTCTGGAGAGGCACTGTGCTGGGAGGCGGAGGACAAAACCGTTTGCTGCCTCGATCCGGTTAAACAAGACCTGTGTAGACAGCTCTGTGAGGAGGAGCTTGACATGGACCTTCTGACCCCCCATTTCCACCCGCCCTCCGTGTTTCCTCCTTTGCTTTTCCTGCTGGGCCTTTTGCCTCCATACAGTCCGAGGTGCACCAGCCAGACCTGTCATTCCACCCTGCCTCTCCCTGCACACTGCCCCCCTGGTCACCCCCGAAGTCCCCCTGGGCAGCCCTGAGGTGACCCCCCCCACACACCGCTCTCCTCAGCCAGTGCTGGCCTGAGATGGACGCCTGATGTGTCTGAGCCCAGCACAGTTTGCAAAAGGCTGTGATTTTGCCGGTTGAGACTGAGACAGCCATTGTTTACTGGATTAGAGCCTTGGCATTCCTAATCACTCCCAGCCTCGGGCTTCGGGAGAGAAAAAACCCTATTTACTAGCTTTCCGTGGGCCTCTGGGTGTTATTTCAGATGCAGAATAATTAGCAATATGCCCAAGAAGCAACAAAGCCTTGAATGGTATTTAGTGACAATTATTCAGCCAAACCATTGCTTACTATTATAGGGGCTTATTAGCAACAAATTGTTCCGATAGGAAGTGGCATCAGCAATAAAAATAATGGCTGCAGCTTGCTGTGTAATCCCAGAGTCAGCAGAAAGGGGCTGGGATGTGTGCAGGTCTCTTTTACATCCCTCAGAAAGTCGGGGGACCCACTGGGACGAGTTGGCAGTGGCAGGACCTGACTCAGGTGGCTCAGGGTGGAGAGCAGGAGGGGCTGCTCAAGGCCAAATCACTGGCTCCTTCCTCTCAGTCCATGTTTAATCCTGGAGGAGAGGATGTGGGGGGCGGCCTCCTCCATTTGCCTTTGCCCAGCTCCCTTTGGGGCAAACTGTAGGACACCAAGGACACCCCTACCTCATCTCTGTTTACACCTATCCACCAAAAATCTAAACTCTGAGGGTGGGAAGGCATTTCAGAGCAAAGGCCTGCACTTTGTAGATCAAAAGAATCCATGTTCAGAGACGTTGTTTACCTTTTAGAAAATCACACAGCAAGGCTGAGAGAATCTGGGTAAGACTAGGAAGGCCCCTTTTCTTACCCTTCCTGCAGCCTGGCTCACATTTTATACTCTCATCCACTACAGTTAGAGTGCAGAGTCAAGCTAGCAAGTCAGCTCCTCAGGCAGCAAATGGATTGAATACTTTGTGCTGGATTTCAGGGTGTGAAGTATATGCAGAACCAGAGACTCAGAGGCATACCCATTATTCAGTGAACTTGGCTACTTCCTTGTTCTCTAATCTGCATTTCATCAACCCCATATTTGATAGCTAGGCAGGCTATTATTTTTATGCCCAATCCAAGACTATACTTCTTTCAGGCTATAACATTACTCAGAACCCAGGCCTCCCTCAGCTTTCTAACGTACAGGACTTAACTCGGAAACAATAAAAAAGTGTTATAGCAAAAAAATTTAAGACTTATAGCAATAAGAAGATTGAATGAGAAAATGAAATGTAATGGGCATAAACATAAATCTTCACATTTTGGTTTTAAAAACAATCAGAGCATGCATAAGAAGGGAAGCTGTGTGACTGGATATTTGGAGGTTTTGGTGGCAGGCTGGCCCCAAACCTCCACCACAGCCTAGGCCCTAGACCATCTCACCAGAACTGACAGCCAGGCTTCAATCAAGCAGTGGTTTTAAAATATTGAGGATATGGAATATGTCCCTTAGTTTACTTGAGCTGCTATAATAAAATACCATAGACTTTGTAGGTAAAAGCTACAGAAATTTATCACAATTCTAGAGACTGGAAGTCTAAGATCAGTGTGGCTGGGTTCTGGGGAGGACTCTCTTTCTGGCTTGCAGATGGTTGCCTTCTCATAGTGTGCTACGTGGCCTTTCCTCAGCACCTGTGGCAGTGGGGGGGGGGGGGGGAGGGCGTGGGAAGAGGGAAGACTGTCCTCTAATAATGGCACTAATCCCATCATCCCATCATGAGGGTCCCACCCTTATGACCTCCTATAGACTTAATCACCCCAAAGGCCCACCTCATAATACCATTATATTGTGGGTGAAGGCTTCAATATATGAATATTGTGGAAACTTAAACGTTTAATCCATAACAGTCAGCATTGCCAAATAAAATAACATTTTAAAAAGGCCAACTGTAAGCTTTGGTTAAATTCAAATAATATGGTAGAGAAAAGAAAGGAAGTGCTAGACTTCTTAACTTAAATGGATCACATTTTAACTGGAGTAAATGGCTCCCTCACTTTAGTAAAGCTTTGCTGAAATGATATTTGTGGTGAGAATCAGGCCCCCAAAAATGAGTTTCCCAGGTGAACTCATGTGGACTGTAAAGAGTTTAAGGGGGGAAAATCACTTTCTCCAAGAGAAAAGTTATGAAACAGGAAGTAAATACTTGTGCTGGCTCCGGCAGCACATGTACTAGAAAGTGAGTCCTAAAAGGGAGTTGAAATGTCATCCCGGATGAGCGGTGTGTCTGGGAAGGGGCAGTGATTTGTCCCTGGGAGCTGTGCACACCCAGGGTCTGTCCGCAGGGCTCCAAGAGGACTCAGGCTGGAGGCTCTGCATAGGGCGCTGTAATGGCGTTGCAATGGTTGACCTTGGACTTCAGAGGTCATGGGCAGGCCTGGCCCCAAACCTCCACCAAGGATAACCTAAACCATCTCACCAGAACTGACAGCCAGGATTCAATCAAGCAGTGGTTTTAAAAATATTGAGGACATGGAAACAGTTGCCATCTTGAATCATTTCAAGTTCTATTTTTATTCATTTTGCCTTAGTCTTGACTTTTAGTATGACATGGCAAGTTCTGGATGCTTTTTGTGGAGACATGCCATGCTGTAATCCATTTTAACTGCACCACATCGCTGCCGTATCCAGCGGATAATCTGGGTGATAAGGAAGGAGCCGTGAACTAAGAAGAGGGCTTTGAAATAAACCATTATGGTGGCTTGGACCAGGATGGACGCAGTGGGGGTGGTGAGAAGTAGTCAGACTCTAAATATATGGTGACATTTGCATCCACATGATTTTCACAAGTGGAAGAGTTGGCCTTAGCTGGTGATAAATAGCTCATCCATAATAACTGGAGAAAAGAAGCAAGTTCTGGGCGTAGGAACCCATAGGTATACAGAGATCATGTTGGTGGGAACGTGTGAAAGTTCTCAGTGTGCTCTTTCCTGAGTGAAAAGGAAACAAGACCGGCAGGCAACAGTAGGATGAGGAAGAAGGTGTAAGAGGCTTGAGAAGAGAGGAAGATGTTTGAAATAGTCATCTAAGAGAATGGGGAGAGTGGGTGGACTGGGAAAATATGGTACACAGAATGGTCAGTAATGAGGACCCATTTAGGGCTAGTGATCATTAATCTAAAACAAGACTAATCTACATGCCTGTGTGCCTTATTTCAACCACATTCAGCTCCATGGATGCAGGAACTAAATGGGCGGAAAGTTGAATTTAATTAAGGCAAGACAGTTTGATGAAGTAAAAGAGGAGTAAAGAACTAGAGTGACCATTATAATAAACCATGAATTTAAACTGGGTTAGAGTGACAGTAGAAATCAAGAGGGTAAGAGATAATGAAAATGAATGGGGTAGGTGGATTGACTGACCGTCTCCATGAAAGAGGCTTTTTAAGTTGGGTTCTAGAGAAAAGGACCTGGAAAGATAAGAGGACTTTGTTGTTGATGAAAAATTAGTTTGTGGAGATACTACTTTACATCCATTAGGTTGATAAAATCTAGACTCTCAGAGAATGGTAAGTATTAGTGAGGATGTGAACAAATAGGAATCTTCATGTTCCGCTGGTGGGAGTGTAGCAATTCCTCAAAGCAAACTGGTAGCACTTGGTGAAGGTAAGTAAGCTTATTCTCAAAGATCCAGCATCCTGTCTATACCCACGAAAAGCTTCCCATTAATGCATAGATACGTATAGATTAGCTTAGGCAAGAAAAAAGCAACTGATTAGCAATGAATAAGGTGAAATAATCTAACATATAGAGAATACTTTAAATAAAAACATTGCAAAGCATTTTATTTTTATGTAAATAAATTAGAAAAAAAACTGGATTAAATAATAATTACCTAGAAAAATATAAATGGCCAAACCTAATTCTGGAAGAGATAGAAATTCTGAATATATTGATGATATTGGAAGAAACTGAGAACAAACACCCCAAAGCCTCAGACGTTTTCATAGACATCATTTTAACCTTCAAGGAAACATTTAATTCCAATACTATTTATTATTATCTAGATACTAGCGTTCCCGTTGCAGGAAAAATCCTGCAATAGGGTTTCCTGCTGCACTCTACCCTGCCCTGCCTGCTCTCCTCCCTTCTCCCCCGCCCCGCCTCCGCTCCTTCCTTCTCCCCCGCCCCACCTTCTCTGCCAGCCTGCCTGCTTTTCTCCCTTCTCCCCCGGCCCCACCTCCGCTTCCCCCTTTTCCTCCCCTCGGCTTGCTTGCTTCTCAGCAGCTTTGCTCCCTTCTGCAACTCTTGGCTTCTTTCTGAGCTGTCTTGATATGCAAATTAGCCGCCATCTTTGTTGGGGTAATTTGCATACTCGTCCTGATTGGCTGGTGGGCGTGGCTTGGCTGGTGGGCGTGGCTTGGGCCTAGTGAAGGTGTGGTCAATTTGCATATTTGTCTATTATTAGGTAGGATTAGGACTTAAAGAGAAAAATTTTAATATGTATACTTTAACGTGTATACAAAATCACAGTAACTCTGATACCAATATCATAAACAAATTTTTGTTCCAAGATAAAATAAAAATAGCACAAAGAGCAACCTTACTTATGAGTATCAATGCAGAAAATCTTCAATAAAATCTTAGCAAAATAAATTAGCAAAGTATCAAATGGATTATGTGTTGTTGTTGTTTTTTGGATGAGTATAAAGATGGTGTTATGAGTTGAATTTTGTTCCCTCGAAAGAGGTCTAAGTCCTAAGGCCAGTGCCTGTTAATGTGATGTTTGAAAATCGGGGCTTTGCAGATGTTAAATGAGGTCATTAGGTGGGTCCTAATTTAATATGACTGGTATCCACATAAAAAGGGGAAATTTGGACACAAACAGATACACACATGGGGAGAATGCCAGATGAAGATAAAGGCAGAGATGAGGGTGATGCATCTGCAAACCAAGAAGTACCCGAGATTGCTAACCGCAAGAGCTAGAAGAGATGCAAACAGATTTTCCTCCATTGCTCTTGTATGGTTAACACACACACACACACACACACACACACACACACACACTCATCCCAGTAGATACCAAAGTGATTTTAAAAATTTACATTAAGCCAAAACCGGTTTGGCTCAGTGGATAGAGCATCGGCCTTCGGACTCAAGGGTCCCAGGTTCGATTCTGGTCAAGGGCATGTACCTTGGTTGCGGGCACATCCCCAGTAGGGGGTGTGCAGGAGGCAGCTGATCGATGTTTCTCTCTCATCGATTTTTCTAACTCTCTATCCCTCTCTCTTCCTCTCTGTGAAAAATCAATAAAATATATTTTAAAAAAAATTTACATTAATTCTTGACAAAATATTAAAAATAAAACCTTAAGAAAATTATGAAATAAAATATGTTTGGCATAAATCAAAGGGTGCACCTGGCTTGCTGGGAAACACTAGAATAATGCTCATTAAAGTCAGGAACAAAAAAGTACATTCCCAGCACCAACAGTATTTAACAGGAAGTTGGAATTACTAACCAATGCAACTAGACAAGAGAATAAAACAGTGGAGACAAAATTATCACTATTTCCAGATATGGCTGTATGTCTTGTAAAAGCAAAAGTGTCAACTAACAAAATCATACACATTTCAATATGCTCTCTGGTTCATTTGCGGGGAGCAGAGGCAGGGAAAGTGAATGACAGTCCACAGAGTTGAGATATCCCCGATTGGCAGTAGGGCCCCACCAAGATCCTATAGCAACCTGCCCCCCTACAAGCCTTTCTCACTGCAGATCCCTAGTCTGCCTTCCAATTCGATGGCTCAGACCCAGTGGGAAATCGACCAATATAAGCAACAGAAAGAAGCAGTTATTTACAAAAGTCAACCCAGTCCCTCATTTACTAAACTCATGATAAAAACAGTAGCTCTAAGAAAGAAAGACAAAGATGAACAAATAGAACAATTGGTGACAGACAGAAAAGAACTTAAAAAACAACAACAACACAAAAAAAAAAAAAACCTTAAGAAAAAAAAGAAGCTCCAATTAGTAACTTTATAGTGATTTTGGAAGATATTTTAATCATAGAACAAGGAAGGTGTGTCATAAAAATGTAGCAATTTTAAATATATGAATGCTCTTGAAAAGTAAACATATGATTGCTAAAATTAAAAATTTAATAAAGGGCTGGAAGAAACCTTTTAAAATATCTTCCAGATCACAGAGCAGGGAATCAGAAAATCTGAGTGAAAGGAGGAGCTCAGCGGCTAAAGAGGATTCAAGAGGCACATCTTCCACAGGGAGTCCAGAAGGGAAGGGCATTATGGAGGGGACGGAGGGAGCATACAACAACAATAAATAGAAGCAAAGGCATTTATGAGGCTGAAAAGAGATGTGTTTGGGGATTTTAAAAAGCCTTCCTAGTGCAGATTAGCATAAATAAAGATCCACACTGACACGCATTGTGCCAAGTTCCAGAAAGATCCACACCAACACACATCATAGGAAATCCAGAAAACCACAGGGAAAGAGATAATCCTCAAGACTTCCAAGATTTAAAAAAAAAAGAAAAAAAAAAAAAGACCAAAATTAGCTTATTAGCAAAACTCAAGGCCAGACAGCCAAGTTCTGGGGGGAGATTATTTTGAACCTAAATCCTATGATCAATTATACTAACAGACAAGTGGAGATGGAGAGAAAAAAGATTTCCTGGTTTGCAAGAACTTAACATTCACCCCCTATAATCCCTTTCTGAGGAGGCTGAAGATTTACCCAGAACACGAATATAAGCCAAGAAAGAAGACGATGTAAATAAATAACAAGACATGGAGAAAGCTGAAGAAAAGAAATTTCAGGATGGCGGCTGTGCAGCAGGCCAAAATTGAACAGAAACACACACAAGAAGAATCTCTTCAAAGGAAAATGGAAGTTAATCAAGCAGTGGAATGATTAAGTGCCTGCATGATTATAACAACATGGGAAAGAAAGTACATATTTCTTTCCTCCATCAGAGAAAAGAAAGTCAATTAGAGACCTCAGAAAAAAGCAAATATGTAAAAAAATCATAATCCAGATATGAAGTAACATAAACTGAAGCATAGTTTTAAGCTATTGATAAAGGATAAGAAAAGATAACCCACTTGTTCTCAGTGCTGAAATAAGTCTGTACTGAGCGCTACAGGGTTGGTGACGTTGAGCCTATGCATCGATCAGTGTTCAACCTGAGAAACAAAACCAGGAAGAATTTCAAATTAAGAGACATACTGCAAGAGTTATGCAAGCATGGGGGCTCGCCAGGCCAATCCAAAATACAAAGGGCTGGCCATCACGAAGTGCAGCTGGAACTCCTGGGTGGGTGTGAAACTTCTGTCCACAGGTGGAATTTCATTGTCAGGGAGCCTCAGCTCCACTCTTAAGGCCCTTCACCTGATTGATTCAGGCCCACTGAGATTACCTATGACAATCTCTACTTAAAGTCAACCGACTACGACTTTAATCATATCTATGAAATACTCTCACAACAACACCTAGATTTGTGTTTGCTTGAATAACTTGGAGCTGTAGCCTAACCAAGATATGTCCAACTATCACAGCACATAAACCAGGAATTATAATCCTTGGTCACTATATGGCTCTGCAACAAACAAGACTTGCATAGCCATCTATATAATAAAGAGGTAATATGCAAATTGACCATCACTCCAACACACAAAATGGCCACCCCATGTGGTCAAAGATGGCCGCCTCCATGTGGACATAAGATGGCTAGCAGGGGAGGGCAGTTGGGGGTGACCAGGCCTGCAGGGGAGGACAGTTGCGGGGGGACCAGGCCTGCAGGGGAGGACAGTTGGGGGGAATCAGGCCTGTAGGGGAGGGAAGTTAGGGGTGACTGGGCCAGCAGAGGAGGGCAGCTGGGGGTGACCAGGACTGCAGGGGAGGGTAGTCGGGGTAACCAGGCCAGCAGAGGAGGACAGTTAGGGGCAACTAGGCTGGCAAGGGAGGGCAGTTAGGGGTGACCGGGCCAGCAGGGGAGGGCAGATAGGGGTGACCCGGCAGGCAGGGAAGGGCAGTTAGGGGCAATCGGGCCAGCAGGGGAGCAGTTAGACATCGATTAGGGTGTCTAACTGCTGGCAGGGGAGTGGTTAGGGGGCAATCAGGCAGGCAGGCAGGCAAGCTGGCAGGGGAGTGGTTAGGGGGCAATCAGGCAGGCAGGCAGGTGAGCAGTTGGCAGCCAGAAGTCCTGGATTGTAAGATGGATGTCTGACTGCCCATTTAGGCCTGATCCCGGTGATAGGGCCTAAACGGGCAGTCGGACATCCCTAGAGGGGTCCCAAATTGAAGATGGTGCAGGTTGGGCTGAGGGACACACACACTCTCCCTCACCCCCATGCATGAATTTTGTGCACTGGGCCTCTAGTCTATAATAATAAAAGTGTAATATGCTAATTAGACCAGAAATCCTTCCAGACAGAGGCGGGGCTGCAAGGGAAGCCCAGGTCCTGGGTGCCAGAGGTAAGCTGGGGGAAGGAAAGCCTACTCTTGCATGAATTTCATGCATCGGGCCCCTAGTTATACTATAAGTGTATCTGGTTGTTTTCAACTTTCAGGATAAGCTTTAGACAAAGGATTAGTATCAATGCTTGTGCAGAGCATGGGAGAAAATGTCATGAACATTGCCATGTCAAGATATGAATAAAGACAAAAGAATGTCAAGATGCTCAGAGAGTAGTTATTGTAGAAATAGCTGGTGGGGGAACTGCAAACACCCTAATCATTGAATAGTTGAGAGTTAAATAAATTAAAAATATTCATACTATGAAACACTGTGCTGTGCATAGGTTAAAAATATAATGTATTCTCTCTTCTGATATAAGAATTCCAAATTATACCACTAATTGAAAAACCAAAGTACAGGTCAATGTATTTAGTGTGCAAAATATATGTGTATACATATAATTCCTTTTAGACCATACATATTAACCTTTTGCACTCAGATGTCGAGTGTGACTCGACACGGTTAGCATCGTTAGCAGCTCGAGAAAAAAGCAAGCAAGTGCAAAGGGTTAAGAATACACACACACATCCATACACAAATGTAGACAGTCATGTGCTGCATAATAGCATTTCAATCAGTGAGGAACCTCATATAAGATGATGTTCCCATAAATTGAAATGAAATGCCTGGTGGTATAACTGTTGTAGCATCTTACCTCACTGCAATATTCACGGGTTTGTGGTGATCTTGGTGTAAAAACACCTACAGCACTGCCAGTTGTATAAAGTATAGCACATGCAATTATGTACAGTGCATAATGCTTGATGATAATAATAATAAACTGTTACTCATGTACATACTTCCTATACTATACTTTTTATCATTATTTTACAGTGTATTCTTTATATTTATAAAAGCTGGGAAGCAGTAGGCCGTACTGCTCATACATCCTGTGTTTATTATGTTTCTTAACACTGGAGTAGCAGCCTCATACATCCTATGTTTATTATGTTTCTTGATTCACATGATTTTCTCTGTTGTTTTGTGCAGTAACCTGCCTAGGTGCAATAGGCTAGACCAGTGGTCGGCAAACTCATTAGTCAACAGAGCCAAATATCAACAGTACAACGATTGACATTTTTTTTGGAGAGCCAAATTTTTTAAACTTAAACTTCTTCTAACGCCACTTCTTCAAAATAGATTCGCCCAGGCCGTGGTATTTTGTGGAAGAGCCACACTCAAGGGACCAAAGAGCCACATGTGGCTTGCGAGCCGCAGTTTGCCGACCACGGGGCTAGACCATATAGCCCAGGTGTGTAGTCGGCTAGACCATCTAGGTGTGTGTAAGTGCACTATGATGCTCACACCATGGCAAAACCATCTAACGATACATTTCTCAGAACATATCTCCATCGTGAAGCAGCATGTAAGCATATATACACTTGTGTGTGACTATATGTTTAGACACGTGTGTATGTACATAAATTTTATAAAGATATCAAGGAAAGGAAACTTTTGTTTTTAGTTTGACATTTTTATACAAAGGAACTGTGGGTAGATGGAGGAAGAAAAACTTTTATTTTTTATTTTTGGTACCATGTGGATTTTCTTTACAATGTATAGGTAATAATATATTTGTTATTATTTTAAGGTGTCCAGTGTTATCTGAGTGTGGAATTAAAAGCTATTTAAATTTTCTTTTTATTTTCCAGGTTAAAAAAGAAAACCTACACAGCCTCACAAATGTTGCATAAAATGCTTACTGAGCACTTGCTGTGTTAGGCAGTGAACCCAACCTGGTCATGCAAAGGGATATGAGTTTCTGTCCCGAATGAGTGCCCACCCAGGTGGGTGATGCATATACTCAAGCAGAGAATCATAAACTATTGTGTAAGGATGGAAATGAGCGCTGGTGTGATGGGAGCACCAAGCACCAGCCTGTGAAAGGTCCCATTCCGCACCCGGAGAGTGTCCAGCAGTCCCATCTCGGCCAGAGTGGAGACAGGATGTGCGAACTGGAGAGAGAGGGGCACGTCAGGTGACTAGACTCTGAGGTTTGCTTTCTTATCTACCAAATAGTGACTAAACAGTTGCCTCGCAGGGTGCATACAGATGAAGGGAAATCGCACCTATAAAAAGCCTGGCACATAGTGGCATTCAAATCCGAGTGCGCCCTCCTTCCTCTGACTCATACCGGAAGCTGGGAAATTGCACCAGGTAAAAGTTTTCCTTTATTCTAGGTTAAACACCAACAAAGACCCCGGGGGAAATGACATACCCAACGTGACTGGCTAATTAGAGGTGGAGGCGAAGTAGGAGCACAGTTAACATTGTATTGGGCGTCCTTAGAGCTCAGTGAGCAATAGATGAAGGTGAAAGCCCTTTTCTCCACACTTATCCACACGGAACAAGAGGAGGGCGCTTCCACAGCTAAAACACCCAAAGAGCTCTTAAATTCTTAAAGAACTCTGAGGGTGAGCGCTAATGAAATAATTAGTGATGCACGTCTGCAGGGTGACCCCAGATCAACTGCACCTAGAAGCCCGCTGGGGTTCTGCGCAAGCGAAGTTGACAAAGGGGTCTTTTCAAACACTTCTTGTTAACGAGCTACATTGCAGATGACCCTGCAGAGAGGAGTTCCAAAGGAGGCTAGTTCAATGCTGTGCCTTAGGATTGCTCTGCATAAAAAGCCAGGGGCGCCGAAACCGGTTTGGCTCAGTGGATAGAGCATCGGCCTGCGGACTCAAAGGTCCCGGGTTCGATTCCGGTCAAGGGCATGTACCTTGGTTGCGGGCACATCCCCAGTAGGGGGTGTGCAAGAGGCAGCTGATCGATGTTTCTCTCTCATCGATGTTTCTAACTCTCTATCCCTCTCTCTTCCTCTCTGTAAAAAATCAATAAAATATATTTAAAAAAATAAATAAATAAAAATAAAAAGCCAGGGGCCTGGCTGGTGTGGCTCAGTGGTTGAGCGTGGTCCCATGCACCAAGAAGTCATAGGTTCAAATTCTGGGCAGGGCACATGCCCAGATTTCGGCCTCCATCCCCAGTAGGGGGCGTGCAGGAGGCAGCTAAGTGTTGGTTCTATCTTCCCCTCTGTCTTCTCTCTCTCTAAAATCAATAAAAACATGTTTTTTAAAAAGCTAGGGTTAAGTTTTAGATGTGCCCATTATTAACCCCAAAACTGTCCTTTTTTATTGAAAAGTGAGTGAAGACTCTGTAGCATTTCTGCTCTGTACAATTTTTTAAACCTAAAGAAATTTTAATTCCTAGACGGGGCTGCCACCGGCCTTTATCTGATAGAATGCTTAGGGGCTTAATCCACCACCACAGGGCTTCTACTACACCTGTTATGTAATTAGGGACCGACCACACAGGCGCATTCGCAGGTCAAAGAACAGTTGAGCATTTTGCCTACATTACATCTTCTCAGAGTACCTTGGTCCAGGATACCTTCAATCATGGAGCCCGATGATCCTGAATCAGCTAATGACATGTCTTTTGTGGTGAATGTTCCTTGAGTTGTAGACAGAAATTGCCTTAAACAGGAGGTCAACTTGTTTTTGTTTTTTTAATTGTTGAAAGTATTGCATATGTCTCCTTTTTGCCCCCATTGACCTCTTCTAGCCTGCCCCGCCCCTTAATGTACTTCAAGAGACCAGCGCTATGTGCACAATAAGATCAGGAAATATCATCAATGAAAGTGCTCTTTTTACTGAGCACTCCTATGTGCAAAATACTTTTATAATTGCTATGTGTGTATTAGCTCATTGCATCCTCTTAACACTGGAGTAAATGCTATTATTATTCTCACTTTGAAAATAAGGAAATTAAGGCTTACAAACAATTACTCTGTACTAACATAAGTAGTATATTAGCTGTCTTTTGTTCCATTACAAATTATCTTACAGTTTAGAGGCTTAAAATAGAGTAGACATTTATCATCTCCTAGGTCAGATTCACAAGTACTTTAGTGGTACTTCTGGCACAGGACCTCTAATGAGGTTACAATCAAGATGTCAGTTGGGACTGCAGTAATCTGAAGATTTACCTGGGGCTAAAGGGTCTGCTTCCAAGATGACTCATTCATACGGCTGGTGAACTGATGCTGGCTTTTAGAAGGAGGCCTCAGTTTTTTACCAATGTGGGCATCCGTAGGGGATACAACATTGCAGCTGGCTTTCTCCAGAGCAAATAATCCCAGAGACAGACCAAGATGGAAAATTCAATGTCTTTATATTCCAGTTCCAGAAGTCACACTGGTACTTCCACTGTGTTCTGTTGGACACACAAGCTTACAATGATCCACTAGAGGAAACTCCTAAACACGGGCATGCCTACTGGGAGAATCACTGGCAGACATCTCAGAGATGGTAGAATTTGGAGTTAAGCCTGGGTCTATTTTCTGCAAAGTTGTACTCTGGACCAACTAAGGATACTGACTCCCTTATAAAAAATTCTCCCCGAAGTGTTCAAGATATTTAGATAGTCATGAAAGAGTCAACAATGATAAAATAAGAAAAACTACAGTGTACTGAGTACCTACTATGTCCCAGACATTCCACTAAGTTATCTGCACCATTTCCCCACCAGACTTAATGATGAGATTCATATCTTCAATGAATTGCTCACTCAGAGTCTCAGAAGTCAAAATTGCCTTTATGAATGTAACTTCTGTGTGAGATGAATGAGCAAGCATGAATGGAGGCTACTTATGTGGAGGGGAGAAAGAAGCCAATGTAGCATGAGTCTGTGATTGAGAGAAGACTGGCAACAGAAACCAGAGTTGGAGCTGAAAATTAGACTGATTAAGGCAACAGAAAATCATTACTCAGATGGGATTCCACTGAACTAAACTTGAGAGTAAAACCTAAGAAACAGATCAGGTGAAAGAGTTCTCAGGACACCAATTATACACTGCAGTTAGTCAAATATCTATTGACCTCAAAATCTAGTTCTGTTCAGCTGAGTGCATTTATCTTACTCAGAGACATCCATTTTAAAGACCAGGAGATAAAAGAGAGAAAGAGAGAGAAAGAAAACTTGGTTTCTGAACATCTCTTTAGACTAGATATATTTATTTGGGCAAGTAGAAAATTTCTTAAAGCCAAATATATTTTTCATCTTAAAAGAGATTCTTTCTTCACCATTATTCATCACTTAAATAATACACAACTTTACAAAGTCAATCCATGAATTAATCATAGAGTGTCAATGGGCATCTGCTCAGCTCTGTTCTAGAGATTTTCCAAGCATAATCCATGCCCTAGAGAAGCTTAGATTTATTTGAAGAGAAAGACTTAAGCGGTGTGCTCTGTGCAAGCAACTCTACATAGTGATTATTTGAAAGGGCACTTGTTTATAGTCAGTAAGCTTAGAGGGAGGACAGAGGGATGTTACCTGTGAAGGCAATGGTAGTAGAAGAATGGGTGGAGAAGAAGGGATTTGAATCCTGCTGTGATGATGGTAAGGTTTGAATTATTCTCATGTATTTGTTTACGTTTCTGCAAAAGCAAAGCCTGAGACAAAGACTAAGATGCAAGCAGTTTTTGGGTGAGATGACCCCCCCCCCCAAAAAAAAATAAGAGAAATGAAGAATATATATAGTAATAGTGAGACAGGGAAGGAGTCAATAAAGGGTGCACTACCACTGCCGGGTTCAGCTCCTTGGGGACCTTGGAGAAGCATACAGAATGACTCCCAGAAGTTTCTATCTGAAGGACAGGAGGCTGGGGCATTAGTTGATGTGCTGCCATACCTCATGGTTTGAGGGTTAACCCCAGGGGTATTAGCCTTCGTGCTTTTCCCGACTGTGACAGGATGTGAGCTGAGTGACCTTCTGTGGCTTTGAAGTAAAAAAAAAAAAAGAAGAAGAAGGAGAAGAAATACTGTCCCATGCCCTTGAGATGGCAGAGAGCGTGGAATTGCCCAGCACAGCTATGGCTGAACTCAGAGGTGGGTGGAGGAAATGCGGGAGAAGGCACAAAAATCATTGATTACAATCAGAAAAATGAAAACTACCTTCCTTGTACCCTCTGCTTAATTGTCCTCAGCCAGAGGTAGGTCACATGGCCACCTCCAGCTAGAGACTGCCTTCCTCTTAGTGGGGTAGTCTCTAAGTAAGAGGACAGCCTGTAAGGAAGAATGGAATGGGTACTGAGCAGGCAACTAGCACGGTCTGCTTAGTGTGATGTCTAACAGGTTAGCCACTCTCTCCCGCTACCTTATGGAGAGCTGATCCAGTTCCTCCCAAATACCCATGAGTCAGGCAGTGTGGGGACAGTAATGTTAGGAGCCAGCAGCCCGACTTCCCACCAGCAACTTGGCAGCATTTCACTTTGGTGACTTTTATGTCCTCGTGCCCCACGGAGTGTGTGGAAAGGTGGCAGCCAAACATATAATCCACCATTTACACAACTGCATGCACCCTGTTCCAGAAGTTTAGCTCACAAGCGCAGTCCTTGAGAAGAGCACAAGGTGAAGGATGGGGCGTCCTGTTGGAAACAAGGGAGAGATGGGGCCCGCAGTGGAACTCTTCGTGCTTGCTTTTGCTGCTGGACTGTCGACATGGCAATATCTCTGGGCTGAACTGACCTGGGAAGGTAAGAGTCTGCAAGACCCTTGGGACCCGTGAAAACCTTGACAGACGTGGCCTCTCTCCTCTTCCTCTCAGTCTTTGCTGGCTTTTTCCCAGAAGGAATCATCAGGACTCTTGCAACTTGATTTACTCCTTCCAGAAACCTCCAGCACAGGATAAGTGTGCAAACTGGGAATTCAGTCTTGTCTTTTCTCCATTTCCTCCCATTCCCCTCTCTGTGGGGAAATAATTGTGCGGAGGCTGTTGCTGCTGGTGGCCATGGTAACAGAGTAATTGACATACAGTCTGAAAGTCATAAACTTAATGAAACTATAGTTTTTATTGCGCTTCCCCCTCATCTCTGATTAAATCAGATCTGCATAATGTGAAGATATTAAATCTCCACGTTTCTCATTTTCTCTCCCCTGCCAATAGGAAGAAGGCTCTGTTGTGAGGAAACCCTGCCGGTGGGCTGGGAACAACGTGGCTCTAGATTTTGCTGGGGGGAGAAATGTTTTTTTAATAATTGGTGCTGGCTGGCCCATAAAGCAAAGCTAGCATTTGAGAAATGGTGGGATTCTGGCTCCATGGGCATACAGCTGCTCCCCTCCGGCAGGTAGAGACGTTGTGGAGATTTGGAAGAGTCACAGAGGAGGAAAGAAATGGCCACAGGGGATGGCGCATCCATGAGACACCACGATTCAAGAACACGTTGCAGAGCCCTGGTCTGGGCTAGGCCTGTGTGAGCTCTGGGCTTGGAGAGGAATGATTGGAGCCCCTGAGTGCAAGGTGCCCACAGCCTAAGGACAAGCTCACCTGGATCCCTTCTTTCAACAAAAAACAACAAGAATGGGGCTGGGGATGAGTCTATCTTGGCCAAACAGAAAACCACTGTGTGACTGTGTTTCAAGCACTGTGCTAGGCGTTCCAGGATTTTAAAGATCAATGAACTAAAACTTATGCTATAAGAGCTTTCACTCTATCAGGGGCGCTGTGCAAACAACTACCAAGTGAGAGGTCATGTGATGAGAAAGACCAAGTGCTGCAGAAATGTTGCGAAGGCACAGTTGCTTCTAGCAGGGCCTCAAGAAGCTCTTATGGAGCTGCTGCCCTTAGCCAGAGCTTGTAGTGCCAGTGGCCTGCAAATGCCTCACTAGGAGACTGCATCCTCTTAAATTTTGATTTAACTTCATTTCAGAAGAAAATAGAACAAAGCAGAAAGGAAGGCATAATAAGGCAATGTTTCTCAGTTGGGGATGATTTTTCTTCCTCCCCTCCACCCAGAGGACCTTGGCATCTAGTGGGGAGGGGCCAGAAATGCTGGTAAGCAACCTATAATGCACAAAATAGTCCCCTGTAATAAAGAATCATCTGCCCCAAACTGTCAATCATGATGAGGTTGGAAACCCTGGTGGAAGGGAAAACTCAGAGCTATTGATAAGCCACTGATGCCCTTGAAGACCTGGAGGCAGGCAGCTCAGGAGATACTTAGGCTAAGTCCTTGCCCCTGCAGGACAGATGAGGGATAGTCAGGGTCAGGGTGTTGTGAGGGAGGGAGCCCAGCTCTCTGCATCCAAGGCTGGAGCAGGGGGAGGCCTGGGCAGCTCAGGCTGAGCTGGAGACTGGAAAGGAGTCACAGAGAGTATTGCTGATTTCACTTGTGCTCATGTGCCAAGGGCCCGGGACCGCTCCCCTCCCCCTCTCCCCCCCCCCCCTCCCCACCCCCAGCACCCACCTCTTTCCTCTCATCCTTCTCTTCCTTTCTGGGGTTATTTTTTTCTATTTTCTATTTTTGCAAAGATTAAGCAGCAGGCAGATAAGGATGATGTGTTTTAAGTCAGGATTAAAGAGGTGAGATGGGGAGAGGGTCCAATTCCAGGGCCTCCTGCCCAGTTTAAGACTTTCCAGTAAAGGATAACCGCCATTCACTTTCTCAAGTAAAAAAGAAAATGGGGAAAAAACACACATGAAGGTGTTGGAAATTCTTGGGCTTAGATCCTTGATTTTAATTTTCAACAAGCATTCAAGGTAGTTACCACCCATTAATGAATGAAGAAGCAAGACCTCAGAGACATTAAGGAATCTTCCAAGGCGACACAGCCAGCAAATGGCTGTCTTGGCATCTGTCACATAAATGAGCCAAAGGGGCCTGGGGACATGGGACCCTCCGTTGTTTATTTCTTCACCCATCATCTCAAAAGTCCGCTGGTGCCAAACTCAAAGTTTTACATATCTAAGTGCCTTAAAATTAGCCCAGCCCAGCTGGGTAGCTCGGTTGGTTGGAACATCATTCCATGCAACAAAAGGTTGCAGGTTCAATTCCCTGTCAGAGCACATACCTAGGTTTCAGGTTTGATCTGTTCGGGGCACATACAGAAGCAAATGATCAATGTTTCTCTCTCTCAAATAATAAAAACATATCCCCCAATGAGGATTGAAAAAAAAAAGCCCCCAAATCAGACTTTTAGCCATGTAGAGCTTGCCTGCTTTGCATACTTCGGGAAACCTCATCCCACATCTGCTGGCAATAGACAAGATAAACCCCAGGTCATAGAGATATTGAGCTGCCATAATCCTGCATCCTGGCCCTTCAGCATTCTGGGACATGGCCCCCAACTTGGCTGCTGAGTGACAACCCTGAAACTAGGCCCCTTCTCTTATCTCCCCTTACCAGGGAGTCCCTCGCCCTCCTCTTCCTCTGATGCGGCCTCTTACTCCTAAGCATTGGACCTTCTTATGCTACCCTGCTGAGCCCTGCCCAGTATGGCTTGTCATGGGTTACTGTCCCTTGTGGCACCTTTTCCCATGATGTGCTCCTTACAACCTCCTACATGTTCCAAGTCAGATTTTCAGACTCTGACCCCCATAGTGTCTCTCTTTACCCCACAGCTTTCACCTCAGCTTCAAGCTCTTCAATTAATGTAATCATACAAAAGATCCAGCATCTGAGCACTATTCCTAGAGGCGGACCAGGGGTTCATCTGGAACCTAATACATTTGACTCACTTCCCCCAAACTCTGGAAAAGCCAGTGCCACCCAGAAAAAGCAGAAAGTTCTTGTAGAGACACTATTCCTATTAATATTATTATTGCTGTTATTGTTATTGTTGCTGCAATATCCACACTCATGTTCTGGAAAGGATACAGCAAGGAATAGCACCCAAGAGCATTGATAATCATCATCCTGCTGTCAATGACTCCCACCCATTGAGCATTCCTCTGTGCCAGGCACTTACTGTGCTGGCTCAGCACAGCTCTGGGAGGTCAAGGTCTGCAGAATCACACAGTGGCAACATCACGTCTCTGATTAGGCCATAGTATCATCCATGTAACTGCTAAGGATTCCCTTTTCCCCCTAGTCCCCCCTTGTATCCTGTCCATGGACCACCTTACCTAAATTTCCTGACATAACACCGGGGATTAACTCACCAAAAAGTTGCTCCTGACTTGGTATCTGTCCCGGTTCACCAGCTTCCTGGTGGCTGAGCTACTTCCATCCTTTCTGGGCTCAACCCCACTACTCCCCTGGCTGAAAGGGATCCCCACAGGGAAAGGAAACAAGGCCTTTTAGCAGACAGAACACAGGCCCTGTGGATCCAGAAGTGAGTGGGTGCTCAGGGGAGGGGAGGAGAGCTGTTATTTTCCAAAGTCTAGCTCTAAGACATTTATTATGTCTTCCTAACAAATCGCTGGCTGCAGGAAACTCAACACCAAGAGCAGTGGTTATAAATATTACAGGCCGCATGGACCACTGAGGGCCACAAGTCCTGGTGTGGTCTCGTCCCCTATAAATGACAGAAATGACCTCCCAAGGCAGTGCAGGTTTGAAGGAAACTCAACTGAAATGCACCCCTTTTCCATCAAGGATGGGCTATGTTGAAGGCAGTTCCAGGCAGCACCAGGCGGGTGGTTCAGGGAGCTGAGGGGAGACTGAGGCTAGGGTGCAGCTGGTTGGAAGGTAACAAAGCTCAGTGACAATGCCCTGTATCAAATTTCTAGAGAAATGTCAGAAACATGAATTGAGTCCTAAGATGATTTGGGGGTCCATTCTGGTTTGGGGTTCACCAGTCCTTCAGAGCTGGGTTTTGACTTTTGCCAACGTATCCTGAGTATAGTACCTGCCGAAAGATAAATAGTGAAAATATAATAGTTATATTTAGATGCTTTACTAAATGTCAAGCTGTTTTCTGAGTGCCTTACATGTATTTTTTTAATATATATTTTTATTGATTTCAGAAAGGAAGGGGGAGAGAGAACATCAATGATGAGAGAGAATTATTGATCAACTGCCTCCTGCACGCCCCACAACTGGGATCAAGCCTGAAACCCGGGCATATGCCCTGATCGGGAACTGAACCATGACCTCCAAGTTCATAGGTCGATGCTCAACCACTGAGCACACCGGCCAGATGCCTTACATGTATTTTTAACTTTTTCAATCTTCATAATCCTATGAAGTAAGGCTTATATCAGCCCTATCAGACATTTCAATGTAAGGAAATCAAGGCCCAGAGATTAGCAAACGGCCTACACAACTCGCAGTGGATAAATGGGAACCAGGCCTTGGGCCTCAGAGCTCATGTGCATCACCGCACGCATCATGCAGCTTCAGGGCCACGTGGGATACTGTCTGGCCTTCCACAGGTACAGATAGCTACCAAACTGTAGAGAGAGAACATGCAGCACATGAGCTGATTTCTTTTCTATTTTCTCAAAACAAAATTCTCACATTTAATAAAAGTAATATGTAAAGTATTAACCAATCACAACTGTTTTACATGTCAGGAAAAATCAAACCCAACAAAGAATTTAAATACAAAAATGTAGGTATGATGTGAGACCTTCCTTGCTAATTTTTAGGGTAATATATATTTTTTTATCCTCACCCGAGGATATGTTTATTGATTTTAGAGAGGAAGGGAGAGAGAGAAACATTAATGTGAGGGAAAAACATCAATCGGTTGCCTCCCGTATGTACCCTGCCTGGGGATCCAATCTACAATCTAGATATGAGCCCTGATTAGGAATCAAATCCACAACCCTTTGGTGTACAAGATGACGCTCTAACCAACTGAGCCACCAGGGCAGGGCAGGTGTGATATGATTTTCCTCATCTGGTTTTGGGTTTTCGTACTTCGGTTCTGTTGCTATGTGATTTGAGCTCTGTCTAGAAGCAGGGCCCCTGGGACATTTGAAGCTCTCCCATTTGAGTGTGGCATTTCATGGAGCAATTTGGGATTAGATCTTATGCCTAGTGTTTACTAAACTTTCCTTGTCTGACTGATTTGGGATGCTAGTTCACAATTCTGCTTTCAGGTCTTGCTCCAGGTCTAGTGAATCAGAATCTTCAAGAAGAGAAAAGCCTGACCCTGGTCATAACTGCACCCCGAGACCCTCATTCGAGTTTCCTGTTTGGGACTGAAGCATGAATTTGTCTGTGGCTCTTGGTGAAAGAGTGAGCAGCTGGGGTTGGTGATGTGCTTAGTCTCTCTGCATTGATCGGTGGCTATTGATAGTCTCCTCAGTTGCTGTCCTCTGGGTAGTGGCCTTGTTCCTAGCACACACCTGCCACATTTTTTCTATTTCCAGAAAGAAGAACCTACAAATCAGGATATTAAAAAGTTGCATTCAGTCCTTGCATCAACAACAGGAAATTCATTGAATCAGTATGCGAAGTGTCTCCTCCCTGGCCAGGCAGATGAAGACCAAGTGACAGAACAAGAAAGGAAGGGAGTGGGGAGGCCAGGCATCAGGCTGCAGTAACATGAAGGGAAATGCAGGTCTCAGTCTGGGAGATCAATTTCAAAGTGGGAGGAGAACTGGCCACAGGTACCATTAATCGGAAGTCTGAGCTCAGCCTCAGAGCCAGGTCTACATGAAAAAGGAGACAGGGCATATGGCAGTGGGGGTCCAGGACGCTGTTGGGCAGTCTGGCTGCTGGGAGCAAAGAGCCAGTGGTGGGTGACTACAGCTCATGTGCAGGAAATTCAAACCCTCTGAGTGGGATCCGAATCAGCACCTTCATTACAGGAAAAGAAGCTGGGCCTGGAGGATGAAGCAGAGTGAAGTGGGTGGAATTTTAAAATGAAATACTGATCAAGGAATTCTTCAATTCTCTTTGTCTAAGGACAAGGTTGACTCCCAAATCTATGGAGTGAAAGAAAGTACTTTCACAGTTGGTCACAAGATAGAGAAGATTCTGCTTGGAGGGTTAGAGAGCCTCAAATACAGGCCAAACAATTTCTACTGTCTGCCTGTTCACCTCGAGATGCTATTGAAAGCTGCCCTACCAAAGGCTTCTCACAGAGTTTCCCTCCTGTTTAACCTTGAAAGGTATAAAGAAAAAAAAGAAAAACTCCTCTGTGTTTTCTGCTCACACAATGCTCTGGTCACCAAATGCTTATGGCTTTTTCTCACACCAAGCAATTCTCCAATTTTCTGACACCAATTTAACTCAATTCAGAAGCTGTCTAACCGGAGCCAGCATGGACCCCTCAGGTTAAGGGCTCAGTCCCAAAAGACTGCCCCCACTTCAGACACCAGTCGAAAGTCAAGGTTGTCACCTATACTTCTGACCAACTAGCTATAAATCAGAGATTTCCTCCTAAGATATAACTGTTTGCTAGAATAGCTCACAGAACTAAAAACAAACAAACTAACAAACAAAAAACAAGAGCTTACTCACTAGATTATTGGTTTATTTCAAAGAATGTAAGTTATGAACAGCCAGAAAGAAGAGATGCACAGAGCAAGGTGTGGGGGAAGGAACATGGAGCTTCCTTGCCTTCTCTGGGGGCACCACACTTCCCATCTCCACGCTCTCACCAGCCTGGAGGCCTCTGAAGCCCTTCCATTAGTATTCTTATAGAATTTTATTATATTGGCATGATTGTTTCAATCATTGGCTACTGGTGACTAAATGCAATCTCTAGCCTCTCTCCTTTCCCAGAAGGTCTAGGTTGGGGAGGAGCAGGGAGCTGAAGGTTCCAACCCTCTAATCACATGGTTGATTCCACTGGCAAGTAGTCCTCATCCTAAGGGGCTTCCCAAACATCACCTCATTAACCTAAACTCGGTGTGGCTGAAAGGGGCTTGTTATAACTAAGACAACTGTTGTGGCTCTTATCACATAAGAAAGTCCAAAGGTGTCAGGAGCTGTGTGCCAGGAATTCTGCATGAAGACCCAAATATATATTTCTTATTACAAATGACAATATCACAGGAGGCCACAGGTGGGAAGGATGGGAAGCCTGCAGGCATTCCGTGTGTGCTCATCCATGTGCTCAAATACCTTGTGTCCCACGCCTTCCGTAATTCTGATCGTCTACCCCCTGTTTGGTCTGGACCATAGGTCTACTTTAACCAGGTCCACCTGAATCAGGTCCAGCCACAGCTGTCCACGAGCAGGCACCAGCCGAGGACAGCCTTCTCAATGCCAGTGTCATCGTGTCTCCAAGTGCCATTCACACGGCTGTTCTCTGACATGAACACCAGCATCAGGGAGTTTACACCCTGTGTAAAAGATACCACATGGCCTATGCTTGTTACTCATCATAATGACATAAGGAGGCACTTTTTTCATGAAATAAAGCAAAGCCATCTGGGGAGGAATGATTTTCCTGAAGCAGGTTCAAGACAACCAATGAGAGAGACAATGCAACCCCCTGAGCCCCAGGCACATCCAGCACCCACCTCTTTGCATTTTCTTCAGTTTGTTCCATGTGATACATCTCACTGGTGCTGGAAGGGCCTTCCCAAGAAGCCCAGCACACACTCACAGAGCCAGAAGAGGGATCCAGCCTGTGTCTCGGCCCTAATGAAGGCTCCCCATGAAGAAGTGAGTGCAAGCACAGATTGCACGTGGGAGTGGATGTTCTCTGCGTATCTGCTCGGAATGCTGTTTCTCAGTTCATCGTGCCAAGAAAGGAAAATGAATGGGGATTGCCTGAACCACATTTGAGCTGAAACCAATTAGTTCACGGGAATCATGGGACTCTGCAGGAAGGCTTTTTCTTTTGCTCTTTTTATCCCTGACTAAGATCTATGGGCAAGTTGGTGGGCCAGTCAACTACCTTTTGCTGGCAGACCTTTTTCCCACCCTTGCACCTGCTCTGCTTCTACTGATGGTCCCCACTGTGGCCACAGTTTCTGAGCTCTGGAATATCTCCTGTGGCCTCTGCCCCCAAGGTAGCAGTGATTCCCATCATTACTCATCTTGGCTTCCCAGCTTTTCGACCACCTGTGTAGCCAAGTCCCTGAATTATACTGTCCCTCTCTGTTATACCGATCTCTAGTTCTTCTTCTCTCTTGGCTGATAAAGTTCTTAAATAATAGCTAACACTTTTATATCATTAGTAAATGCTTCTGATTGATTTATTTAATCCTCACAACTTGTTTTATTGAGGACTATCATTATCCCCACTTTACAGATGTGGAGACTAAGTAATAGAGAGGTCACAGTACATTAGCCATGGAGCAGGCATTGAAGATGGGCTCCAAAGTCCATGCTTTGAACCAGAAATAAGAACACACACACACAAAAACAACACACACACTCGTACAAATTAATGTATCTTGATTCACAGAATTTTTGAAGCAAGGGCTTATTAGAGTAACAGTTCTCCAAATGCAGCTCCTGGACCAACAGCCTTAGTATCACCAAAAAACTTGTTAAAAATGTAAATCTTAGGTTCCACCTCATCTATGGAGTCAGAAATGGGGAGGTGGAGGGGAAACACTTTGTCTTTTAACACAGCCTCCAGGGGATCCAGATGCTTAGTGGAGTTTGGGAATCACTGCTCTACAGCATGGTTCCATCCTTGGACACTGAGGTCCTAGAACAGTTCTTGCACCACTCCTGTTCTCTCCCCAGAAACCAAGTAGTAGCTTATTTGCCTCCTTTTCACCTCTCCTGCTTCCATCACCTCCTGTTCCTCTTGATATGACTCATTTAAGTGGCTGTGCAGAACCTTTTATCTTGGGGGAGACTCTGTGTAGAAAGGATAATGACCCCTCAAAGAGCTCCACATCCTAATCCAGGAGACGTGTGGATATATTACATTACCTGCCCAAGGGGCTTACCAATCAGATTACCTTAAAATGCCATTTGCAACAACATAGATGGATATTGAGAATATCATGCTAATCTAAATAAGTCAGTCAGAAAATGCTAAGAACCATATGAATTTATTCATATGTAGGTTATAAAACAGAAACTCATAGACACAGACAAAAGTATCGTGGTTATCAAAGAGAAGGAGTGGATAGTAAAGGGTAAAGGGACCAAATATATGATAACTGAAAATTATTTGACTTTGGATGGTGAGCACACGATGCAATATACAGATGATGTATCATAAAACTGTGTACATGAAACCTATATAATCTTATTAACCAACTAGAGGCCTGTGCATGGCTTAGTGCACTGGTGGGGTCCCTCAGCCTGGCATGCACCCTCTCAAAATCTGAGACCCCTTTGGGGGAGGCTGCCTGTGGGGATCAGGCTGAAACTGGCAGTCTGACATTCCCCGAGGGATGTAGTAGTGTGCAAAGCGGCAGGTGGCTGAGGAGGAGCCTGAGCCCGAGCCGAGTGCCACGCTGCTCCCGCTGTGCCTGCCGCCATTGCCGCTTGGTAGTGCTGCTGCAGAGGTGGGAGAGGCTCACGCCGCAGCAGTTGGATTCACCAGTGCCGCCCTTCATTCAGCTGAACAGTGCTCTAGCTGTGGGAGTGCGCTGACCAATAGGGAGCAGCTCCTGCATGGAGCATCTGCCCCCTGGTGGTCAGTGCACATCATAGCCACCAGTCAACCTGTTGTTGAGTCATTTGTTCACTTAGGCTTTTATATATATAGATGTCACCCTAATAATTTTAATAAAAATAAAGGTACTAAATAAAAAGATTATCCCAGTGGGTCCAAATGTAATTATAAGGGAAATCCTTATAAAGGGGGGAGAGAAAGAAAGATGAATTAGAACTAGAGATTCATGAAGATGGAGGAAGGGAACACAGGGCAAGGAATTCAAGCAGCCTCTAGGAGCTGGAAAAGGCAAGAAAACAAGTTCTCCCTTTAAGCCACTAGAAGAAACACAGTTTTGCCAACCCCTTGATTTTAGTCCAGTGAAGTCCATTTTAAACTTCTGACCATCAGCACTGTGAGATAATAAGTTTGTATTGTTTAAAGTCACTGAGTTCACAGTAACTTGTTATAGCAGTCACTGTAAACTAATACACACTCCAAAAAGGCATTCCAGGGAATATTTGACATTCACAGCTGTAGTCCTAACCAGCCTTTGCAACTCATTTGTCACATCTCTTTCTCTCCAATCTTATCCTAGCTTTTTATACTTCCAAATTGGAGTCAATTTTTTCATCCCTCTCCTTTGCCTAAATGCTGTCACTGTGTCATCTGGAGCTTCTACTCTATGACTAGTTACCACTAGTATAACTTCAGTTTTCTCTTGAAATATTCCTTCTCTGATGCTGGACACCATCTGGAAGCCCTGGTGTCTCTGAAGGCCAATTTAGCAGAGATTGAGTTTTCTTTCACAGCCTAATGACCTCAAGGTCTGGAAGTAGTTTCACTATTCTCCTAACTCACCATTGTCACCTCCAGATAATCTGCTTACTCCCTCCCTCCTGCAAAAACTTTTTCTTATTTAAAGGTCATGCTACTTAGCTCTATCACTCTCTCACCCTTCTCCCTCCTACCTTCTATTAGTCTGCCAGTCACTCCTCATCATTTATTGAAGATGTTAAGTCTTACACATTATATGTCTACCATTTTCCCAGTCGACATTCTTTTTTAGTAAATATGTTTTACCTTCCAATGCTACAGCCCTTTGATTTCATTGTGACTTCCTCACCTCATTCTCACTTTTCTAATTGCCCAGCTATGTGAGTTTAATCACTTCCTTGCAAATATTCTAAGTCCTTTGACTTTCCCTCCCCACCCCTTCCCACCCCTGCCACCTACCCATCTCAGTGCCTTGCTCACTTGGTAAACTCCAGCCCTGTCTGAGCCCATATAATTGCCTTTTCTATGCAGTCACATGGACAACTGAGCTTTGGGTAGAAAAATCACAGATTTAAAAATCACAGCCATTATCTGCCTGATGCATCTGTTCCCCTTCATTACTAAATTCCCTTCTCCACACCCTGAGATGGCTATTTCATAGTTTCCTTTTTGCACATAACTTCCCCCACTCTTCTTTCCTGCACACTCAGCTGGTGATGTGCCCTCACGCTTACTGAAAAAAAGTAAGCCATCAGATGGAAATGCTCTCAATGTTCCATCAGCAAATCCATGCCTTTATTTATTTTTATCCATCTTCTTCTTTTCCCTCCTTTTGTAACTAAGAGAACATTTCATCACTGAATCCTTCCACTGCTGGCCTGAGTGGCATTCCCTTCTGCTCACACAAATAATTGGCTGCTTTGGTTTTCCTTTCTCTCTCCCGCATCATAGATCTTTCTGGAGGGAAATCAATAACTTCAAATGCTTCTATTAGGAATGAAAAAAGGTCTAAAATCAATTATCTAAATTTTCACTTTCAAAAATTAGATGAAAACTAGGAAAATTGACTGAAAATAAGTCAAAAGCAATAATTGGGATAAGAGCAGGAATCAGTAAAATTGAAAACAATCAACAAAGCTAAAAGTTAGTTCTTTTGACCAAAAGATGAACAAAACTGATAAACCCCAAGCAAGACTGATGAAATAAAGGGATAGAACACCTCTGATTGATGTCAGAAATGAAAGTATCATCCTGACAGGTTGTATTTATCCAATTATTGAAATGAAATACCATGGATAACTTTGACACTGTAGATGAAATGGGCCAGTTCCCTGAAAAATTGACTAGAATAACCTTGTATCTAACAAAAAATTAAACCGATTTATAAAAAAAACTCACTATAAAGAAAACTTCAGGTTCACTTGGTTTCAGTGGAGAATTTTATCAAATGTTCAAGGAAGATTTGGTGTTATTTAACATCAAATTTGCACACCCTATTCAGAAAGTAAAAAGAGATGAACTATTGATAGAGGCCACAAAGGAACAAAGGGAGTCATACACCAAAAAAGTGTGGTTTTATTGATAAGGCTAAAAAGGGCTGATTCCAATGTAGCCCTGATATTTGAGAGATAGTGATCTGAATCCATGCCAGCAAGCTCAGTGTACATTCTTGATAACTTATAATTAAGTCACTGCCTCCTTCCCAGATACTGGTCTTGCAGAACCGGTTACAGAGGCCATGGGGCTGTGGACAGTGCACTGCCCCAGAGGGAGGGTTATTAATGTTGGCGCCAGGCCAGACCATCAGATATGGCCTAGAGACCCCCAACACCTGGGGGCTTTCTTGCAAGGCCCGGGAAAAGGACCGGAAGCATAATCCAATCCATATTTGCAGGACAAAGACCACAGGGAGGGAGATATAAAGTAAAGCCCCATGCATATTTCTTCACTCATAATTGGAAGGCTGTTCCCTGAGTCCGCTGGTGTATTAAACAGTGTTCCTCCTCTTCTTTGAAGTGTCCTTGGTTTTCTTTGGTCTTCTGCAACATTATGATTTTATTTAAGTTCTAGAATAAATAAAAGTAATTTATTAGGATTTCCTCTGTTGGAGTGAGAGATTAACTAGAAGGGTATCATAAGGTACTTTCTGGAATAGGAGGTTGCATGAATGTCAAACTTATACATTATGCATTTCAAAATGAGTAAATCTGATGAATAAATAAGAAGGTTGGGGAGTAGATGGAGGAAGAGATGGACCAGACAGGCAGAAATAGGTTGTTGGAGTTGGGTGATGGCAGAATGGGTGTTTATTACCTTATTCTGTGTGTATTAGGTGTGCTTTAAGTTCCCCATAATAAAAAGTTTAAAATGGAATAGTCATGAAATTTGATTTATAAAGTGAGATGTTATATTTGTGTCTCACACTATTTCAAACCTGCATAGTTCAGGTTTGCACAAAATGGAGTACATTTATATTTCCTTCCAGTCTTATTTTTTAAATTGTTCTTGACTGTACTGAATATGCAATTTTGCACCCAGCTTTCCTACTACCATAAGCATCTTTGCACAGTTTTACAGTCTCTTAATGGCTACCCCTCTGGCTTCTTAATGCTGAAACTCACATTTTGTCTCATTATTTTACCTACATTGAAAGTTAGTGTTACTCAAAATAACATATCTCAAGTGCATCCATCAGGAATACACATTTAACTGCTTATGTTCTTAATTATACCCATCCTATACTTAGGATTTAAGGTAGCTTAAAAAGACACATAAAATACAAGATAGAATGAGTTTAAAACAGAATATAAAAGGAAAGAGAAAGGTTAAAGATAGAGCTGAATCAAGGCTATTTAAGGAATAAAAATCACACACCCATCTTTGTCCAAGTAAATCTCAATAAACCCAACTTAAAACATCTAACTGAGTAAAGATGTTTTGTGTATATATTGGTTGGAGTGGGGGTGGGGAAACCTCAAAGATTAACCAGATGGCATACAAAAGTGGGACCACACAAATAAGCCTCTTCTAGGAAATAGCTATATTTGAGCTGGGAAAAAATTATGTAATATCTATACAATTGATATCTTTAGGATTGTTGATAACTTCAGGAGTAGCTGAGAATAGCTTTTAATCTTGGAATAGCTGAGAGGCAGAGGAGAGGAATGGTTTCACATCCTAGTTCTACTGCTTCATAGCCTGTTATCTTGAGAAAATGATTTTATCTCTCTCATTCTTCGTGTCAGCCTTTGTGAAACTGAGAGCAATAAACATCCACCTTATAGTATTGTTGTGAAGATTGAATGCAGATTCAACAAATACTCATTGAGACACACTGGGTGGCAGGCACTGCCCCAGACCCACAGGAAGGGGTGGCAGTTAAGACTGTATCCTTCTAGTGGAGGTGAAAAGATAGGGCAGGGGAACAAATAAGTTATGCAATTTCAGACAGTAAAGCTTTTATTTGAGAGTATAATTCATGCAATGGGGCTAGACTAAAAGGTATGTGTATGCACTTTAAAGACATCAATCAGGAAATTCCTCTTGAAAAAGATCCTATTTTTAAAAGGATCTGAAAGACAAAACGAAAGCTAACAAGGAAGTACCATTTAAACAAATGAAACATCAACACTGAGGTCTGTGTTTTAAGACAAAGCAAATATCCAGTGTGGCTGGAACAGAGGGAGCCAGGGTGCCAGTGGAGAGAGGCGAGACTGGAGAAGTGAAAGAGGCCAGAGCTCCTGGCAACACGAGAAGCAGCCTGGATTTTATTCCATGGTAAAGGGAAGCCATTGGAAGATTTGACCAGTGGAGTTCAGTGATCTGATTGATATCATTAAGCCACTGTGTGGAGGATGGATTGTAGAGGGGCAAAAGTGGAGGTAGGGAGGCCAGCTAGGAGGCTGTTATACATAGATACTCAGTACTGTACCTGCCATATCACAAGGCAATGAATCATGAATCAAGTCAGCTTGGAAGGCTTTGTAAAAGTTATTCCTTTGTTGACACAAGAAGAGGTTAATTGGAGGAAAGGGTCTGTTTTTATTTGTTTCTCCCAACCTTCCTCTGATTTCTCCCAGCCCCTGCCCCCTGCCTTTGAAAGTAGTCATAATAACAAAGTTACAACAATGAAAATGACAAGCCACCATACTGCGGTTGGCAGAGCAGAAAGATGGAAAGAGACTGGGCCGTGTCGAGTTGGTTGAGCAGCTTAGCTGTTGCAGAAGACCAAAGAAAACCAAGAAGAGGAGGGACACTGTTTAATACACCAGCGGACTCAGGGAACAGCTAGTCCAAATCTGAGTGAAGGAACATGCATGGGCTTTCCTTTATATCTCCCTCCCTGTGGTCTTTGTCCCACAAATATGGATTATGCTTCTGGTCCTTTTCTCATGCCTTGCAAGAAAGCCCCCAGGTGTTGGGGGACTCCAGGCCATATCTGATGGTCTGGCCTGGCGCCAGCATTAATAACCCTCCCTCTGGGGCAGTGCACTATCCACAGCCCCATGGCCTCTGTAACCGGTTCTGCAAGACCAGTATCTGGGAAGGAGGCAGTGACTTAATTATAGGTTATCTGGCATAGGTTCAGATCACTAGCCTCCAAATATCAGGGTTACATTGGAATTAGCCCCTTTTAGCCTTCTCATAACCAGTCCTAGGCTTCTTGTTGGCAGACTGTGTGCTCTGTGGGATAACCAAATGGCTTTCTGTATCAGCCTCTACAAACTGGCACTCTGTTACTTGCACCAAAGGCACTCCTAATTTCTAGAGCCCCTTTAACCTTACTTATGTGGATGAAAGGGGCCACATGCTGACCTGACAAGCTCAGAGGAGGCTTGCCTGACAGTCTTGAAAACTCAGAGACCTAAAGTGACCACAAAGGATGGTCTGAAATTAAACTTTAACTAAACGCAGTTATGGTGGGCAGTTACTTCCTAGGCCAGTATCTTCACTGACAAGGTCAACCTTTTCCTTAACTGAGCCTATCTATCTTTTTGCATCTTTGATAACATACCCTTGAAAGGTCTGGGTAACTTGTAACTTCCCTTTTTCTGGAGCCCCTGGGGCACAACCAAATGTGGTGGGCGCCAGGACAGATACTACAAATTCCTTCATTATCATGTTAAGTGTTCCTGCACCCACCTAAGTATGTGTCCATCATTTTACTTTTTATCCAATCCCCAGGGTTTCCCCTGCTTTGCTTTTTCCACCTCCTTAATCTATCACCAATGAATTTCATGTAACCCACCTATGTTCCTCCTTTGATTGCAATGTATAAATATAAATGTAATCCGCCATTCTCCAGAGCATTATCTCAATTTGTTGAGGTTCTGCTTCCCAGCATATGTCGACAGTTTGGCTCAAATAAACTCACAAAAATTCTTTACAGGTTTCAATGTTGTTGTTTTTTACGTTAACACTTACTAGACCCATACCTCAGGTAACTGCAATGCAGAATTTGATCAGTTTTAAGAGCTGGACTCAGTTCTTCCTACAGGCTGTTATTTATTTATTTAAATCATAAAGTTATGTCACCCAGACAGCATAGCTCAGTGGTTGAGCATCAACCTATGAACAAGGAAGTTGCAGTTCGATTCCCGGTCAGGGTACATGCCTGGGTTGTGGGCTCAATCCCCATTTCGGTGGCGGGGTGTGTGTGTGTGTGTGTGTGTGTGTGTGTGTGTGTGTGTGTGTGTGTGTGTGTGTGTGTGCAGGAGGCAGCCAATCAATGATTCTCTCATCATTGGTGTTTTTCTCTCTCTCCTTTTCTCTCTGAAATAAATAAAATATTTTAAAAAATAATAAAGTCATGTCAAGTTCTATATTAGGATATTTCCTGTATAAATTGCAACACATGTCACACAGAAAAGCAATCCCTCCATTCTTTAAAAACACCAAGGAAAGTATCATTGGATTTACTGCTTAAGGTAACAATCAATTCCCAGCAAATAATCAGTTCTTTTGTGGATTAACTAAAAAACATAAAGTTTAAGTGGTCATGAAACAAGACCAATATCCTGACATACCAAATTTGCGTTGGCAGGGAAATGTCCGTGTGAAGATAAGTTACATCCGGTTTTTAAGGAATGAAATCAAAACAGACCAAAAAGAAAAAAAAATACATCACATGAACCAAGCCAACCCGCAAGATTTACAAAGATCAGGCTTGCCAATTTATAGCAACTCTTTGCCAGAGTTCCCAGGTTCATTCTCTGACAGCTGGTACAGTGAAGATTTAACACTCCGCACGGAAGGGCGGAGGCGCTTCCATCTGTGGTCATTACCTGATCCCGCTGATTTCAGCCGCCAAGACAAACTCCATGGGGTGTGTATTTTTCATTTTTCATTTTAAAAAATAGTTTATTATAGAATATTTCTAACCCAGAGAAGAGAGCAGAACATAATATGACATACATCCATGTGCTCTCTGCTGATATTTGACAAATGTTCACAATTTGCCATTTGCTTTGGATTTTTAAAAATAAAACTTTACAGGGACTCTAAAGTATCTGGTGAGTATCCCACACAATCCTGGCTCCTTATTGTTTTAATTTGTATTTCATGGTGCATGTCTTTGCAGCATTAGACCACCTGCACTTCTCGAACTTTATCCATATTAAGACAGCTGCTACATGGAAGTCTGTCTTCAAAACATTCTCTGGTTAGTAGAATTAAGTAGGGATGCTTCTTGGCCTGCCTCTACATCCCCTGGCTCCCTTTTAATGCTCCATACTCCACATTTCATTTCTGCTCAAACCATTAAAACAACACCTTTTTCCCTTTGTCTCAGCAACCTTCCAATTAACTGTGGCTCTTACAAGTTTCAAGTCACATTTCAGATGCCTGGAAACAGTGCCTGAGGCAACACTCAAGGCTAGTTAAGATTCTGGTCACCAATTCAAATGTTCCTATTCCTGGGGGGAAGAAGCAAGAGAGATGGGAGGGATTCCATAACACCAAGCAATTCTCCTGTATCAGCTCCCATTCTGAGCCTGTCACTCTCACCAAATCTCCACGTGCTCACAAACCTAGAAACGCTCCAAACTCCTTTTGGGTTTTTATGGAGGCTTGTGTCTCCAGGTCTGCCCTCTGCCTCCATCCTGCTTTGTGCCTAGTATGGATTCACATTTCACTCTGTTAAGTTTTATCTTCTCAGCTCTCTTCTGCTCCCAGTCCTAGTTAAAACTCTTGTCCTGGCCACAATCTTATACAAAACTTTCCCAGAAGGAGAATTTGAACTTTGCAAGCTTAGAGTCCAAAGAGTTTAGCTTTTCTATGATACAAACTACCAATGAGTGTTCTTCACTGTCTATAGGGGATGTGAGTCTAGTACGTCCTGATTAGGAGAACTGACTTCCTCGTAGAAACCTGAAATCAATACTTTCCAATTTCTGAATCTACTAATCCAACTGGTTTTTATTAATTTGACATTTTATTAACTTGATATTTCCTTGGATCAGCCTGACAAAAGAAAGCAAGATCTATTCTGACCCCCTCACCCGTTTTTAGTTTTGTTGTTTTGGGTAATTATAGGTGTCTTTCATTCCTAACTCAAAGGATGTCTTGCTTCAGGACCCCTTATACTTTTTTATTTTTTTTTATTGATTAAGGTATTACATATGTGTCCTTATCCCCCTATTGCCCCCCCGCCCCCCGCCTCCAACCTCCCAATCATGCCCTCACCCCCCTGGTGTCTGCGTTCATTGGTTATGCTTATATACATGCATATAAGTCTTTTGGTTGATCTCTCCCCCTTACCCTCACCCTCCCCTACCTTCCCTCTGAAGTTTGAGCATCTGATTGATGCGTCTCTGTTTCTGGATCTGTTTTTGTTCATCAGTTTATGGTTTTCATTATAATCCACAGGTGAGTGAGATCATGTGATATTTATCTTTCTCTGACTGACTTATTTCACTTAGCATAATGCTCTCCAGCTCTATCCATGCTGTTGCAAATGGTAGGAGTTCCTTCCTTTTTACAGCAGATTAGTATTCCATTGTGTACTAGGAGATATACCACAGTTTTTTAATCCACTCATCTGCTTAAAGCAAATCCATCCTACAAGCCATGATGTGTCAGTAGGTGGCCCCTGCCGGCAAGTGGTGCTTCCACCATCCAGCAGGCTACGCTTGGTACTGAGCCTTGCTCGGTCTAAAGAGGAAGAAGAGAAGCAAAGTTCTGGGGACAGTGAAGAGTGACAAGGCAAAGCTTCCTCACATTAGAGTGACAAACACGTCCCAATTCACATAGGACTTCCCCAGTTTTAGGCCTGACAGTCCAGCATCCTGGTAAGCCCCCAGTCCTGAGGAGACCATAAAGGTCAACCATCTTACCCTATGTAAACAAGATTCGTAAGCTCTGATTGAAGATATTTGATAAATAAAAGGAATCTTTAAAATTGAAGTTTTGCAAAACCTAGAGTCTCCAGCCATTGCATAATGCAATGAAAGCTTGTGGACAGGGGACCTGAGCAATCATGTGTGTGTGTGGGGGGGAGGCGCGTCCCAGTCATAGAATTAATGTTTGAGCTAAGAACTAAAGGATGATTTGAAGTCATAAAGGAAAACACCAGGAGTGGGCGGTATGAGACCACCTTATAATATCCCCCCAAATTCACCTTTCGATACGTATGCAACAGAAGTTGGTATAAAACAGAACCTGGGGACATGTAACTACATATTATGACATTGCTCCATTGAGTAACAGTGTGGATGGTTGAGTTTATCTGCTCCAAAATAATATAATCAAAGTTGTGCTGCACCTTTTGCTAAGATAATACATGTGATCTTTCAGTTCCTTATTTTTCCAGACCAGAAATCCTACTCAATAGCGGATGAGATTTGTTTTGCAAAATTCTCAAGTGATCCTACTCTGATCCTCAGTAATCTTCAAATTCTTTACCAAAAGCTCACAACTATTTTTAACACAATGAATGAGTTACATGTAAATAATCCACTATGGCTTTTGTCAGACAGAAAAATCTATTTTGAAGAATTTAGTTTTTCCCATTAAAAAAAAATCAGGTCAGTTTTGTCCATTTTCAGTATTCTGTCAACCTACTTACGCTTCATAACCTTTCACAGAAAGCAGTGATTCTTCAGTAACATCTGCACATCCCTTTGGTTTTCAAGGCTCTAGTTTATAGTCTCCAGTCCCTTGGACTCCTTGAGACTGGCGGGGAGTCCTCTAACTAGTTTCCTTCCTATCTGGGGTTTTGGTCGTCTTATGGTTAGTCTAGCCTTCTTGATTTGAAGATAATTTCTCTAATGGAGATGAAAGGAACACAGTGCAATAAAATAAGAGTGAATAGCCCTTTCCCTGTCATCTGTTAAGATAATAGCATTCGTTCCAAGTAGTCTGATTATATATAATTAAAACAAACTTTGAATTCATTTGAATGACTTTTATATTTTTGGCTATATATTTTCATTTTTCAGCTCTTTTTAAACATAGGCTTAGATTTGCCCTAGAAATTGGAGTGAGAAAAATAAAAAATGTGTTAGTAAAGGAATGGTAGAAATTACTCATAAATTTAAAGGAAATAAAATTTTTTGTGGACTGATTATGTATACACACACACACACACACACACACACACACACACACAAGGCTTGGCAGAAGTAGGTTGTGAGTAGGCCAAACAGTTTATTCTTTGTATTCTTATTTATTAATTATAGTATTATTTCCCATGTGAACCACTGTAAATCTACTTTTGCCCCACCCTGTAGATATATCAAACCCACACAAACGATTTCAAGATGAGGAATTCAGTTAATCAACAGAATGCTCCCCCTTTACATTCTGTGCATTGGCGGGTTGAATAATTTTGGTTGGCACATAGGGCAAACTGCTGAATTTATCAGTTGGCTGTAGCTTTACCTCAATTAGCCTCTCCTAAGGTTCCCCAGAGACATAGTGAATTCATCTCCTGGCTGTTTATCTTCCTGAGTAGATTTTTAAGGATGAGTATGTGGGTCATATATTCCCTAAGCTGGTGCATATTTGCTCTTCCCATGGGAATGGCAGTTTCATAGGAACCTCAAGGTTTTCTAAACATTTCTTTATTATTTTCTGACATTTAACATTGAAGAAAAAAATCTGTGGTTGGCCCAATTTCTTCTTCTTGTAAGTCACCTGTTAATTCTAACTAGATGATGATAGGATTCTTTTTATTCTTGAAACTAGAGGCCTGATGCATGAAATTTGTGCAAGGGGCTCGGCCTTCACAGCCCCAGCTTCATCTAGAAGATAATTAGCATATTATGCTTTTATTATTATAGATAATATTGTCACCAAATGTGACTAGTTGTTTCTTTTTGTTAATTTGTCTAAGAATTGGTGATTTCAGATCTTCCTAAATTCTAGGAATTTTTTTTCATATATCACTGTAAATGTTTGTGCTCCTTTTTTTTTTTTTTTTGGTTCTCTTTTTCAGGGATGCTGATTATGTATATTGTTGAATCTCCACTGTCTACCCTTCATCTGTCATATCATTTCTGATTATGTCCCTCTCTTTCTCTGAATTGTGAAAGCTATCTCCATCATTTAATTCAATTTGCTCTGATTATTTTCCTTACTGCTTACAATCCTTATTATTAACTCTAAAGTGAAATTATTTTAGTTCTACCTTTTTCTAAGTGCTTCATATTGCTTTTCTTCTTAACTTATTATCTTGTCATCTTATTTTCATTGAGCCCATTTTAAAAAATCCTGGGAGCATTAGTCTAAACTTTTTTGGCTCCTTATGATAAGTGGATCAATGATTCTTCATGGCTTTACATCCTTCTTTAATGTTTTAAATATTAAAATAAGTTATATGTTATTGGTTGTTTTGCTGGTTACTGTTCCTTCAATTAGTCAGATCAATGCAGACAAATCATTTCACTATGTTGGACAGGTGTTTGCTCCTGTGGACCATTTTTTATTTCCCTGGGTCCCATTGGTCTGTATCACCAACTCAGCTACTCAGTGTCCTGAGAGAAGTGGGGAAGGTAGTTGAGGCCAGGGCAGTCCCCTCAGGAGAATTGATTTGCATATTTTATTTTCTTTGTGGTCATCAAACTATAGCACTAGGGACAAGCTTTTCTATTTGGATGAGCTCCATTGTGTGTACACCATGTGGCTTTGTCTCTTTTCTGTCCTTTATGGGTAAGTGGCATTGTCTCTCTGATTCTGAAAATACTATCTCAATTTGAAGTGATCCAGTTATTTTCACTAAAAGCTCTGTTTCTGTAGTGTTTCTCAACTAGTTCAAGTTGAAGAAATGGCTGTCAATAGAGTAATCCCCAAAGATCTCCTGGTGTGCTTTTCTTCAGACCTCACCCTCCACAGAAGCTGTTTCCCTGTTTCCTTCCCTCCCACCCATCACCCACATCCACCAGAGAAAGCCTGATCCATGGCAGAGACAATCTATACGACTAGCTTCTTGTTCAATATCCCTTCCTCTTTCTGTAAAATCAATAAAAATATATCCTCAGGTGAGAAAAAATAATAATTAAAAAAATAAAGCAAGCCCTCAAAGAACTTGAATGTATCAGTCTATTAAAGATATAGACAAGTAAACTAAGAAATACACAATGACAAATGCTTTGGTAGAATAAATTTAGGGTACAACAGAGGCACAAAAAAGGCAGAACTAACCTACATTTTAGGAGTGCCATGAACTATTTCACAAATGAACTAGCAACTAGCTGAAATCTGAAGATAGGTAGGAGTTTGTTAGGAAATGAAGAGAGAAAGAAGAGTGTTCTGGGTAAAGTCCCAAGTCCAGAGAGAACAGGAAATGGTTGAGTCTGATGGGTAAGGAAAACATGGAATAGTTTGAGACCTGGAGGTAAAAGAGCATATGGGGTAATTGAAATTTTTTATTGTGTTGCCAAAACACACTGTGAGGTTGAGAGTGGCAAGAGGTAAGTGTGGTAAGTTATATAGATTTCAGGTCAGGAATAACCTTATTGTAAGCCATATTAAGGAGTTTGAGGACAATTTGGAGCCACTGAAGAATTTTAAGCAAAGAAATTACTTGATCAAATTTGCATTTTAGGAAGATGGATTAGAAAGAGAGATGAGTGAGTCAGAAAAACTAGATTGCTACATTTATCCAAAGAAGAAATGTTGGTGGCCTAAATGAGGATAGAGGAGGTGGGGATAAAGAAAAGAAGATATGTTTGAAAGACACAATGAAGTTAGGACTTAGGTATTAATTGGCTGAGGCAGGTCAGGCAGAGAGGAATCAGGATTCAATAAATACTGAAATATTCATTCAATAAATATTTCTTAAGAAATAACTGCAGGAATATACCAGTGAACAGATGTCTCTCATGTAATTTGCTCTTACTTTTATCAATTCCATAGCCTGTGAGACTCTGGAGTACTCCCCACAAGTGTGCTAATTCTTAGGGATAGACCCTATACACGTCCCAAGTTTTTTTCACTTTGAATGTTGTCTCTGCTCTTCACAGTATTAAACAAGATAAGAATTTTCATACTTCTTTTAACTTCTTTGTTAAAAATATTTTTATTGATTTTTAGAGAGACAGGAAGGGAGAGGGAGAAAGAGAAAGATTGATGTGAGAGCATAACATTGGCTGCCTCTTGCACACCCCCTATCAGGATGGAGCCCGCAACCCAGACATGTGCCCTAACTGGAAATCGAATCAGCAACCTTTCCTTAAATGGGATGATGCCCAATCAACTGGGCCACACTGGCCAGGGCTGCTGCTTTTTCTTCCTTGTTTTTATTTTTTTTGGTGTTGTTAATCCTCACCCGAGGATACAGAGAGAAACATCAATGTGGAAGAGAACATCAATCCATTGCCTCCCATACACACCCCAACCAGGGATGCAACCACAAACTAGGTATGTGTCCTGACCGGGAATTGAACTAGCAACCTTTCAGTGTACTCGATGACACTCCAACCAACTGAGCCGCACTAGCTAACATACTTCTTTTAATAGCTATAAAGTAGTTCTTCTCTCAAAATCTTTATTGAGCAAGGAAGACTTACTGAAGATTATGTAGATGAGAGTTTATGTCACTCATCCCACAATAAACAGTTTTTTTAAATTCCTGTTAGATATTTTAACTTTGCTTAGATAGTACCAACATTAAAGGATTCTTTATCACTCGTATTTTGTATTTATCCTTCCTTTCTGCCTTTCTCTTCCCACAATGCTCATCTTCCTGGATTCTATACCCAATCCCCTCAGGCGAAAACAACTTCACTCATCCACCTATCAAAATAAATTGAGCTTTGCTTCCAGCTTTTATCTCGATACTTGCATAACAAACTCAATTCCATGATGGTGATCACTCCTTTTCACCGCCAGTAAAAAAGAGCTATCCTTTTTAGAAAGCACCTGTAGTGATAAATAACCATTTCCAAACATCAGTGTGAAAGAGAAACATCGATGGGTTGCCTCCTGTACATGCCCTGACTGGGATCGAACCCACAACCTAGATATGTGCCCTGACCTGGAATCAAACCCACAATCCTTTGGTGCACAGGACAACACTCCAACCTACTAAGCCACCTGGCCAAGGCTATTTATTACCTTATAGTTAAGATATTTAAATATCTTTTAGGTTCATAGGCAATATCATATCACAGATCCATAATTTATATGATTTCTACTTATTGATGGAAATAAAAATGGCCAAAAAGGAGAAAATACATTGAGGTTGAGCAGCTACATTTATTTGTAGGTAAAGAGACCTAGGTATAAGATTAAAGTATAAGACTTCATCTAAGTCAAGAAGAGTGATGGGGCATTTTTGAAGGGCTGTAGGGCTTCAAGGCAAAGGTAATATCACTGCAAAAGGATCTATTCTAGGCAGTGGAGACCCCTTGCCCAATTGAGTCTTGAACAAGCCCTTGAAGGTAGTTTGGGGAAGGTTTCCTGGTCAGAGAGCTGGACAGTTCCTGAAAAAAGAATCATGTGGGTGTTATCGATCTAATCTGGAGCTCACCAGATAAGCAAATTATCTGTCTATGCCTGTGGTCGGCAAACTGCGGCTCGTGAGCCACATGTGGCTCTTTGGCCCCTTGAGTGTGGCTCTTCTACAAAATACCACAGCCTGGGCGAGTCTATTTTGAAGAAGTGGCATTAGAAAAAGTTTAAGTTTAAAACATTTGGCTCTCAAAAGAAATTTCAATTGTTGTACTGTTGATATTTGGCTCTGTTGACTAATGAGTTTGCCAACCACTGGTCTATGCAAATGGCGTCTCCTGTTCTTATTCCAGGCTCCATCACCCTTGTCTGTGGGCTGCCAGCTGAGGTATTACTGGCTTCCCCTGAGAGAGTACAGTATGACGGGTAGGATATCTGTGTTCTGGATGTCTTTACAGCTTCTCTGACATGTGACTGGGGATAAAGGATGTGAGGGTTCAGATGCTCAGAACTGCATCTGATGATTCAGTACGAAACCTTCCAGCTCTATTACCTCCATTTCAGTGACCAAGACTCAGACATTCCCTGCCAGCTCCCTGAGACAATACTTTTGCTATTATATATACACTCTGTAAAAGATGGCCAGAAACCAAGGCCTAAAGGGTGACTGCCCTTGCACTCCGATAATGAATACTTTTATTGACATCATTGTATTATAAAAAATAAATACATAAAACGAAGAGAAATTTTTATTCTCTTACCAACTGCTAAGAAATGTTGCTTTAGAGAGATACTACTCCTTTCTGGGAAAATGCTTGCTAACATCCTTGTTGAGAGAAGACACTAAGCCTGCTGAGCCTATGGGGCCAAGCTGTCCATCAGCCTGTAGTAGATATTACAGCGTTCCACCAGGACCTCTCTTCAAAGTCAGTATTTCCATCTGCGAGCTGCTAGGAGTATCATCTGCTAAGCTAATTGAGAATGGAATGGACTTTGGTTGCAGGGACATGCTTTGCCCAAAATTACACTGCCTCCTTCCCCAGGGACACCCCACAGCTGTTGACTGGCTGATGAGAGAATGCAAAGCCTCAGTCCCTAGTACAATTTGCGATAAGGAGGAAGGAGCACCCAACTCCATGGTCACCTGAGGGACCTGTTGAGACCCAACTTGCAAACACAGTGTGGACCTGCTCCTCCTTTTGCCCAATACTATTTTATATTTTCTCACTTTTTTGGGTCTTCTAAGAGCACTCTCTAAAATATCTGCATGAGCTCTGTCTCAGAGTCTGCAGCTGGGAAGCCCAGTCTAACACAAGGGCTAAAGCTTCACAGCAAGAGGAAAGTCACTCTGCTTTCTGAAGGGACATTGTGAGCCTGAGGAAGGTGGGGGGTGTGGAGTGAGAGGAGTTGTGGAGAAGAAAGAAGAGTGCATGAGGGCAGAATGTGGGCATGATGGAATGTCACTGCTTCTTGTGACTCCCCAAGCCTTAGTTAAGTCTATAAAACTCATAAAATGTTAGGGCTGATTAGATTTCGTGTGGAAATGAAAGGGCCTGACTTCTGTATCCTGTTAACGCAGGAGTAGAACAGATGGCTTGCGCGGTTGCTCAGGCAGGGGGACCGAGTCAGGATTTGAGCTTCATTTTGAGATGCCATTCTGAATAGTTCAGATTAAAGGAGCACTCTCCCACTTCATTTCAAATTAATTCCCCACCGTAGTACAGAGCAAAACTACATGCTCACTGTGCATGTTAAGCTCCTGGACATGTGGTGGAGGAATATAGGGGTATGAATAGAGATGGGACTGAGGGCTCCGCCTCAGATTCCCAGGGAAGTTATGAAGCTACACCAAGGCCAGCCCTTTCAGCGTGGAAAGGGTGCAGTGGGCTGTGGCACAGCAAAGTGCTCATGTGGTATTGCTAGGGGATTAAGACAAACCCCTCTAGGCGAGTAACTAGGAAAGCAGTGGATGCTAACGTGAGACAGAGTGCTAACCCATAATTTTCATGTCGCTGAAGTTCAACTTGATGGAAGCCCTATGAACTATGCAGATGACAAGCATGATTTACTGGAATTTGGCTTATGTCAGAGACTCTACCAGAAATGGAACTCATTGCAGATGGTTCAAATGAAGAGAAATACATGAAGTGATCACTTATAGAGGGATAGTCTGGGTTCGGGAGTCAAACAAGGGATAAGGAGTTACCCAGAGGCCAGCAGGAGGAGGAAGCTGAGGCTGCCCCTTGGACTGAGGCAACCTGGGAGGGAAGATGGAACCTCCCAGGGGCTGGGACAGTGGAGGAGACCCCCATGGAGCTAGACCAGTGCCGATGCCCAGAGAAGGAGGAAGAGATATATCCCGACTCCTCTTCTCCACGTTCCCATCTCCTGCCAGTACTTCCCATTGGTGGAGCCCATCAGAAACCATCTGGAGAGAGGGCCTCGGTGATACAGGGCACAGGGCAAAGCAGACGTAAAGGATGAATCTGTTGGGGGTGGAGGGGGAGGAGTTGGCAGATGGAGAATATTCATGTAGGGCAGCTATCTGGTAGAAAGTTCTGCTTTTAAAAAGAAAAAAACCCTTAGTCTTCTCAAGTGTGTGGGCTTAGGACAAATTATTCCAACAGGCACATGTTGGGAAAGATTGCTTGGCAGAAAATCACAGCTCAGAAGGCGGCCTATGCAAGGCCCCTGGTCAGACCCAGGAGAAGGGGCTTGAAGGGTCTTGGGGAGCAGGCGGCATCGTGAGTTTGCAGCCAGGCATCTGGCATCGCACGTGACCTGTCTGCATCTAACTTCCTGTCATTTCCAGGTTGGTCCGCTGCCCTGTAGGCTGAGTCATAGGATTCTCCTGGCATGCAGCACCCGGCTCCCTGCCCTTCGCACCATGGTTGAGGAAAGTCATGAGAGCAGGGTTCACTCCGAGCAAGTTTGTAAAACTTGACTGGCTTTCGATTTCATGCTGGTCATGTCCCTCGTGGGCCCACATTGTCAGAGCCCACAGAGAGGAGAAGCTCATTTTATCTGCAGAGAATGAACCTTAGCCCTCTGGGAAAAGGCTATAATTCTCCATCTCTGTTCATCTCTCCACGGGATAGCAATGTGATACTCTAGGGAGAATAGAACCTTTAAAGATGGCTTTCTGCTCCTTCAAATCCCATGATATACAGTCATCCCCACCACTTTAATATATCTCTCTGTCCACATCGCCACCTTCATGTCTCCCCCGAGTTACTGCAGGGGCTTTGTCATTGGTCTTGATGTGTCTGGTGTGCCCCTCTACCGCCGTCTCCATACTGCATTGGAGAGATCTTCTGAAAATCTTTAAAACCTCTTTAAGGGATCCCTACTAAAAATTATTATAGATGCTTTATCATCAGCTCTCCACCCACCACCCACCACACACACACACACACACACACACACACACACACACACGCACAGACACACTACCAACCACCACACACCACTGATCTCTATGTTTCAGCTCTACTGAACCACCCACATTCTTTTTTCTTTCTTTTTTTTTTTTTTTTAGTTTTATGGCCTCTTGCATTTTTGATTTTGGGGTAGAGACCCATTTCGTTCAACTGGGTTTCTTTCATAAACATCTTGGAAAGAAAACAGCCTGAAATGTTTGCTACAAATGAAGTATGTGATCTTTTCATTAGTTTCTTTCTTTCTTTTAATCATCCTAAAAGGAGTCTCGTAAGTCGTGCTAGGGATTCACTGGGGATGCATAGTAATGAAGCCGTCTCCCGATTTAGCGGCACTCCTGGGACTTCGCCCTCTCCCAGCACCAGGCACAGATGCTGTGCTGGGAACAGATCAAGGCAGCGGCTTGGAAACGAGGGCTGTCCCATTGATGACCTCAAGTAGGCAGGCCAGATCAAAGTATGTGTTCAAGGAAATTCACAGACATTAACAAGAAAGGTCAGAAAGTCAGGACACTGGGTTTCCACTGGCATTTTATTTGCTGGCTATTGAATAAGAAAATAAAAGCTCTTCATTAAACAAAGAGAGCAAAATCTTTTATTAACATAGACTGAGGGCTATCATTTCATAGAACAAATTATTTGAAATCCTCATAAGACTCATTATTTTTTAAAAAGATAATATAAAATCTTCAGGGCCAGGCACTGTTCTAGGTGCTGGGGAGTAGAGGAGTAACAAAGAAAGTCTGTGCTGTCATGGGGCTGGATTGGGAGAAAACAAATAGGCAAATGATACAATGTTCGATCAGTTCATGACAAGAGCTGTGCTGAAAAGTAAAGCAGGAGTAAACTGATAGCGACCAATGAGCTGGGTGCCTCTCTATATGGATTATCATCGGAAAAGCCTCCGAGGACATGAAGTTTGTGCAGAGACCTGATCAAAGCAATGGAGGAGGCCACACAGATATTTAGAGAAATAGCATGCCAGGAAAGGGAGCAAGGCCCTGACATGGTCAGGGAAGGAGCAGGAGGTTACTGTGGCCGTGTTCCATGAACAGAGTGGTTGCAAATAAGACCTGAGAAGTCGCCAGAGCTGAGATCCTGTGGCCTTGAGGGCCGTGGTGAGGACTCTGGGTGCTGTGGGTCCAGAGAAGCCACAGAAGGACTGAGGGCAAGGAGGGACACAGTTGGCTGAAGGTTTTAAAAGATTGCTCTGGCTTTCGTGTGTGTTGAACTGAGTGTGGAAGAGAGGAGAACAGCAGCTGATACACCAATGAGGTCGGTGTGAGATACTAACTTAGCATGGACTACCATGTCAGCAGTGTAGAATATGAGAAGTGGTTGGACTCAGAATGCACTTTGAGGGTAGGTTGGTAGGATTTTCTTTGAATAGAATGAGGGTATGAGAGAAAGAAATTAGTAAAAGATAATCCAAGATATGTGTCCTGAGCAAATGAGTATATTATGTTACTTTTGATTGAGAAGGGACACAATAGGATCTGCACAACTGGGATAAAAATTAAGAATATGCTTTGGATATTTTAAGTCTCAGAAGATTATTAGGTATGAAAGTAGAAAAGTTGATTGGGCAATTAACTGTATATTCAAGTCTGGAATTTGGGGTGGAAGATTGGGTCTGGAGGTTCTAAGCCATATAAATTTATATATCATAATTAAAATTATGGGTTCTAATTTAAAAATATTTAGGATATACAGATAGAGAATAGAAGAGGTCTGAAGTGTTAAATCAGGAAGAAGAAAATAATGGAGCAGAAGAGACTGAGAATGGATGGTGGACATGGTAGAAAGAGATACAATAGTGGAATTCTGAAAGCCACAAAGGACAAATGTTTTAAGAAGGAAGGAGTAAAAAATAATGCTTTTAAAAATCACATCCATCAGGATGGCTATTAATTTTAAAAGTAGAAAATAACAGATGTTGGTGAGGATGTAGAGAAACTGAAACACTTGTACTTTCCTAAAGAGAATGGAAAATGTGCAGCTGCTATGGAGAACAGCATGGTGGTTCCTTAAAAAATTAGAAATAGAGTTACCATCTGATCCAGCAATTCCACTTCTGAGATTATACTCAAAAGAAGTGAAAGCAGGAAATCAGATATTTGTGCACCTTTGCTCATAGCAGCATTATTCACAACAGTCAAAAGGAGGAGGACATCTAAGTGTCCGTCGACAGATGAATGGACAAGCAAAGTCAGTGTATACATACAATGAAATATTATTTAGCCATGAAACAGAAGGAAAGTCCAACACATGCTACAATATGGATGAAACTTGAATATATTATTCTAAGTTAAATAAGCCAATCACAGAAGGAAAAGTACTATATAGTTTCATTTATATGAAGTACCTAGAATAGTCAGATTTATAGAGTTAGAAAGTAGAATGGTGGTTACCAGGGACTGGAGGAAAGGGGAAATGGGGAATTATTTTTTTAATGGGTACAGAGTTTTAGTTTGGAAAGATGAAAATAGTTCTGGAGACAGATAGTGGCAATGGTTGTACAATGTGAATACATTTATTGCATTGAACTACACTAAGAAAGTGAACTACACTAAAAGTGCAGCCAAAAAATTTACACTAAAAATTTTAGCCAAAATTATAAAATTTCAGACATGTATATGTTAGCACAATGTTTTCTTTAAAGAATTGTTTTTTTCAAAAATGTGCTAGAACAAGTGAATATCAATATTTCTTAAAAGATAAACTTAAATCTTTATCTCACACAATAAACAAAAATCAAAGTAGATTACAGTTCTAAATTAAAGAGCTAGAAGTATAAAAACCTTAGAAGTAAACAGGAGAAAATCTTATAATTTTGGCTTAAGCAAAGATTTCTTAAATATGACATCAAAAGCATAATTCATAAGATAAAAATTAATAAATTGGACTTCATCAAACATTAAAAACGGCTCTGAAAAGACACTGTTTAAAACCTTTTTTTAAAATCACACAATTAGAGAAAATATTGGCAAATTGCATAATTGGAAAAGGATTTAGATCCAGAATATGAAAAACTCCTATAATTCAATAATAAGACAAATAACACAATTAAAAACAGTCAAGAAAATTCAATAGATGATTCATCAATGAAGATCTATGAGTGGTTAATAAACACAAAAAGAGATGCTCAACACAATTTAGTCATTAGGGAAATACAAATTAAAACAATAATAAAAAATAACTAACAGCTACAAGAATAGTTAAAATCCCAAAGACTGGCCATAGCAAACATTAGGGAGGCTGTGGATAAACTGAAGCAGGAATGCTCTGTTGCTGGGAATGTGCAATGATCAAAACAGTTTGGCAGCTTCTTAAAAAAGTAAATTTAACTTAACAAATGATCTATCAATTCCACTCCTAACTATCCACCCAAGAGGAGCAAAGAGTTATGTCCCTACAAAGACTTGTAGGAATAGGTCCAGAGGAGCATTGTTCATAACAGCCAAAATGTAGGAACAACCCAAATGTCCATCAGCTGGTAAAAGGAGAAAGACAATGTGATGTCTTCACACGTTGAGACACTATTTAACCATCAAAAGGAACAAACTACTGCTACAGGTTGTGACATGGTTGAAAGTGAAAGGTGTCTTACAAAAACCCACATATTGAATTATTCCATTTGTATGAAATATTCAGAAAAGGCAGCTCTGTATAAAACTGACAATCAATGATTTCCTGTGCTGAGGTTGGAGTGGGGAGTGACTGAAAAGTTTTTCCGTTGACAAAAATGCTCTACATCGAAATTATGGTAAGAGTTGCACAACTTGATGAATTTATTAAAAATTGTTGACTTGCACACTTACCATAGGCATATGCAAATTATACCTCAATAAAGCTGCCAAAACTTTTTTCCAAAGATTTTTAAAAGGAGAGAGTACTGTGTACGGTGCTGCTGAGAGATGACAGGGAGACTGAGAGGAAGACAGGTGGGGCTCTACTGCCTGCAAAAATGTTTTGCCCTCCATTTATTCACTTTAATAAATTAACTTGACTTTTCTCTAATTATAAAAATAGCACATATTCACATCAGACAACTGAGAAAGTACAGATAATTTGAACAGAAAGAAAAAGAAAATCACACATAATCCAAAGACAAGCACTATTAACATTTTGGCTAATGGAATGGAGGTTAATATTACACTAGAGGCCCGGTGCATGAAATTCATGCACGGGGGAGGTGGGGGTGTCCCTCAGCCCAGCCTGCACCCTCTCCAATCTGGGATCCCTCTCACAATCCAGGACTGCTGGCTCCCAACTGCTCGCCTGCCTGCCTTCCTGATTGCCCCTAACTGCTTCTGCCTGCCAGCCTGATCACCCCCTAACTACTCCCCTGCCAGCCTGATTGATGTCTAACTGCTCCCCTGCCAGCCTGTTTGCCCCTAACTGCCCTCCCTTGCAGGCCTGGTCCGTCCCAACTGCCCTCCCCTGCTGGCCATCTTGTGGTGGCCATCTTGTGTCCACATGGGGGCAGGATCTTTGACCACATGTGGGCAGCCATCTTGTGTGTTGGAGTGATGGTCAATCTGCATATTACTCTTTTATTAGATAGGATAGAGGCCTGGTGCATGGGAGGGGGCTGGCTGGTTTGCCCTGAATGGTGTCCCAGATCAGGGTGGGGGTTCCCTTGGGGCATGGGGCGGCCTGGGTGAGGGGCCTGTGGTGGTTTGCAGGCCAGCCATGCCCCCCGGCGACCCAAGTGGAGGCCCTGGCATCTGGGATTTATTTATCTTCTACAATTGAAACTTTGTAGCCTGGAGCAGAGCCAAGCCTTCTGCTCACTCTGTGGTGGCAGCCATTTCTGTTGGGATTTGTTTATCTTCTATAATTGAAACTTTGTAGCCTGGAGTGGAGGCCTAGGCCGGACAGGGCTGCAGAAGCTTGGCTTCCTTCATCACCGGGGGCAACCCTAGCCTCCTGCTCTCTCCAGCTCCATGGCTGCTGCCATTTTTGTTGGGATTTATTTATCTTCTATCATTGAAACTTTGTAGCATTGAGTGGAGGCCTAGGCCGGCAAAGGCAGGTGGAAAGCTTGGCTTCCTCCATTGCCAGGGAAACCCAAGCCTCCCTCCTGCACTCTGTGGCCGCAGCCATCTTGGTTGGGTTTATTTGCATATTTGCTCCTGATTGGCTGGTGGGTGTGGCTTGTGGGTGTAGTGGAGATACGGTCAATTTGCATATTACTCTTTTATTAGATAGGATATTTATATGTAAAATTTTATATGTATATATGGTTTGTACCCCTCTTTGATTTTTATCTACATATTGTAAAAATAACAACAAACATATTTCCTTAATCTTTTAATCTTTATTTCATGTTATCCTCTATACTGCAGAACAAATATATTTTCATAACACTGTTCTTGATGGATCATTGTCACCAATTGCATATATAATTAATATATCATGGATGGGTTGTGTTTGTGGTAATACACTTTAAAATCATTTAGTATGATCACTGTGATGTGTATGTGTATGAGAACAAAATAATATAGATTCTCATCTTGGGCTTGGTCAGTTAGCATGTGAAATTCTTAATATGAAGCAACACCTTCAGGTTGGCCAATCAAGATAAGGAATGTTGGAATAAGTTTTGGTTAAAGTAGATTTGATAAGTAATATTAAAAGTGTACAGCTGATGAGGAATGGTTAATTGGACCCAACACCTTGTATGACTTTGGTCTAAAACAGGCAGGTCCAAAAATTTATGCTTCCATTAAGGTTCATCCTACTGCCTCCATTCCTACTCCATGAACAGCCCTAAGAACAAGTTGCACGTGCTTCATTGTAAGCCTGGTAGGATGCTGCTGAGGGTGTTGTGCTGGTGGGAGTCCTTAAAGGGGTGAAAAAAACAAACTACCACAGAAAAGTTATTAGACTATTTGCATATTCTCACTACTGATAGCTGCACATTTGGTGGAATTTGATCTAAGATTTTTTTAAAATATATTTTATTGACTTTTTACAAAGAGGAAGGGAGAGGAGTCGAGAGTTAGAAACATTGATGAGAGAGAAACATTGATGAGCTGCCTCCTGCACACCCCCTACTGGGGATGTGCCCACAACCAAGGTACATGCCCTTGACCAGAATCGAACCTGGGACCTTTGAGTCCTCAGGCCAACACTCTATCCACTGAGCCAAACCGATTAGGGCAGATCTAAGATTTTATTTTATTACTACATCAGCACTTGGTGAGGTTCCAAGAATTAAGACAGAGAGTATAATCCCCATTTGCCTTTCACTACTAGAGACTATCAAATACATACACACAACTTAGCAAACAACTAAATTGGTTTGAATTGGTTTATTTCAGTCCACACAAGCAATTCTGTTTCACCAATTTGCATCTCAGATAATGTCTCAGATAACTTGGTCCAGAAATACAACTCAATGAAACTCTGACCCAAATTATCAGGAAGTCTGGTTTTACATTCCCTCACCTACCCACCCAATGTTCTATCTAATAAGGACAAGGAATCCTCAACATATGCTAATTCATGTTTAAAGAGCTAATCCTGATCACTCTTGCCTCCGTGCTAGAGCAGGACATTGGATGGTGTCTCCTTTATCTTGGGCAGCTTCACAACCACTGGCCTGGGTGCTCATTTAGGCCGTATGCCTGCTGATGCCTCTAATGCCAGGTTTGTGAACCTGGCATCAGCCCTGTTAACATTACCCAGCAAGTCACACACATGCCCCATCCCAATTGTCTCCAAAGGCCTGCTCACCATTGGTGTCACAGGTAAAGGCAGAGTCCAGGATTTCTGCCCACTGACCTTTGAAATTTAAAGGAATGGGCTTGGGGAGACCCTCCATGAACTATCAGTCCTGCCTGAGCAAGTCTCTCCCACATGTTGTGGAATGCTCTGAAACAAGGCGGCCAAGCACAAATATTGGGTTACCATAGGTAGCTCTTGGTGGCTCAGTAGTTGGAGGTAGATGAGAGGTGGCTAACATTCCACAGACTTGCCCACCTGAGTATAATGAAAGAATGTCTCCAACAAAAATCACATTATATGTGTTTATTAGACAAAGCTATTTATTAACAGAAAGGCACAAAGGCGAATCATATCACATACGCAGTATGCTCTGTGAAGTCCTGCTCCCTGTCGACCTTGTATGAGAGGCTCACTTGAGGCCAACATAATCCAGAGGCATAATTCAGCTAATGTAATAGCTGGTATCAGGCAACTAGAGTCCTCTGAAATTATGGCTGTTCACAGATCATTTCAGACACTTGCCTTAAAAGGGCACATACTAGAATTGGTGCTAGATGTTTAAATATTACTTATTCAATGTTAGGATAATTCTTTAAACTATCTTTGCTTAGTCAAAAGGTACAAACTTTCAGTTATAAGATAAATAAGTCCTGGGGATGTAATGTATATCATGGTGACTATAGATAACAATATTGTACTGTATATTTGAAAGTTGTTAAGAGAGTAAACCTTAAAGTTTCTCATCACAAGAAGAAATGTGTATCTATGTGAGCTGATGGATGTGAACTAAGCATATTATACTAATCATTTTACAATATGTACATATATTATTAAATTATTATGTTATATACTTAAATGTGTACATGTCAATTGTATCTCAACTAGTGGACCGGTGCACAAAATTTGTGTGTGTGTGGGGGTTCCCTCAGCCCAGCCTGAACCCTCTCCAATCAGGGACCCCATGGGGGATGTCCGACTGCCAGTTTAGGCCTTATCCTATAAGGGACCGCTGGCTCCTAACTGCTCACCTGCCTGCCTGCCTGATCGCCCCCAACTACCCTCCCCTGCCGGCCTGATCTCGCCCCCAACTGCCCTCCTCTGCCAGCCTGATCGCCCCTAACTGCCTCTGCCTCGGCCCCCACCACCATGGCTTTGTCCAGAAGGAAGTTGGATGTCTGAAAGATGGCCAGTCAACCCAGTCTAATTAGCATATTACCCTTTTATTAGTATAGATAGAGCTGAATATTTTTTTAAAAAATTATATTCACACAAAGTCTATAAAAAAGAATATTTTAGCCAATTCACATTTCTTAAAAACCATTATTTCACCAATGAAAACCTAATTCTAGCATTTGTCATGCTAATTATACTGGCCAAAAACATTCATCAGAAATGAAAATAACTGAAGCACTTCTAACAAATACCCCTATCTGGCAGGTGGACTTTCTGATTAGAATACTACATCACCACTCATGGGGTGTTAATTCTTGATTAAAGCAACTAAGTAAAACTAAGGTAAAATTGAGCATCTGCATACCTATGGTGAAATATTGTATTTCATGAATCTAAGATATCAAAGGTCTTAAGATACTATATGATGCACCTATGACAAAAATTTTGTCAATTATAACTTTAAGACATTGACTGTGAGATACAACTCAGTATCATAAATCTTAAAGTTTGAGAAAAAACACTGTGTGTCTTAGAGTTGAGGACATAGTTAAAACTAAGTGTTTAACATCATAGCAGCAGGCCAACATTCTTCTCATGTCAGGTGGCATCCAGACATGCTTATATGTAATTTACATGTCATGCCCTTCAAGGATAGAGAGAAGGTCGTCCTCCCATTTAAATTCTAGTTCTTCAAGAAAATTCCAGCCCCTTGGGCTTGCTCTTTCTATCCTTAAATACGTTTCTCCCTGAAGGACTCAATTTCAATGGGCTTGTTTTAATAACCTGGCAATTCTAAATGAGTGTATGGGTTGAGGGCGCCTTGTGTCAGAATCATTTGGGTTGCTTGTTCAAAAACAGATTCCTGCCCTAGCTAGTTTGGCTCAGTGGATAGAGCATCGGCCTGTGGACTGAAGGGTCCCGGGTTCGATTCCACTCAAGGGCACATGCCCGTGTTGTGGGCCCGATCCCCAGTAGGGGGTATGCAGGAGGCAACCAATCAATGATTCTCTCATCAATGATGGTTCTATCTCTCTCTTCCTCTCCCTTCTTCTCTGAAATCAATAAAAATATATTAAACACACACACACACACACACACACACACACACACACATTCCCTATTCCCTGATTACCTGGAGCCTACCTAATCAGAATTCCTGGAGGTGGTTCCAAGATTCTACATTTTAAACAAGCCCCTCAGGGAATGCCAATGCATAGCAGGTTTAAGGACAACTCCCCTTAAAGGAAAACAGCTACTCCAGTGAAAATTCTCATTTACATAAAAAGGAAAGAAGAAACATTACAGATTAGTTGCCATATGAACACACACCTTCAGGGATGAAATAATGAAGTGAGACAGAATCTGGTGAGATGTTCATGAAGCCCATTTCTTCCTTCTATTGACAAGTAAAATTACATTCCAAGCAGTAGTGAGAGGACATACTATTGAGTTCTGGCCAGTGAACTGTGGGTAGGAAGGACATTGGCCATGTCCAGACTTGGCCCTAAATCTCCTGTGAGATCTTCCACTTCTACCCTCTCTGCTCTTCAGCCATCAGAACAGTGCAGATCCAGCTGCGTTCTTAGAGTAAGGGAGCAATGGTGCAACCAAGTGGAGAGAGGATTTTGAGTAGCTTGGGAAGAGAGAAAGGCCAGGAGCTCTACAATGGTGTAGATGCTCCCCAAATGGGAAGCCATTGGGGTGTGCTCAGTCCGACCTCTGTCAAGTCTGCCAGTGGATGCATCTGTCCCATTTATGCCCCATTTGGGAAATGTACTTGCTCAAGAGACTTTCACAGTTAATCAAACCAGGAAAATTATTATCAGAGAGACAACATGTCAGGGATAGAAAGGACAATCATAGACTCCTTCAAAGAGATAAAAATAGTAAAAATTAAGAGAGAATATAACACTTCACTCAAAATAAAGTTTTGGGGAAAGCCTCTTGAGAGAATTGTAGAACTGTCTTTAGTAGAGGGAGAGCTGATGCTCACTTGCCAGGCACAGGTTTGACTGGTTAAGCACACCTAGTGTCTAGACTGACAAGTATCACATCATTCTGATTGGTTGCTGTCAATGACACATGACACAACAGTTGCTGAATATTTTCCACATCCTTCCTGGATGGAGGAGAGGATAATCATAAAGAAAGCAGATTATCTGGAAGGCCTTTAAGACTTGGGAGCATTCAGAAGGTGATAGAATGGCTGGAGGAGCCCCTGGGAGTCCTCAGACAGCATTGGAGGGCTTTAGGAAGGTTTGATTATGGACAGCTATCTTGTTCAGTAATGTGGGTTTCTGAACCTTCTCAACCCATGTTCGAGCCCCCTCCAACTCCAGGAAGAATCCAATATGCAGGTCAGTGCCACCAAATGCATCACCTAAGAGGATTGAAGTAAGGAGGACCTTTTGGCTTTCAAAATAGTGCAGCCACTACAATCACCAGATGAAGCCAAATGGCTTAATTCTGATTATTCTTTGAAATTCCTAGAAAGTAGCCTATGGTTGAGTGCAAAAGAGCAGGAACAAGCACTCTTTGGGGGAAAGTCTCCGTAGTCAAACTCTCTGCCAAGAACTGGCAGCAGTAACTAAAAGACAGAAACCATTAGTCTCTTTCTCTCTATTTCCAGATCATTTTGCCAGTTTTCTCAACACCATTTGTTGAATAATCTACCCTTTAGTTACCAAACTGAAATGCCAACTTCATCATGAAACACATTCTCATATGGTCATGAATCTATTACTGATATTTTTATTTTGTTTCTCTTTATTCTCTGTGAAGTACAGTTTGAAACATATCTTTAAAATCAAACTAATTACATTATTCAGCTCTTCAACCTTCCTATTTTTGCCTATTATACTTCTTTAAAAATTATTTAAAGAAGTATAATAACTACCTCACCGCCATTCTAATTCTGTCAATTTCTCTGTGAATATCAAATATTTTGCTTTTATATATTTTGCTGCAACATTATTCCCCAGATAAAAGTTTGTGCCAGTTATATGTTCACTGTGAATTGTAACTTTTGTCAAAACAAAATGAGGCTTTTAGTTTCCAAATTATAGAGAAAAGGTGGTTTGGGTTTCGTTTCTTTTCAAGATCATTTCAAAACGACAGGGAGAAACTGAAATTGCATCCTTGATAAAACCAGAAGGCTTCCACAACCCAAACAATATTACTTAGGTGAAAGGGAGCGTGAACGGACGGCTGCTACTGACTGAGCAATGAAAGGCCCATCCTACTGGCAGTCGAGGGGAGCTGATGAGAAGTTGGCACATTGCCTGGTAAGCCCTGGAAAGCCTTCGGAATTGGAGCAAGCAAATATCAAAGAAACCAGAGAAGAGATTGGACTAACAACCAGAGGATTCTGAAAGTCTTTAGAAGAAGGAATTAGATCCACCCTCCCTTCGCCCCCCGACCCCGCCGCCATCCACCACTACCTTACATAGTCAGGCAATTACCCCCAATACAAAGCAAGGGTCAAATACTTATTAAAAATTGAACCTGAGAGCCTTTAAACTCAGACACATTAAGCATAGAGTAGGGTTGAGGTGGGATGGAAGACTGAACACATGGGAATTAGCTAAAAGTCTGCATAGTGAATGTTGATAACACATACAAGCCTCAGAATTTTGTGAGGTAGGCTGGAGAGAATAAGCCTGTATACACACAGCCAAAGAAAAGACCCAGCTATGTGGACATTTGGGTTCCTTCAGTGTAGCTTCCAATTAGTTATTTGGTATTTCATTCTTCAGCATGAATACCTGAGAATCACCAGACTCTGAAGAAAGCTTCTGGTATGAAAGAGAGAAATTAAAACAAATAAAAAAGAAATCAGCAGGAGTAAAAACAATTCAGGGGCTTTAAAAAATTATATTACCCCTATATTCATAGCAGCACAATTCACCATAGCTAAGATTTGGAAACAGCCTAAGTGCCCATCAGCAGATGAGTGGATTAAAAAACAGTGGTACATCTACACAATGGAATACTACACTGCGGTAAAAAAGAAGGAGCTCTTACCATTTACAACAACATGGATGGAGATGGGGAACATTATGCTTAGTGAAATAAGCCAGGCAGAGAAAGATAAATATCACATGATCTCACTCATTTGTGGAATATAATGAACAACATCAACTGATGGGGGGGAAAAATAGATCGAGAGACAGAGAAACATCAAACAGAACGTCAAACCTCAGGGAAGAAATTGTGAGGTAACCAGAAACCCAAGAATGCCTGAGAACGCCTTTCTAGCCATGCTAGCAATCATCAGCTGTATGGTAATATTACCTGGGGCAAATGGGTAGTATTTTGGACTTATGTTCCTGACCCTTCATGGGTAAGACCCCTTACATGGGCTTATCCCATGCCTAATGTAGTCACCAATAATACCAAACACCTTAGTCATCCAGGAGGACCATGGGTGGGGCAAGAAAGTATAATTACACAGGGGTCTCCACCCAGCTTCCCTTTTGTATGACACAAAATCAAAACACTGCCCCTTTGTGTGTAAAATTAAAGAGAGGTTTCTGGCTTGTGGGGACACCAAAGAAAGGGTGTCACTACTATCACTACTTGCCCCTGGGAGAGGTGCATAAAATGTAACTAAGACCTTGTCTATACAAAAAGAAATGGACAGCCAGTTTGAAATGGAATTGCCATGGCCTAGAGCAAAGAATATCCTTACATGATATTATTCTACAATGTCATTAAATTTTTTTCCCCGATTTGTGTTACCCCCATTTGTGTTACCCCCATAGTATCTCGTGCCCTTGGGAATCAATAAAAAAATCATCTTTTTGGTGCTTGGAGACAAAGGTAACACATCTCTTGATATTTTAGAATTACAACAGCATAATATACAATTATCCCAAGCAAACTTACAAACTAATTCTTTGAATGTCTGACAGCAATTTAAAAAGGACATGAAAGGATTTAATTCCTTCCATTGTGTAGAGGGCCCCCTGGGAAGGCACATGAGCATTCTATATTGGTCCCTCTTGCCCTTTTGGCCAAGAGGGCCCTCTTCTCACAATCCAATTGCCCACAGCTGTTGCCTGAGCTTTCTGTTCATGTTGAGGTTAAAGCCTCGTGATGGCTGGTACCGTGGATCTGTCTCTCACCCAGTGGGGCGATCTGGACCCTCTCTGGAGAAGAAACCTGGGTTCCCCAAGATCTGTGATCAGTGCTGGGGCCCCGCCAGCAGGGGAGGGGATCCCAAGGCAGGTGCTGGGTGTGGAGGTCACGGGGGCATAGGCTACCAAGGAGACAGAACTGAACCTCACATCACCCTACTTGGCCCTGGAGGATGGCTGGTTAGCTAGAGATGGGTAAGATTCCTCAGGGAAGGAACAACCTAAGACAGGCACAGTCACAGAGGGGCCATCAGGAGAGAACTTGGGGGTCAACAGAAGTGGGGCACAGACCCTCACCCCCCCAACTTTGCAGAGGCCTGAACCCTCACCCCTTCTGAGGGAAGTCTCCTGCCCCCATGGGGGGGTGAGGGCCAAGCAGGGTGATGCCCAGCTCAAACCAGGACCCGGGGTAACAGGCAGAGACTTGGCTAACAGCAACTGCCCTCTCACTGCAACAAGACTTGTTTGAGTTGTCTTGTATCCATGGTGTGGGGAAGTGGGTTTTTGATATCTAAATCCAGCCTATCATCAGGAATGCTCAGGGCCTATTCAAGAAGGTAAATAATCCTTTCCACTAATATTTACAGGGTAAAATAAGATTGTTGTTAGAGTATCAAATTTGACAGTAAAATAGTAGTCAAGTTTTCAGGCTAATTTAAATTGGCTAATTGAAATAAGTGAATATTCTAGAAAAATTGATTGTACTGGACAAAAAGCAGTTCCTAAAGTGTTAACTAAAATTTTTATTGATAGTTCATCTCATAATAAAATTGTGTAACATGTAATGAACCTAAAGCAGTCATATTATAGTGCAAAAAAATTAAAATTTAAAAGACTACAAGACTACATTATAAAATTTTCAAAAGCCTCCTAATATTTAAATCAAAAAAGGGGGGATAGTAGAAGAATATCATGTAAGGAAAAATATCCTGTAAGTAAATTACAACTAGAAAATTTGTACTTTAGAAAATTAATTGTAATGCTAACAGCACGACACCCATGAAAAACACACATGGTGTCAAAACAAGCCAGAGGAAAATCATTTGGGCAAAAAATGAAAAAGGATCCCAAGTCAAATTTATAGAAAATATTCCTTTATTAACTTTTGGTCGAGAATATGTTTGTATATTTTCAGAAAACAACTCCAAGACCATGTGGACTCCGGCAACAGAGAGGAATCAACAGGACTACTCCATCCATGAAGACAGAAAAGAAGCAGTCCAGAGATGGAAGACGCTGACATCGCCTTGTCATACTAGCAGTCAGCAGCTGTGCGTCACTGCAGGTTGCCCAGGACCAAACCAGAGAGGGTCGGACCTGCATTACCACCATTTGTCCACCATCCAGAACTGAAATATCATTGCTGACATGTACACATAAGGAACTGTTTGACATTGAAATTGGGTCTCAAAAGAACTGTTGGCCCAGAAAGAAACTCACTACAGACTGATTCATTTGCCTTTCAGCATAACCATTATTGCTCGTCTCATTTTCAGTTCTTATAAGTGTATTTCTAGTAGCACATGATCTCACTCATCTAGGGGAAATGATGAACAACATAGACTGATGAACAAGAACAGACCCAGAGACTAGGAGGCATGGATCAGACTGTTGGACCTCAGAGGGAGGGTAGGGGAGGGTGAGGATAAAGGGGAGAGATCAACCAAAGGACTTGTGTGCATACATATGAGCCTAACCAGTGGTCAAGGACAACAGTGGGGTGGGGGCATGCGAGGGGAAGGGTTTGGGATGGGAATGGGGGGATGAAGACAAATATGTGATACCTTAATCAATAAAGAAATTTAAACAAACAAACAAACAAACAAAAAAGATATTAGCTTGTAAGAACATGTAATAAATAAATTCAAAATGTATAAATAAATAAATAAATATATTAAAAAATTATAATTAACCTCAGAGATAATGAAATAAGGTGTGTCTGTGAAACAAGTATAGGATGCTTTTTATGGAAGGGGGCGACAATTAGAGAACCAGAAACAGCCTTTGGAAATTAAAAATGTGATAAGCATAATAAAAAGTTCAATAAAAAGTGCAGAAGACAAAGTTGAAAAGTCTTTAATAAATTAGAATGGAATGATAACTAGACAAGATGAAGGAATTCAACTCCTAATTTTATTACAGTCTGTAGAAACAAAAATCAAGAAAATGTAGACGACATCACCAAAGAGTAATAAAATTAACCTTCCCACATCTGAAAGATAAGAATTTCCATATTACTTCTTACTAGATGCCTATCACAATGCATAATCAGATACACACATCAGTGAATTTTCAGAATACTGAGATAAAGGGAAGATGTAAAGACATCCAAGCTGGGATGGGAAACAGGTCACAAACAAAGGACCAGTAATTAGAATAGCATTGGACCTCATAAAGCAGCAGTTAGAAAGCAGTGAGGCAAAGACTTAAAGAAATCCAAGAGAAACCCATTCCAACTTAGAATCCTAGACTGGTACCATTTTCAATTAAGTGATAGAGTAGAAAAGCAAAAGTCAAAAAAGTAATAGCTACTACATATCTTTTCCTTCTGGAAACAATCTGAAGGATGTGCCCAATGAAATTAGGTGGAAATTCAAGAAAAAGAAAGAGGATACAGAAAAATAGGAAAGGGGTTGGAGGAAATTCCCAGGACAGAGACAAAGATAAGTCCCATGCTGACAGGCTGGCAGGCAGTCTCAGGACCACTAGTTTAGAGCCCAAGGATGAGGGCTCAAGTGGTGACGTCTCCTGAAAAAGGCTGAAGTGATAGATTGCATAACAGACTTAACACACCTGAAAGTTATATTGAGAGATACCTTAAAGGGCTTTTGGTATTTATTAGAAAATTTAGCTACAAGTTCAAGAAAAAAAAAAAGTGAATGGAAACTAATGAGGCAAGCTTTGGCTCCAGGCAAAATGAAAAAAAAAAAAAAAAAAAGTACAAGAAAGAACTCCTGTCTTACTGATTAAGCAGTTAGCACTACATGGTGATAATAAGAACACCACTGGTTACTTGGGCTGTTTCTACCCTCCTTTCTTCCTTGTATCAAGACCTCATTTGTGTCCAGGAAGTGACGTGTCACCTAGCAATTCTTTCAATGCTAGACTGCTTTGCAGTCAGAGGTGACCATGTGATGCAGTGCCTTACCAATGAGACATAAACTACACTGAATGGCCAGATTATTATGATCTCTGAATGTGTAATAATCTGGCCACTCAGTGTAAGAGCTCATGGGAAAATGCTTCTTTCTTCCTTTTTCCCTGCTTGGATAATGGATGCAATGTCAGACGTGCAGCAGCTACCTTGTGACCATGAGGACAAAAAACATAAGCCAAAAAAAACAAAACAAAACAAAAAAAAAACCAGCAGCAAAATGAAAAGCGTGGGATCCTAATGACATTATCAAACTACTACATCAGCTCTTGACTGCTAGAAAGTCACTGTTCAGGGTGTGTTTTGTTTGTTTGTTTGTTTTATTTGCAGCCACACCGATGCCTAACTAATACAATATTGGGTGTGGATATACCCCCATATTCAGGTATAATTATATCAAAAGAATGAAAACAGTTGACACACACAAAAAAATAAATAAATCCCAAATCCTTTGTTGGGATTATGAGAAGACAATAGCAAGTGAGGTCAGTCTATGTCCCTTATTTTTAAGATAGAACTACATATTAGAAAAAGCTATAAGGGATGAAAGATGTTGCCGTTAGAATATTGGGTGGCAGTGCGGGGTAAGGAGCTAATATATTTGCTATAACTTTTAGAATTCTTTGATGTTCTGCCCACTACATTCCAGTGTGGCAAGGGGAGGTTCCCCCCACTTATCCAACAAACAATTCTGGGCACCAGCCAGGTGGCCTACAACTCTGCTCAGAGAGCATCAGATTCTGCCCCCAATCCCACTTCAGACACCAATTGCAACCTCTACCTGTGACTGCCTGGTTATAAGTCAGAGGTGCCCACGCCTGCTCCTTGGGTTTGATTAACTTGCTACAGCAGTTGGCAGAACTTGGAGAGACATTTTACTCACTAGATTACCAGTTTGTTATGAAAGGACACAACTCAGGAATCGGCAGGTGGAACAGATGCACAGGGAAAGGGACAGAGCTTCCACACTCTCTCTGGGCAAAGCACCCTCCCAGCACCTCCACGTGTTCACCAACCCAGCTCTCCAAACCCTGGCTTTTGGGGGCTTTATGGAGGCTTCATTGGATAGGTATGATTGATTGCATCATTGCTCATTGGCCATTGATCCCACCTGGAGTCCCCTCCAGGCCCCCTTCCCAGAGGCCAGCGGAGTGCAGCTGAACGTTCCAACCTTCCAATCACAGGGTTGGCTCTAGCCCATGTTTAGGTGCAGTTCAAAAGTCACTCATTAACATAACAAAAGATGTGTTTGCTGCTCTCATCACTTAGGAAATTCCAAGTGTTTCAGGAGCTCTGCCAGAAATGGGGCCCAGAACCAAATATCTACTTCTTATAAACCACTATATCACAAGAACTTGTAAAATACAGACTATGCACATTTAACTTTTAGATTAAAAAATAAAATAACTATAAAGTAAAACAAAAGATCTTTTGTCTTATATAATGTCTTTGACCTAGAATCCTTACTTCGTCTTCTAATCTTCTATTAATATAGTAATCTCCGTTTTCCATATATTTTCCTTTTTAAAATATTTCTGCCATGTCTTTGTGCACTCTCTTCTCTGCGTGTTTGGATTATTTACTTTAGGTGTGTGAATTATAGAGTACATACTCAGGTTTGGAGTTCTGACCCCATCTGTCTATCTTTTAATAGAGAATCTTGATCCGCTTGTTTTTATTCATACAACTCCTATGTTTGATCTTTCTTCTGCCGTCTTTTTCTATGCTTTTCACCTTCTTTATGTTTGCTTTCTGACTTGATAAACGGATTTACCATTCTGACAGACGGATTCCATTTTAGCTTTACTGATTCTTATCTTTAAGCTTTTTCAAAAATTCTTTTCAAAAGGCATTTCTTAAACTGTATTTCCTTAATCGCCTGTGTAGTAGGCAGTGGAATGCTATCAGGTGCCTGATCGGTGGGGCCATACCAAACCTGGGTTCAGCAATCTTGGTACTTGAGTTCTGGCTAGGAAAGAATTCAGAGCCAAGGCCCAAACTGTAAGAGAACATTTATTTGGTAAGTCACAGAGGTAGAAGAAGTCATTCCTAGAAGAAATGGGCTTAGGAGACAAGTTCTAGAGGTAACGAAAGGGCCCTTGGAGCTTGGGAGTGAGGAAACTAATGGTAATGTGCCTGCGGGGGGTGGGGGAGAAAGAGGGAGAGGGGAAGGCAGTGGCATGCAGTCAGGAGGGAAAGCACACTGGGTCCTCCATCCCAAGGGTTTTAAGGGTGGAGAGTCGAGAGCAGGTCCCAGGGGAAAATGATAGAATATTCAGCAGTTTTTCAGGTGTGTCCTTTGAGGGTTGTGGTCTCCACTCATTGGCTGGCACCAGGGCTGGGGGTCATTATCCAATGCAGCTGGTCCTGACATCAGCCATCAGTCAGCCTTCAGCCGTGGCTGGTTTTGTTGCTTATCTGGGCCTGGAGCTGAAATACAACTGAGGGAGGAAAGGTCAAGGGGTCCAAACCCTGTGGCCATCGATATGCTAGGGGAGGAAAGGTCCCCCTGGGGGCAAGGTCCCACCCTACAACTGATTGTCCCTTGCTAGGCACCTGGGGCTTTCCACCTGGTGACCTTCTGTACCTGGCCCATCGTCCTTGTGCTGCTCGTGTCTAACTACCTACAACAGTCTGCATAAAGACTGAACATTAATCATCCAATTTTTAGCTTTAAAAGAGTACCTGGAATTTTCCTGTCTTCTTTCTTTTCTGATTTTCTCCTCTATACCCCCCCTTTATGAACCACAGTTACCTTCTTTTCATAGCTTACTTTTGAGATTTTTACCTTCTATCAACTCGATTTATACTTCGATTCATGTAACAAACCTTCTTCCATATATTGTGCTAGATAATAGGTTTGGAGAAAGGAACACAATCCTTGCCCCCTAGGCTAACAGGAAAGCAAGTATGGGCCAGGGCAGGGAGCATAGCAGAGTTATGCTGATGTTATGAAAGAGGACCTAGGAGAGGCACAGAACCTGGACTCGTTTCTCAGGGAAGACTTCCTGGTGGAGGTGACACTTGGGTTATTTAGTCTGAAGAATAGAGTGAAATCTCCCTGGGGCAGAGGAAATAGCATGTGTAAAGACAAGGAAGTAGGAATATGCCTTGGGATTTAGTAACTGAACAGCTCAGTGTTGCACACACCTGGCGGCTGGTGTGAAAGGAAATTGTCAGAGGCAACAGAGGCCATCTCACTGGCTCACAGGTAGCCTTGAGTGTCACTCTCAAGAAGGCGCTCTTTTAAAGCTAAAAATTAGATGATTCATGTTACAGAACAGAAAGCGTTCATCCGTTGGCGCTATGAGAGCCAAACACGAAACACCCAGAACTGCAGTGGAGAAAGACAGGCCTTTTTCCATAGACACATGGAGCTGGAGAGGACTCTCCCTCCCATTATACAGATAGGCACACTGAGATTCCAGGAGGCAGAGTGACTTTCTGAAGATCACACTGCCAATGACAGATCCGGGCTTGAGTCCATGTCTCCTGACAGTCATGTCAGTGTTCTTTCCTTGCCCACATGTCTCCCTTGTCTATTCTCCTGAGGACAAAGGGGTCCTTTAACCCCCATTCATAGAGATGATAGTTAATAACAAAAATATGGAGGGTGGGCATGTATGGCCTTATTAAAGGGTAGGAGGTGAGAAGGAAATACTAGGATAATTCAGAACAAGGAAGAAACATCCCAAGTGGAGGAAGATGTGTTTTGAAAAGGAAAAGGGACTTGTTGGCTGTAGAAATGTGCCAGTCACCTTTCTTATTCCCTGGAGCTCAGCACCCTGCCCAAATCTGACAATCGTCTGCACACTGATGCCCTCTAGTGGTCAGTATAAAGAGATCCTTTTCCTAAAACTTGATGGAAACTTGAAGCTTGAGCCCCAATGAGGAAAAGAAAACTGTCCCTCCATCCCTCTCTTCGGTCCAGAGATTTGTCTAAATGAACTCCCCCCCTCCGACCCTTACCCTTAACTTCTTTTTATTTAACACTCCAAAGACATTTAAAAACATGAGTGAAGGACAGTAGTACCTCCCATGAAGAGCCTATGTATCTACGTGTGAGGATGGGGAACGAAAGCCATAGAGATGGACACACAACACACCCAGGTGCGCGCACACAAGTACACACACCTGGGGTGGATGAAGGCCTTTGGGCCCTAAAGGTCATAAAATTTGGGAAGTTCCCTTTGATACAAAATAAAAATTAAAAAAAGATAAAAGCACAAATACAAGATGAAGTGCAGAGCCTTGGAAGAGTCCCGTCCGTCAGCTTCATGGTGACTGGTCCCCGCGCACACCCATCTGCCCGCGCACACGGAATGCAGTGAAGGGGAAAGCAGAGCCTCTCCACCTCTTACTGTCACTCCTGGAGTCCTCGGCACACTGGGCATGGTCCACTCAGGGGCATCGCCTTGGAGAGCTGGACCGTGATCTTATGTTGTCACCATTGTTTACACTGTGTCTGGAGTTCTCCCTTGAAAATGCTCTCAGGTCCTGTGATATAGATTCTTTTTTCTGTGTAGATTCTTCTTTCTTTTCTTTTCTTTTCTCTTCTTTCTTTCTTTCTTTCTTTCTTACTTTCTTTCTTTCTTTCTCTCTCTCTCTTTTTATTTTTTGCAATAGGCAAATTCGCAGAGCCATCCCCGATAAGTACTGAGTTAGATAGTCAAGACGGACGATGCTGTATTTGGTCAAGAGTAAAGAGTAATTTTTAAAAGCTATCAAACACTTTTGCCCCTTCGTTGCTTCTCTATTATCCTTTGATTTGAAAAAACGATAAAAGTACAAATACTAATTTAAGTGCAGAGCCTTGGAAGAGCCCCCTTTGTCAGCTTCATGATGAATAATTCCCCCACATGCCTATCTGCCCAGGTTCTCCAGCTGCGGGAAGGACAGCCAACCCAGGGCCCAGCTGCGGCTGTAGAATCCGTCCACTTGTTCCCAAGGCCAAGGCCAAGCCTCCCAGCTCAGAACTGCATGCTGTGGAGACAGGAAGACAGGCCTTTCCTGGCAGGAACTCCTCTGGGGGTGACGCTGGCTCAAAGATGTCCCCAGACTTGGCTGACTTTCTTTAGACCTCATGGCAGCCCAGATGTTTCCACCAAACCTCTCTCTCCGTCTTTCACTCAAGGTCAAACCTGCATTGCTTCTGAAGGCTCTTCCCGCTCGCTGGCCCCTCCCTGTTTGTTCCCCGGAGGCATTTTCCTAAAAGCCCGTCCTGGCTTCTGCTCCTTAGAGGCCAGGCCCGGCTTTCCACAGAGCCCACTTCGGCGATAAAGACTCTGCCTCAGGTGTGATCTCTGACTACTGACAGTGTTTTAGCTTCATCCCTCCCTCTACCCTGTGTCCCCCACACCTGGGAAAACTGGTAAGAAAACCTGGGTGCCCTTCCTAGGCACCAGCAGAAGACTCAGGTCTCACTAGCTCCTGCCTCTCGTGGGACCTTTCCCCAACCCCACTCCCCAACCTTCATGAACACGCAGAGCGGGCACCTCTCCTCCGTCCCTCACGTCACTGGGCCCTGCCCTCCCCCGGACCTCGGTTATAAGTGGCACACAGTTTCGTACCCTCTGGTGAACGTGTGGCATCATCTGTTTTAACATCCAAACCACATTTTTGGGGGGACATCTATCTTTGAAGGGTGGCCCCACAGTGACCACATGCTGTCATTGCCAAGGTTGGCATTGGCTCTTTGGGGGCATGACCAGGAGCGGGCCTGCGAGGCCCCTCATTCTCACCGGAGAGGGTTACAGCTCCGTGGCCAGCCCCTCCTTCAGGGTGCGGAGAAGGGTGCCCCTCCGTAATGCTAGCGCTGCCCACCCACTCTTCCCACAGGACCGTGACCTAAAGGGAAGGCCAAGAGGGGGCAGAGGGGGCGTTCTGAAGGAGTGTCATGTTCTAGAAAGCAGCTCTTGCCTTTATTTCCAAAGCTGAGGAGAGGCTTTCCCCAGAGGATCCCACTCCTCACTCATCAGGAGACTCGAACGTAAGTGGAAGGTGCCTGACCCTCCTCTCCCCGCACTGGGCTGGGAACAGAGGGTCATCCTATGTGAGAGTGGGCAAGCGAACGGATTGGTCAGGTGCCCACGGCTAGGCCATGTCAGAGGTGACAGAGGAGAGCAGGTATGGCTGGGGTAGGGCATGCCAGAGCGAGAGCCAGTACTTGTCACCATTTCATGGGAAAAGATGTGTGTCTTCTGAGCAGGCATGAGGGTAGGTAGCTCCAGACGGCGTGGTGTGGGCACCTTTCAACAAGCCGCGATGGGCAGGCAGCCTGGAGGGGGTCCTGGGAAAAGAGGGGACATCGGAACTGAGAGACAGATTGGCGAGATGTTTGCGGGCAGGGCCCCTAGGGCTCTCTCAACACCCACAGACCCCCTCGGTGAAATAGCCAGCATCCTTCTGGAAACTTGGCACACAGAGAACCAATGGCCACCGGCGACTCTGTCAGAAAAATACAGCAGCCAGGAAAAGGAGCAGCTGGCCCCTGGGCAGCCAGCAGGAGACATGTCACCCTGCAACCCCTGGGCGCCAGCGAGCTGTGGCACACGCCCCCTCTATGTCCCAAGCTGCTAGTCCACACTTACTTAGGTCCTGCAGCGGGGGAAGCAGTGGGGGAAGTGGGAGGCAGACTTTGAAATGACAATGGAATTAGCAACTTAAAATAAACAACACTGCCTCTAAGAGAGATCAAGAAAGACTGAGCTACTAACCCAAAGTGACCCAAGAGTTACAGAATTCAAGCGCCATGTCCTGGGGAATCCACTGTCACAGGGGCTGGGGAGGGGCACGGTGACATAACCCGAGTAACAGCACAACCTGGGAAACAAAACGACTTCCTGTTTCAGTTCCAGGGAGCTGTGTCCTTCTCTAAAGCGGCGACACAGATGCTCTGAATACAGAACACCTCCAAGGAAATAGCTAGGCGGCACATAATCTGATGCCTGCTGTCAAACACCCGTCATGGTTTCACATGTTTAGACGATGCTCATTTAAGCTATAGGCCATGTCCACTGTTTCTACCTCTGCGGCGTGCTTGCATTGTTCTCTCCACCTGGAATGTCAGCCCCTCTCACCCCAGCTCCTACCTCTCAATCCCAACGGGCAGTTTAAACCCCTCCGCCAGCAGAAAGACAAAGCTATCCTTTCCTCTTCCTTCAGAGTCTGGGCAAGAGAAGGGCCCTTGGCTATCAACTTAATCTAAACTCATTCAAGAAGTAATTACAAACTCCTGTTCGGTGTTGTGTGGTTCTTAAGAGGCACAAAGCTAGAATATGGGCCCATTTCTTATTTCCAACAGGCCCTCGGGAGTCACAGTTTGAAAGGAGGGGGCACCTACGCTGCTCAAAGGTAAATTATATGAGGTGCTAATTGCACATAGAGGAGGCTTTGAAAACTACAGGGGCATTTAAAGATATTTCTCTTCTACCTTTTAGGTTTAAACTGCAATATTCCTGACAATTAATACTCATCATTGGGAGATGCGTGCGCGCGCGCACGTGTGTGTGTGTGTGTGTGTGTGTGTGTGTGTGTGTGTGTGTGAGAGCACGTGTGCACACACGTGCTGGAGGAGCCATTGGAAGAGCCCACAGTTCCCCAATGAGCAAGCACTGGGAGGAGGCCGGTCTGCACTCTGTGGTACGGAGACGCCTTGGGGGCTACACTAGGAGCGTCCACATCTGCCCTGGACAGCTCAGTGTAAGGCAGGGGAGTAAGAAACCAGGAAAATTCCCTGGCAAGTGGAATGAGGAAACTAAAAAAATGGTCCAACAAATGGCTAAAGGCTGAGAAATTAACAGCCAGCTGATAAATCACATCACTCTCTCCCCCTAACCAAAAATACCTAAGAGCAGGGGATTTAAACCTATCCCCCTAACCACACACACCTAAGAGCATGAGGTTTAAACCTATCCCCTAACCAAAGATACCTAAGAGCAGGTGGTTTAAACCTATCCCCTAACCAAAGATACCTAAGAGCAGGGGGTATAAATCACCTTAGTTAGGGAGATAGATAACAACAACAGCAACAATACAATTGGAGCCAGACTAATCCAAGGTAGAGGCGAAACTAAACAGAAAATGACCCTGACCCTCATTTTGATGCATCAGCGGACTGACTGACAAACCTGAAAATCTAATGAATATTCTGTTGAGATCCTCCCCTGGGACACCCCCTAACATCCACACCTATAGAAAACAGATAAAACTTCAGACAAAGGACGCCAGTGTGAGCTCTTCTCGGGTACACCGTGCCACCCTTTCCTCAGGCGTGTGCTCTGCTTCTCCTACCCTAAGCTCTAAGGGTCCCCATGAGACCTGCACCCCGGGGAGAATGGGCAGCGGAAGCTTACCCCGGGCTTACCCCCCCATCCTGTGTCCAGGGGCCCTTCCTTTGCCTCACTGTCCGACACTTCAATAAACGTACTCTCACCTTCACCTGGACTCATGTCTTGACACTTAAAAGGCCCTGGACCACACTGTGCTGGGCCAGCCCCCCACACGGGAGCCGTCTGATAACAAGTGGACCTTGGGACACTAGAGGCCACCACTCGCTCTCCCTGAGACAGTCTGAAATGGAGCCAGTCAGAGCCGGTTCTCTGCGCAGAAGGCCGGTGGGTACTGGGTGCGGTCAGTCCCTGTGGGGAGACAGACAGGCCCTGACACATGAGTAGGAGTCGTAGGAAGGAGAGTAGACTAAGGGGAGGGTTCGCAGGGAGGGATGGACCATAAAGCAGGAGAGCACAGCTGTGGGGACGTGGGGCTTAGGAGGCTGGAGCACGCCTCCGCTGCTGCGAGCCCAGGAACCACACTACTCCTCACACCTCCCGGACTCATGCCTTTCTCAGCTTAGCCTGCTCAGCACAGGCCAAATGTTTCCCTTTGGGGCCCTGCCTGATACACGCCCTTACTACATAAAGTGGGAGCACACCAAGATCTGTGGGAATTACGCTTATATCTGAACATCGGCTAAAATAATCTTGCATATTGTGGGTGCCCGATAAACATTTATTCAATAATATGCCTACTTCTCTGCCTCCAGAGCAGAGTTTCTCAACCTCAGCACTATTGATGCTTTGGAACAGATAATTCTTTTTTTTTTTTTTTTAATCTTTATTGTTGAAAGTATTTTTCCCTCATTGACCCCCTTCTAGCCCACCCCAGGCCTTCACCACCCTATTGTCTGTTGGGACAGATAATTCTTTGTCCCGTTTACTACAGGATGTTCGGCAGCACCTCTGGGCTCTTCACTAGATGCCAGGAGCACCCCGACCCCACCAATGTCTGCCAGATGGCATTGCCAAATGCCCCTGGGAGCAAAGTCACTCCCAGCTGAGATTCACTGGCCTAGATGGCTGTCTGCTGCTCTTGTCATTTCAGCATTCATGTTACAAATAACAATAGCATGACTTCATAATGAGTATACATCATATACATGTACATATGTACACACTCACGTATGTGAGTGTGGGAATCCACAAACACTCAAAGTCACATAGCATGACCTATATCAATATATGTGAACATATAGAAATGTATTTGAAAGAATTTTTCAAAGTTAAGAAATCAAAGACAACTTTTTTAATTTTTAAGAAGAAGATCTTTATTATTAGGTGAAAACTATCACCCACAAATCTGAGATCACATTAAATGAGATTTCTTTGACCTTTATAGAAATTCACATGCTTAGATCTTCAAAAGATCACAGGCATAAGTATAAATGTAGAAATGCCGAGCAGAGTACATGAAACAGAAAATGATCAGAAGAAACAAGGGCTTCCAGGTACAATGGTGAGCACACAGGTGTCTAATGATTATCTCCACCCCCTTTTCCTCCCACTCCCAACTCCCACTCAGGGAGTCACTGAAATGGCCAACGTTGTGCAAGCACAGAGAAGTGCATTACACTGAGTGGCCAGATTATTATGATCTCTGAACGCATAATAATCTGGCCACTCTGTGTATATCCTATATAATAAAAGGCTAATATGCAAATTGTCCCCTCAACCAGGAGTTCGACCAGCAGGCAAGCCACCCAACTGCCCATGTCCCCTCCCCATGGCCAGGCTGGCAGGACCCCACCCATGCACAAATTCATGCACCAGGCCTCTAATACACACACACACACACACACACACACACACACACACACACACACACACTGAGTGGCCAGATTATTATGTGTTCAGAGATCAAAATAATCTGGCCATTCAGTGTATGTTGTTGTATATGTTGTCTTTGATTTGGCTGCCTGGAAGAGAAGTGTGTTAAGGGCCTCGACAGTCTAAACGCCACTTGGTTTGGTCTTGGGGTATTCTCTCAGGTTTCATTCGCCTTCTTCCTTCCTTTGTATCTATTTGCTTCCCCTCCAATTCCTTCTCTCTCTCCACCCATGGGTAGTGTGTCAGGACCCTGCATAGTAGAAGTCCAGGGGACACCTTTCGTTTCTTTTGGAGCTTTCCTATGCCTGAACACTCGCTCTTATTAACGAATCAGTACAGCATCCCCCTTCCCCTGCCAGAGGGGCTGAGGGTATCGTGGCATTACTTGGAGAAGTATTTCCAAGTCCTGGGTGGGTCACAGGTGATGGAGAAAACTTTCCCAGGGTTTTAGTGCCTGGAACTGAGGCCCAATCACTGGCAATTTTGCCTTAAAACTCAAATAAGCAGCTTAAAATAGAGTCACCAATTCAAACAGGGCTGGGTGTAGAGAGGAAGCATCCATGTAGAATATCCCTGAGAACAGCCATGACGGGAGCCAAGGCAAGAAAGGTAAGAAATCAACAAGAAGCCGAGGGTAAGTCCTGAGCCTGGAGGAGCTCCAGAGGCAAGTACAAGAATCTGTGGGGCTTTTTACTAGTATGTGGTTCCCAAAGCAGCCGACAAGAATGCATTAGATTTAAAGGGACAAGAATGTAAAATAACATCACTAATAACAAGCAACTTGACTGTGTTTCCACCAGTCACAAGCACCAAAGTGAGACTTTGATGAAACCCAGGCAGGTGTGGATCATCCACCTGACAGAGAAAGGCAATGGCACCCGCATTCTAAACCTGGCAGAGGTCTCCCTATTCCCTGTTTCTCACCATAATTGTTCCTGGAAATTTAACCTAAAACCTGCTCCACCAGCCTTTCCAAAGATTCCCTACCTTATTAAATGCCCTTTAAAAATCCTTCCTGCTTAACGTGGCTAGAGAAGATGGTGTGATCTACAACTGCACGTTCAGTAAGCCCTGGCTTTTAATTCCAGCCGTGTGTGTGTGTGTGTGTGTGTGTGTGTGTGTGTGTGTGTCCTGAAATAGCACACTGTCCACTACTCTAAATTTGGATAAGACCCTGGGTTTGGGCTCTCAGCCTCTGGCCAGTCCTGATTTAGAAACAGGAATGGCTAATTCTATTATCTTTTATTGGAGAAGGGATACAGTGAGGGGTGAAAACCTTGTAATAATGTGGAAATTTCTCATTTCAATGCACAATCCATATTGTACAGTCTGTGGTAATACAGTATTGGGTAATACAGATTGAGTGAAAAATACTGATTTCTATTCACCTACATTGTGTATAACTGATTTTTTGTTACCACTTATTGCTTTATGACAAGAAGTTACATATATAATATATATGTGCATTTTATATATACACATACATAAACTCGTTTGTTATAAGATAGTTGAGTTTTTACGACACCTCCTGATAACAAAAATTCCTTTACAAACGTTTCATCTCAACAATCAATCTCTCCGGAAACTGACTTGCAAAGGAAGGACTCAGTAGGAGGTTCCTGGCCAGGAGGTGAGTAAAGACAGTGCTCAGGAAGTGATGCCTAGAGCCTGTGGTCATTTTCACTTGTGTGTAATTTCTGATTCCCCGCAGTGTGTTGAGAAGAGTTAGAGGGCTAAAGATGAAAATCTAGGGTCCATTGTCAGGCCAGAATGGCTCAGTGGTTGAGTGTCAACCTGTGGGACCAGGAAGTCGCGGTTCAATTCCTGGTCAGGGCACATGCCCAGGTTTCAGCCTCCATCCCCAGTAAAGGGCATGCAGGAGGCACTCGATCGATGATTCTCTCTCATCATTGATGTTTCTATCTCTCCTTCTCTCTTCCTCTCTGAAATCAAGAAAAATATACTTTTTAAATAAAAATATAGTGTAGGGTTCACTAAGCTGGGCTCTTCTGACTCTCTCACTTGGGCTGAGATTTCAGAGTACTGTACCCCAGAAATCAGAGTGAGTAGGGTGGACAAGCCTTTCCCAGGAATGAAGTACATCTTTAAGTCACTGTGTCTCTGATAACCCCCATGCTACCAAGTCCCTGGCAGATGTAAATGTAAATTATTTCTACAAAGAATATGCTCAATAAAATACCTACCACACAATAAAAACAACACAAGAGAAAAGTCAATATGAGCAAAACACAACAAAAATAACAAAGAGTCATAGACTTACGTGGCTCTAGATTTTTTAGTTATCAGGTGCATATTTTAAAATAAACTTGCTTATTATGTTGATGACAGTAAAAGACACAATTGAGAATTTTGACAAAGAATCAAACACTATGAAACAAACAAACAAACAAACAAACAAAAAAACAAGTAAAAATTCTAGAATACAGATAAAATTGACATTAAGGATCCAAGAGTTAGATTAACATTAGATTAGGCACAACGAAATGGAATGAGTGAGATGAAATATAGACCAGAAGACAATATCCAGAATGACTCTTGGAGAACAAGAGGATAGAAAATACAAACTAGAGGATAAGATAAATGTAAAGTGAGGAGAGGGGAGGGGCTGGAGAAGAACAGGGGGAGTGACAGCGACAGTTAAAGAGAAAGTGGCTGTGATGGCTAACATCGGAAGGCTGACAACCAACTAGGTGAGGACAGGGAGCAGCTGGCTTATAAATGTTTGAAGGTTATACATTGGGGCGACCACTTTGGAAGACTGTTTGACATTGTCTGTCCACTGAGGCTGAAGATTTGCATTCCCTAGAGCAGTGCATACCATTTCTCACTAGGTACTTCACAGAACTGTGCGTGCATGTGCCTTAGGAATCAGGGGCAGCACTGTTTGTAACGGCCCGGAACAGGAAACAAGCCACTCTGCATCAACAGGACAATGGGGAAATAACCCGCGCGGAGCCATCCATGGAAACACCCACTGCAACACAACGGAACCAAAGGGAGCCCAGCAGCGGGACCCTCGCTGAAAACACAGGCAAAGCTACGTGAAAGCGCAGTTAGTGAAAGAAGGCAGGCACAGCGGTGAGGAATGCATACTGTGGGGAGCTTGATAAATGGCTAAGACTAAAATGCGGCTTTTAGATATGCAGGTGTGATATTTCACGTGTATATCACACACACACACACACACACACACACACACACACACACACACGGAAGTGTTACTGGTAAAAACCAGGAGAATGACTGACTCCCTTTGGAGGGAGGGGAGGGTGATTGGCTTAGACATGAGGGGGCTAATGATGTTCTAGTTACTGACCTGGGGATGGGTTTGTGGGTGTTTGGTATCTGCTTAGTGATACATTTTTGAACTACCTTTTCTTCCTTCCTTTCTTCCTTCCTTCCTTCCTTCCTTCCCTCTCTCTCTCTCTCTCTCTCTCTCTCTCTCTCTCTCTCTCTCTCTCTTTCTCTCTTCCTTCCTTTCTTTCCTTCCTTCCTTCCTTCCTTCCTTCCTTCCTTCCTTCCTTCCTTCCTTCCTTCCTTCCTTCCTTCCTTCCTTTCTTCCTTCTTCCTTCTTCCTTCTTCCTTCTTCCTTCTTCCTTCTTCCTTCCTTCCTTTCTTCTTTCTTCCTTCTTCTTCCTTCTTCCTTCTTCCTTCTTCCTTCCTTCCTTCCTTCCTTCCTTCCTTCTTCTTTCTTCTTCTTCTTCTCTATCTCTCTCTCTCTCTCTCTCTTTCTCTTTCTTCTCTCTCTCTCTTTCTCTCTCTCTCTTTCTTTCTTTCTCTTTCTTCTCTCTCTCTCTTTCTCTCTCTCTCTCTCTTTCTGTCTTTCTTTCTCTTTCTTTCTTCTCTCTCTCTCTCTCTCTCTCTCTCTCTCTCTCTCTCTCTCCTCTCTTCCTTTCTTCTTTCTTCTCCTCACACAAGGGCAGGTTTTTAGAGAAAAGGAGAGAGAAAGAGTGAAACATTAATGTGAGAGAGAAACATCAATTGGCTGCCTCCTGCACACACTCCTACTGGGAATCAAACCCATGACCTTTGGTGCACAAACAACTGAGGCACACCGGCCAGGGCCACCTTTTCTTTTTGCACAGTTTTCCTGTGTGCTATATTTCACAATAATAAAAAAAAAGATTTGTAGAAATAAATGTTGCAATACAAACAATAAAGTGGTTAGGGGCTAGAGAGTTTAAGACTGACAAAAAAATATGTTTCTTATGGCAGTTTTAATAATAAAAGTATTTCCATAGTTATAAATCTATTTTTACTGCAAGCTGAAAAGAATACATTTGTGAATGAAAATGGACCAAAACTTATGAAATGCCGCTGTGTTTGCTCTTCGGTCCACACACCGGGTTCTCTCGTGAGTGCCACTATTTCTGCCTCTGGTCTTTGCAATTTTGCCTGTGGTGCAGGTCACTCCCCTTTCTGAGAGGCTGAGGAGAAGTGGGCTGCACTCCCCAGATGAGTCCACCCTCTCCAACAGCTGGGAGCTGCTCCCACGGGCTTATGTCCTAGAAGGGAAACCCTGAAAGCACAGTGTGTGGGATGCTGGAGGGGCACATGCTGTCAGGGAGAAGGGGGTCCCAGGAAGCTCCCAACTGGGCAGGGGCTTTATCAGTCCCGCTCCTGTCACAGGGTTGCCCAGGACGTGGGGCACAGTACACTCAACATATACTTGTGAAAGGAAAGCAGGGAGGGAGAGAGGAAGGGCGGAAGGACAGGCTGGAGGAAGAAAAGGAAGAGAAAGAAGTGCCTGGTGGACACTGTTTTGCACACAATTCCCGTAAGGGCTCCCATGGTGGAGGGGAAAACCCTGTTATTCTATACATACATATGTTCACAGTACATTCATACATCATTATGGAGTATCTGCCCTAAAACTTCCCTTTTCCATTTAAATGATGTCATCAATATCTCCCCATGTTAACAAACAGAGATGCATATCATCTTCGGAAGCCTTGCATCCAAGTTCTGCCCTCAGTAGTGGCTGACCTGTCCTTGGTTGGTGTCTGTTGGTCTCTCCCAGGAGGAGATGGCCAGCACCTCTGCTTTCCGAGGCTCTTCCCAATCCCCACTCTTTACTTGCTTTCTTTGGTCATCTCCTGCTCACTCTCCAGCTGGTCTGGAGGGGGACATGGTGCTGTTTGTCACAGCAGCCACTCCTGGTACACCCCACTCCTTTCTGCTTCCTGACACTTTGTTTCCTGGTCTGCCTGCCAGTTTTCACAGGGTCCCAAGCTGTACTTTCCTTGTTTGGGAAGCATTGCCATTCTAGAACACAGACACAGTGGAGAGTAGAAACCAAAGGCATTTGGGAAAACAGATTGAGGACACAAGGTGTTGGGTGATTTGTCTAAGTCCCAAAGCCAGTTACAGGTGTGCCTGAGGCCAGTTCCCAGCCCAGGGCTTTATCAACAGCTAACAACCCACAGCAACTTGACTCCTAAGTACAAAAGTTGGAAGAAACCAAGATTTCCTTCAGTAGGTAAGTGGATAATTAAGCTGTGGTACATTCGCACAGTGAAATATTATTTAGTACTACAAAGAAACGAGCTGTTGAGCCATGAAAAGACACAGAGGAAACTTAATGCACATTACTAGGTCAAAGAAGCCAAACTGGAAAGGATGTATATGCTAGGATTCCAGCTATATGACACTGTGGAAAGGCAGAGCTATGAAGACAGTAAGACTGCCAGTGGTTGCCCGTGGTACAGGAGGTGGGAATGAGTAGGTGCAGCACAGAAGATTTTTAGGGCAGTGAAACTACTCCATAACTATATATATAAAAGGCTAAGTGACCATCCATCCATCTGACCCACTGTCCAACCAACTGACTGGGTGGTAATATCACATGCACTGGCAATTTAAAAATAAATGTTGACTCACGTATGCGCGATATGCATAAAGCTCTCCCTGATGCCAATTGCACGTGTATGTTTTGATCTGTCATGGTCTATTGTGAATTTGGTTGACACTTCTATTATAGAGAAAGGACAAATAGCAATATTAAAATACTAGAGGCCCAGTGCACAAAATTCATGCACAGGTACGGTCCCTAGGCCTGGCTGTCATCAGGGCCATCTCTCTGAGCTGCCGGCCCTGCCCCCTGCTGCCACCCACCCCCAATTCCCCATTCACCATTGGGTGATCGGAGTCTGCCAGCTAGGGGGAGGGACCAAGAGGTGGTCAGTGCACCTCATAGCGACTGGTCAAGCGGTCGTTCCACCATTCGGTTGATTTGCATATTACTCTTTTTATATATAGATTTCTTCTAATTAATTTCCTTTCAATGTGCATGAATCTGTGTACCAACTGCTAGTGACACTATAATGGTGGATATATGTCTATATACATTGTTTAAACTCATAGAATTAACAACCTCAGGAGTGAACCCTAATATAAACTGTGGACTTTGGATGATAATGACATGTCAATGTAAATTCATCAGGGTGACAAATACACCATTATGGTTGCCATGTTGATAGTGGGGGAAACTTTGCATATATGTGTGTGGGGAGGGGAACACAGGGTATATGGGGACTCTGTGCCTTCCTCTCACAACCTAAAGCTGCTCCAAAAAATAAAGTCTATTAAAACAACAACAACAATAGAAAACATTCTTTCCCATTGTGACCCAATGTTGGCTCTGGAAAAAGAGTCTTGAAACTCATGCTTCTGTGGTTTCTTTCCTGGACTTTTTCTGTATCCAGGAAGCAGAATCCTTTTTGGGCAAGGACAGGATGGCTGTACACCTGTTTGTCTGCCACTTGGTGTCCACAGCACATGACAGCCTTCAAAAGGCTTATTGTTCCCTCAGTAGAATTGGGGTGCCAATAAATACCTTAGGTCACTCTTTCCAAGTCACTATGAGTCTCAGTGAATAAAGCAACTCCATGAAGGGCTTCCCCAAATCCTTGATTTGGGTCTAAAAGCTGCTGTGGCCTCCAAGTGCTTCCTTCTGCAGCGAATGCTTTGAAAGACTTCCAAGAGGAAAAAGGCCAGCTTAGCAGTGCCCATACTGCCTTGTCCAAGTCAAGAAAACGAAACCAACTTTGTTGGGCACCTACCATGTGGCGGGCTCTGTTACAGGCATTTGACATGCTTTATTTTATTGAATTTTTATAACAAACTTACACCAGCAATATTATTCTCATTTGATGGCTTAATAAACAGTTACAGAGAGGTTACTAAATACCAAAGGCAGGTAGTAAGTTGGAGAGCTGGAAAGTAATCTGAGCCTCTCTCAACACATTACATTCAAGAGTCTTTATCTTCAAGGGAATGAAGCAAATGATGCTGCAATCAGTGGCTCAAGGAAGAGCATAGGGAAAACCAAGCCCCATCCTTTAGTTTAGAGGACTACTCACTTCTGGTTAGTAGACCTTAGATCCACACCCTACAGCCAGCACTGCAGCCTTCCTCTCTATCCACACAGAGGCTGCTCTTTGCTGACTGCTGCCTCCTTCAAGGTCACTGATGTTCTGTGATGGTTCAGGAGTTCCTCTTGTTAGTTTTGATCCCCTTGGGTAATTACAGTTGTAAACTACAGAACCGATTGACACCGATGCAGCCTCATGGATAATCACAGGTTGGGATTCCTGGGGACAGAAGCAGGGAATTGAGTCATGATCAGATATGTGAGTCCTAAAATGTAAGGTTGCTCCAGAACTTGAGACTCCTTGACATTCTGCCCCATCTCACCCTCAGGGTTGCTCTCTGAGGAAAATGAGAGAGCCTCACAGCCTCTGCTGGCCAGTCATTCATTTGGAGCAAGTCGCTTATGTCTTTGGTCTGGTCTGCAGCCGGGCACCCCTAAAGGAGCACTCACATGAGGGCGCTGTTGCTGAATCTCAGTGGTGGTGCCATGGGATGCTGGGACTGGGAGTGAGTCTATGTGAACAGTGTGGGGTCAATTGAAGTAAAAGGAAAACAGCTGTCTTGGCTGCTGGATAGAAAGCTGCCCACTTCTCAGTTTTTCTGGAAAAAAGTGGTGCTGGGTCAGCATTGCTGGGCAGAGGTGTGACTGCTGCTGCTACAACCACTGGAGCAAAGATTGTTGATTCTGGTCACATTCTTCTCACCCAAACACCGCACCACAGAGACTCGCCCACCAAATACCATCCACCCTTGAGTCCCAAAGCCCCTCGCTTTCTCCCGCACCTCTCAGGTGAAAGGTCCTGCTAAGACACTAACACCTCTTTCTCTAAGTCAAGGAGTGGGCTGCTGGCCTACGTTGTGCCACTGGCACACTCAGTCACAACAGCCCTGTTTTAGTTGTGCCATCCAAGCACAACCATTCAACACTAAACCTCCAGGGTAGAAATCCCAGCTCACAAACAAACTCCTTCCACATCCGAAGTCTGTGACAAGGTTGTTTTCCTGGCTAGGAATCCCCATCTCCTTCCCAACCCCTATTGCTTTAAAAATGTTGTTTTAACAAAACAAAACAAAAAAAACAAAAAAGAATTTAAAAGAAAATGGAAATGAAAAAGAGAATTCACCCAGAATCACACTGCAGAACACAACCTTTGTTTTTATCTCCTCCCTTCCTTCCATTCCACATTCAAAAGTATAGAGTTTGCATACTAATAATCATGGTGGAGGTGGTTTTAGTCTGCATTGTTACTAGTACACTATTTTTCAAGTGTTTATGCAGTTTTTCTGATTATAGTTTTAATGACCATAGACTGTTCCATGGAACAGATGCTCTATGATGCACATGACATCTATTTCATGAATCGGAGCTGCTCTTCAATGAGGATTTCCAGCTCCTCATCTTTGGGAGCCTCGAGTGGACACCTGAGGTCCCAGACAGGTTCCCTCCTCTGAACCAATGAGCATTTCCTCTATCTGCCAGCCCCTCCCATGGGTCCCTTACATTTTTTAACACCTCTATCTGCAGTTGTGTTGTCCCAGGTCTGATAGCTCCTTTTCAAAACAAAACTTGTTTTTTCACCTCTGTATCACCCACACCTCGCTGAGTACCCGACATTTTCTGTGGCTCAATAAAAACGCAGAAGTAATACTAGTGAACATCATGCCAGGGGTGTCAATGGTGTTCATTACAAGCGTCAGAAACAAACCAACTCTGGGTAAGTTTAGCAGAAAAAGAGCTTAGTGAAATTAAACACACATCTAACTCATGACCCAACAATTTCATTCCAAGCTTTATGCCAACAGGAAATACAAACATGTGTCCACAAAAAACACACAAAAAAACCCAAAAACCCAACTAATCACTTGTACAAGAATGTTCATATCAGTTTTATTTGGAATGACCAAAAACTGGAAGACAGACCTTGTATCCATTAGCAGGAGACTGGATAACAGATTTACAATATGTTCATACAATAGAATATTACTCAGCCAGAGAAAGGAGCAAGCTGCAGATACAGAAAATAACTTGGGTGGATCCCAAAGATATTGTGCTGAGCAAAGGAAGCCAGACATAGAAGAGTTCAAGAATAGGCAAAACTAACCTCCGATGATAGAGATGTTGCCATCATGTGCACTGATAAACAAGGGAAGACCCCAAACATTACTGGGTATACTAATCTCCTGAGTGTAGGAAGCTGCCAGCTGGACCCCTTTAGCTGGATTATGGTAATGTTCTTTCATTCTAGGGAAATGTGCCAACATATCAATTGGAAAACTCCTGCTGGCTGCAGGGGGCATCCCAGTAAGAAGATCTCATGGAAGGAAAACCACAATTTTAGGTCTCTGTGCTGGCAAAGATCCTAGGCACCGGGAAGCTGAAGTGGGAGTGAATGCAACTTGAGATGGCAACCAGCAGCTGGCAGTGGCCCTGTGGTCTCTACAATCTCTATGGAATTCTGTCCTGTGTATCCTTGTGGGACGTGGCAGTATGGGGATAATGGGCATGTGGCATAGAGTGGAATGTATGTCAATGTGTTGAAGTACCCATTAGGGGATCCCTGGGTTCTGATCGGGGGTGGGAAGACAGGGACATGGCTTTGCTGTTGGCTGACTTAATTCCCCCTTGGTCCTTCTCTTTATCAGTAAATGTCTCTGCTTGCTTGGTTGAGCCCAGCAGCTGGAAGCATGTGGACAACAGGGCTTACCTGCATGTAGGGGTCCATTGGTTGGAACTGAACAACCTATTGCTTGAATTGAGATCACCTGGATGAAGAGAACTGGGTTAGACATTTTGCCTGGGCTGTACCAGGAAGTAGAGGTTTAACAACCCTTTCTTCATATTTCATATATGGACCCATAACTTCCCCTTACTGGAAAGACTTATGTTTGATGAGTCCCCTGTCCCCTGGACTTTGGAGACAAGCAAGATTATCTAATGAATGACCTGTGAAACTCAGGGTGCCTTGCAATGAGCTAGCTAAGACTGGAGTCTTCCCATGAGGAGAGTTTGCTCATGATCTCAACTTCCTTCAAAGTCTCCAGGTGCTAGCCAGCTGGCATTTCCCAGCACCTCCATGAACAGTTGGCCCAGTTAAACTCAGATTTGGTTCCCAAATATTTATATGCTACCTTCAAAATCACTCTCAAGTTTGCCCTATAAAATGAAAGAGCAAAAGGGAGATGAGATCCCTTTCTCGGTGCATGACCCCATAGGGCACCCAGCAGGTCTTATACAGGTCTCAGCACTTTTCTGTAGACGATGAAAGAATGGGTGACTTCTAAAGCTGCTGACCCTTTTGTCCTTGAATCCCAGCATGTACCAAATGATGTTTGCTGGTGTGCACCTAAAACCATTGCAAATAGTTCTCCCACCAAGACCCAAAGTGGGAAATCTCTCCAACGTAGGAAGAGATGTAGATGATGGGCGGCCAAAAGAAATGGCCATTATTCATTAAATTTCTAATGATTAGAAGGATTTGGGGAAGGGTCCTTCAGAAACTCCTGGCCCTGACTTTGAATGTTATTCAATTGAATGTTATTCAATTCCATTAAGCTCAGTAAAACTAAGTCAACTCCAAGCAAGGGATTTAGAGTTAGAGATACTTGAATTTCAATCCCACATTTTCCTCCCACTAGTTGTGAAATCCTGAAAATATTACTGAAATTCTATGATCCCCAGTTTACTCATTTATAAACTAGAGATGATAACATCTACTTCGACCAGGTGTGACACAACCTAAACAAAATCACCTAAGCATAGCACTTAGTGACTAGGAAATGTAAATTCTCAATAAATGACCGTAACTAATTAACATGAACAACGACAGTAAGAAAAGGGGAAATAGTGAATGTACAGTGCTGGCTCCTGAAGGACTGCCTCAAATCTGTCAGATGTCTTCAACCAGCTTCCCCCTGGAGGATGGGAGGGAACTGTGATTTACAAATCCAGAGGCTGCCTGTTCCTACCATTGACATCAAGACAGAAATAAATATTATGTTTTTTTAAAAATCAGGGATAGAGTTTGGTCAGCATGGCTCAGTGGTTGAGCGCTGACCTATAAACCAGGAGAGCACGATTAGATTCCTGGTCAGGGCACATGCCCTGGTTTCGGGCTCATTCAATCCCCAGTGGGAGGCATGTAGGAGGCAGCCAATCCATGATTCTCTCTCATCATTGATGTTTCTTTCTCTCTCTCCCTCTCTCTTTCTCTCTGAAATAAATCAAAATGTATTTAAAAAATAAAAAGTAATAAAAAAAATTCAGGGATAGAAAGACAAAACTTCATCTCTTAAATGACTCAATTTAGGTCTCAAACTTCCATCTCCACTGACAGTAGAAAATGGAATCTTACTAATTCAAGGCAATTCATTCACTGTTGTTTACATTTAATTTAATTTAGGTGAATGCTCATTTAATTTTAGGGTTTTTCCTACTCTTGCCTTGTCTTTCTACACATGCAGGATATTTCAGTTCATGAGAGGAAATGAAGATTGGGGCATGTACCCTCCTAGCATGAGCAGAGGCCCACGGAAGGAGTGGCTGCCTCGGAGGGGCAGCTGGTGTTCCCAAGCCTAGGACATCTGCCCCCGACCCTCCAGGACTCACTGCTGTAGCCACTGGACTGTCCTCACTCCACCCCAAGGCCTCTTCTGGTATGTGGACCACTCTGAAGCTAGGATGTTTTGAACCTTCTGCCTTCTCTTCTGAAACTCAGCTGCTCTTTCTACTTCTAGGACAGGATTTAGCTCTTCTTCAGATTCCTCTTTGTAATCTATTGTTTATAAATAAACTTTGCCCTCTTTCTTCAAGCTTCACCTCATGATATTTCAACTAAGCTTTCTAGAATTCAAAGCTTTTTTTTTCTTTTCAAGCACCTGCTTCTTAAAATAAAAGTCTATGACATTCAAAGTTATTACATTTTCTGTAGATTTACACACACAAAAAAAAAATAATTAAAAGTTCAAAAGCCCTGAATTTGACTCTTTTGCTCACTTTGTTCCATTACTCTATGTGCAGCATATATGAAAACCTTTCCTTTGGTGATGAAGGGATAGGCAGAGGGTAAAAGAAACCAAATTGAATCACACACATTAACATCAAAATATTACTTACTGTTAATAAAACTATTTTTGCTCACACCTTCAGACTGTAGCCCAGTACTATCCCAAGGATGGCTGAGAAACTAGCCCCTTGGGAATCCCTACATTCTTTGTGGATGCTCCATCTCAACAAGCCAAGTACCAGATGAGAGTCACAGAGTTTTTGAGGGGGATCTGAGATGCTCATGATTGGAGGAGACAGTAGGTGAGTGTCCGCCATTTTTGTTTCTGAGCTTGGAGAGTGGGCTGAGAATACCTATGATAAGAGTGCAAAACCCCTTATTATCAAGCTGGACAAGAAGATATAAATAAAGGAGTAGGATGTCTTCTGAAACTTAGAAGCTGCTCTGCTGTGCTTGACTAATGGTGGAACCTCTTCCTTCTGCATCTGGCAAGAGGTCGGGAGATAGTCTGCCAGACTCAAAAGAGATTCTCAAGTGAGGGGCCGCCTTGGACTCTGACTGTGTTTTTCATTTGAACTTCTCTCCCCACCTTACCTTGCTGAATGCAAGAGAGCCTGCTGCAGAGAGTGCCCTGAGATGGTCAGGTTCTCCAGAGAAACAGAAGAGAAATCTGTAGGAGAATCATAATCAATAGGAAATTATTGTTTTAAATTTATTATTAGGAATTATAATTGCACGTGCAATTATGGGGGCTGACAGGTTCAAAATCTGAAGAACTGATGTCCCAATTCAAGGATGAAGGCCAGCAGGCTATAGAACCAGGAAGAGCAAATGACCCAGTTTGAAAGTCACACAGGAGAATTCTCTCTCACTCAGGGGGAGAGTCAGCCTTTTGTTCTATTCACACCTTCAACTGATGGGATGAGGCTCAACTGCCATAGTAAAAGCAATCTGCTTTACTCAATCTACTGATTTAAATGTCAAACTCACCCCCCTCACAGACACACCCAGAATCATCTTTGACCTAATATCTGGGCACCCCTCATCCAGTCAAGTTGACACAGAAATTTAACCACCATAGGCCCTTTATCCCCAGCCATATTGTCAGCCCTACACCAGCACTGCTGCACTTCTCAGCAACTCCTAACCTTTAGGCCAGTGATGGGCAACCTTTTGAGCTTGGTGTGTCAAACTTCGCCAAAAAACTGAGCATAACTTGGGTAGTGTGTCACTTTGAGGAAAAAACATTATTTCACAAATGTTTCATCCTCAGGAGCAGCAAATGTTTCATCCTTGGCATGCGGCCGCTAAGGCGGCCGCATGTCATCAGAAATGGCTACGCGTGTCAGTGCTGACACGCGTGTCATAGGTTCGCCATCACTGCTTTAGGCTGATGCTGTGTCTACGTCAGGTGAGTGTGTGCAGAATCCTTATGCCATATGGTGCCTCTACTAGTATCTGTCAACGTTGCTTCCCCTACTGCCCAGATAGCACCCTATGCTCCATAACCCCAAACTTCCCTTGCAGTCTTCTGAAACCAGTATACAAATTTGTCAAATCCAACTGAGAAAGCCCTTAGGAGGAAAATCTCTGAGGATCTGTGATGGAGCCAAGATTTGAAGACAGAGTCTCTGACCCCAAGTCCAGTATCCTTCCTGCTATGTCAGCCTAGAGCTCCCAAGATTTAAAGCTAGCCCAGCTCCCTAGCTTCAGAGCACCCGAGACAAAAGCCATCTGCCGGACCCTCTGCTGGAGGCTCCGCAGCAGTTGCACTTACAGCCTTATAACAAGCAATTGGCAGTTATGTTGGGAGCAATTACCAGAGCTTGGAAACATCAGCTCAGATAAAATTAGATTTGACCTGAGAGATTGTTCCAAACACCAACTCAACAGCCTTTGATGTTCTGAATCCCATCAAATTGCACACAGTTCTCTCTTCCTGGCTTGAAAGTCAGTCAGTCTCTTCATCAGGGAAGTAAAAAGACCTGTTGTTGTTTAAATCTTTAGAGCTCTTTCCCTGGAGGGCTTGTAGTAGGCTGGCAGATGTGGCATCTGCTGGTTGTATCAAATACCACAGCACTTGAGGCAGTGATACTAGTTGACTTATCACTTTGAAAGGTTGCCCAGAGACATAGAATGTTGAAAAGAACAATAGTAGAATTCGTGGGTGAGCACATTGTAAGGTATAAAAATGTTGAATCACTACATTGTATACCTGAAACTAATATAACTGGTATAATATTGTATACCAATTATACAAATAAGTAAATAAATGCAAAAAAACCTCAGGGAAAAAATAAATAAGAAAAGGACAATACAGCAGTTTCTCTTTGCCTTCGGGGGATCCGTTCCAAGACCTCCATTGGATGCCTGAAGGTAAGTAGATGTGGATAGTACTGAACTCTATGTACACTATGTTTTTTCCTATATACAAACACTTTATGGCTTCTCTTTGGCATATCTAAAATGCCAGCATCACTACCCTTGTGTTTTTTAGGGCTATTATCAAGTAAAATAAGGGTGACTTGAAAATAAGCACTGTGATATCACTATAGTCAATCTTATAACCAAAAGGGTTACTAAGTGACTGATGGGTTAGAAGTGTCTACAGAGCAGATATAGACAAAAGGATGATCCATGTCCTGGGTGGGACACCATGAAATTTCATCCTGCTACTCAGAATGGTGCACAATTTAAAACTTATAAGTTGTTTATTTCTGGAATTTTTCATTTAATATTTTTACACCACAGTTGACCATGGATTACTGAAACAATAGAAAGTGAAACTGCACATGAGGGGGCCTACTGTAGTTGCACCTTGTAGATGGAGGGATTGAGGGCCAGAGAGGTCATGTGACCTGCACAAGGGCATATGGGTCAAAATGCGAGAGCCTCTTCCATCCTAGGTCTCTAGTTGTTCTCCTCTTTTAGTGCTATAGAAGACCAGAGAAAAATGAAGCAACGCTTAGAGAAATGGAGTTACATAGCTTTATTATGCCTGCAGACTCAGAGGAGGTCGCCTCTCAAATTCTGAGCAAACCAATATGGTGGAAGCCCCTCTTTTATCTCCTTTTGCTGTTTTGTCCCCCCAAATATAGAATGGGACTTCTGGATCTTTCACGAGCTTTGCAAAAAGCCCCAGGTATTTGGGGTCTTGAGACCATACCTAAGGGCCTGGCCTGGCGCCAGGCTGTGATAAACCCCCTCCAGGGGCTATGTCATAGTTTATGGCCTCTGTGAAATGTGAGCATTTAGGTAATAGGTCTTGCAAGACCAGTTTGTGGAGAAAGGGGCAATGACTTAATTATAGGTTATCAAGAATGTACACTGGGCTTGCTGGCACAGATTCAGATTGCTAGCCACCCCCAAATATCAGGGTTACATTGGAATTAGCCTTTTAGCCTTCTCATTAATACACTTTCCTAATGACTTCTCATACCTGGTCAGACTTTAACTTAGAGCTTTCAAATTTTGAGGAAGAGAGAAATTAAGTGGCAGAGTCAGGAATTGAACTCAAAGAGTCTGATATCAGAATCTGTTGCCTTTTCTTACTATAAACAGGTAAGAGATGCTTGCAAGAAAAGAAGGTAAGTCAGCAGGAGGGCAGGAAGTCACGAAGCAGGAAGGAAGGAGAAAGTTCCCTGAGAATAGGGACACATCTTTGCTATTTACTGCTTTAGCCCTAGCAGCAGCCTTGTGTTTGGCACATAGTAGGTGCTCAATAAATATTTGGGGAAGAAGGACGGAAGGAAGGAAAGGAAATAGTGGGCTGGTACCTGATGGCAATCGTGCTCTGAGATCATGGGTTTTATACTCACTCCTTTAGGCTAAGGTGGTTTTCCTTTAAGTTCTGTTTTTATGTGGTGATTGAGGGGAGGGGATTCTTTGTTTTTTTCTTTTCATTTTGAGGTTTTGTTTTGTCCAAGTCAAAGAGATTGGGGTTACCAGAAGTCTAACTTCTGGATAAGTGGAGCATTGTGGTTTTTACTGAGTTCTTTTTGTTGAGTAATTGCCCAAGCTCATGTAATTATAGCTGGGTTAGAACTGAGAAAAGAAGTGTGGCCTCCATCAAATTTCATGCAGTTCCATTCCAGTCCTCTTCCCTTTTCCGTCCTCCTATTCTCCCTGTTGCTTTCAGGTCTCTTTTTGCTCCAAGTAAAATCTACCTGGGCTATATATTATTCCCTCTGGGTACAGATTTTCAATCAGGAAATGGTCAATTAGAAAATCTGATTAAAAGACCCAAGAGGATATTATTCATTCAATAATTCATTCATGCATTCATACATTTATTCATCCACTCAGTCATTCAAATAATGTCTGTTGTGGTTTGGTGCCACACACTTTGCTCGATGATTCTAAAATGCATGGCACTCAATCCCTGACCTCCCACACACACACAATGAAGAAAAGAAACAAACATGTATACAACTAATATACAGGAAGGCTGAAGTGCCAAGGAGGTGGGGACTAATTTTTCTGGCAAGTATGAGAATAAAGACTTCACAGAGAAAATGATATTAGAATTGACTTTGAACTATGAATGGGATTTTAGTAGGTTCTTTTTTGAAGAAGAGTGGCCAGGTAAGGAGAAATCACTCTAGGCAGAGGTTAAAACCTAATTAATTAGAATAAAATTCAAAGTCCTCACCATGGCTTATGTCACCATGGCGTGTTTCCATCCTAGGACATTTGTACATGTTGTTAAAATATTCACCTCCAAGTTCTTCGGTGGCTGCCTCGGGTCAGCACTTAGGTCTCAGCTCAAATACCTCATATGAGAGGGGTCCTATTAGAAAACCCCTACTTCACAAAGCAGAGCCCTTTCTGTAATGGTTAAGTAATTTATCCAAGTCACCCAACTAACAAGTTGCCAAAAATTTAACCTAGGCCTAGAGACCACTGCTCTACACTGTCTCTCTCACATCCCAAACTGCTCTTGTTTATACACTTAAGTGGTTCACTCTCCTTGCACTGGAACATACAGCCCATGAGAGCAGGGGCCCATCTGTCTTGGTCATGACTATATTTCTGGCATCCAGCATGGGACTTAGCATCTAAGAGGCACTCAGAAAATAATTTTTAAATGAATAAATGAGCAAAAGCTTGGGGAAGAGAGTGTGCATCAAGAAAGGAGATTAGGGGTATACTATGCCTGGATGAAGAAATAGTAAGGAAGCTTATTTAATTGTGTCCCCTGAGAACTATGTCCATATTTTTATGCTTCCTCTCAAAGTAGTGACAGAGTTGTTGGAAATATGGAGCATGTAAGAACAGGCACAGTGGTTGGACAGTAAGCAATTGAAGGAAATTAAAGGCTTTGGGGGTTGGGTAACCCTTGCAGTATATGTCAAAATTGCAACCCATAATGACTGCCTGCTCCTAACCAAAGAAGATAATGAGTGTCATTTCATGGAGGTCCCTTCCATAGAGCAGTGATTGCTGAACAGCCAGGAAATAACTTCTTACAAGGTCTCTGTGGTGTCAATAACCTAGGAGTCCTCTCCCGCTGACCAAGCCTGGATGGCCATAGCAGATGGTGCTAATGAGCCTGAAATGACTCAGGCTTTCTCTGCACTCTGCTGCCTGCTAGAAGCTCACTCTCGGTCACAGGTCACCGATCCATTCCCAGGAAAGTAGCAGGGCTACGTCACCCACCTGGTAGGCTTTGCAAGATTGTGGAGTTTTCAACACAGTGCTGCTGCATCTGTCCCGAGCTGCTCAGGCATGGATGGTCCAGGTTCACTGTGCTACTGAAGGGTGGAGCCGGGACTGACACTTTGAGATTCCGACTCATAGGGCAGTCTCCCATTGCTCACCACTCTTCTTTCAGAGCCTCCAAAGGGAAGTCACATGACCTAGTGGTTGATGTACTCCTAGCTTGCTAGCAAGTAGACCCTTCAACTAAATAAGCAATAATGGTTTGGGTTTAAAACATTATAGTGTGGCTATCCAAAATTGTAACTACCCTGTATTGATTACTTCTTTGTGCGCTAGAGACTTTTCTAAGCCCTTTATAGACATCATCTTATTGAATTTCAGAACAACTCTTTGGTAAGGAAACTTTATTATCCCCATTGCACACATGAAAAACTGAGGGATAAAAAAGTTATTGAATTATTCAAGATCTTATAGGCAGCAAGTGACATAGCCTATATCTGTCAAATTTCATTGTCAGAGTTCTTAATTAGTTAACTATTTTGCTGTATTGACATATATCCATGACTTTCAACTCTCCCAATATGCCTTAATCTGAGAGTTGAAGGCACATATCACAGCCTGTCAATGCACCTGTTGTATTTGGGAAGGGTTTCTCAAGGTTGGTTTTTCCTTTTAAAAAAGTAATTATGTGTTCTAACATAGAAACCTCAGTACCTGAAACCAAAGATACAAAGATATCTATTGCTTCCAGCCTTGGCAGAGTTACTTTAAGAACTAAGTGTCAGAAACAAGTTATACACTGAGGTGTGGTCTGTTGACCAGATACATAGAGCATCATTAAATTCAAATGAACTCTGTTAAATCCAACAAAGATATATTCTAATGAGGGCCTCTAACTGCACAATTCCTTTGCATTAGGTGATACAAGGGCTACAAAGGAGTGTAACAAGGTGTGGTAAGTAGTATTTTATTCATGGAATGAATGGGGAGTGAATCTCAAATTGGTTCAATTCAGCTCTAATTTAACTATGAATATAGGGTTTTGCTTCTAAACCACATCTTTTCTTAATTTGTCTAAACTACTATCTTCTCCATATTAAAGAGCTTCCAAAAGTCCTAGGCATTTGGGGAGGACTGGACACATGGCAAGGTGGAGAAGGGTATATGGAGTGCCAGAATGCAGCTGGACGTCACTCCTAATCAACAGGCAATGTTCTGGCAGCTCTCGGTGAAATTTACTCACTGAATGGCAAAGATAAAAATTCTAACAGCTCCTCGGCAGGCATACAGGATGTTCAGTTCTCACTTGAATGAGAAGTGAAGACCTTCAGGTGGTGACTCAACTCTCCCATATCGCTCTGTACTGGAGACAGATGGGGCTCACTTGGGCATAGGATGGACAGTCCCTTATTCGGGGCTCAGCTCCTATCTGTTTGATCCCAACCCATGGTATCTTAACTAGTCTGGGCGTGGGAAAGACTGTTTTGAATATTCTTCTAAATCTATTGGTATTATATCCTGAACCCTGGCTTTTGAAATCTAAATGTCAAAAGTTTGGTTCTGTTCTTCTGTTTCTGCTTTGACAACCCTCCCTTTAGGTAAAGGGTATCCTAAGTCTTGGTGCCTGGGCTGGAAGAAAATGCTTCTATGTGTGTCTGCAATTCTCTTCCTAATATTTCCCTTCCTGATTACTCCCCAGTCACGCAGTCTGTCCACCACAGGCCTCCCCCACAGGGGACTGTCTCATAAGCCTAAAGCATGGAGAGGCAGAGAATGTGTGCTTCTGGCAAGCAGGTTCTAATGGCGAGGAGAGATGGGCCTTAGCAAAGCATTCTGGGTTTCTTCTTCCAGGTTCACTAATCAGATAGTGATTCCTCCTCCTCTTCTGATGAAGACTGAGAGAGTAGAGGAAAACTATGATGTGTGTTTCCTATACTTTCCATCCCTGTGCAATGGAGTAGGACTTCACTCTTCTGTGGAAGCATGAACAGGTACCTGCCCCCTCCTCCATGTCCAGCATAATTCCCAGGGTTTGTGGTGGATCTAAGAAGGTTGTGTCCTGGTCAGAAATCAAACCTGCAACCTTTTGGTGTACTGAAACGCAACACTCACTGGATGGATAGTAGGTGTTCAGTAAGGGCTTTCTAATTGATTAGTTGATTTATTGATTATGAGGCCTGGAGAAGAGTTGTGGCTGAAATCCCTGATTGGAACAAATATGGGAGGCAACTGAATTACATTTTTCTCTCAAATTGATTTTTTCCCTCTCTCTCTCTCTCTTACTCTCTCTCTCTCTCTCTCTCTCTCTCTCTTTTACGTCTTCCTTTCCTCTCTCTCTAAAATCAATAAAAACATGTCCTCGGGTGAGTATTAAAAAAGAAAAAGAAAAGGACTTGTAGTAGAATGTTCATCATAGCACTGTTTATAATTGGAAACTTACCAATGCCCAGAAACAGCAGAATGAACAGTGGTGCATTCACACGATAGACTATCATATAGCAGCAATTTTCAACTGGTGTGCTGCAAGCATTTTTAAAACATGCAATACCTGACTATTTAATCACAAGCACTGATCTCATTTCCCCTTAGATTCTCAAGTAAAAAAATGGCAACAGCCAACACAACAATAGCTGTCTGGTGTGAATGAATAAAAATTACATTTTTTTGTCAGATCGGCAAAAAATATATTTTTGGTGTGCTGCAGAATTTTAGTAATAAGTTTTAGTAATTAGTTTACTGTGGGTTGAAAATCGCTGCCATACAGCAATAAGAATGAATGAAGTACAAGTATAGGCAACAATATAAGTGGGTCTCAAAAACGTAATGTTGTGTGGAAGCCAGACCAAATGTGTGTGTGTGTGTGTGTGTGTGTGTGTGTGTGTATTATACCTTTTTTATATAAAAGTCAAAAACAGGCAAAACTAATCTAGGGTGTCAGAAGGCAGGAGAGTGGGGCACAGGCTGATTTCTGGGCACTGGTGGTATCTATTTCTTGATTCAGGTGCTGGTTACATGGCTGCATGCAATTTATGAAAATGAATTGACTTGCATAGTTGTGTGCTTTTCTGAATATATATTATACTTTAATTAAAAGTGCACACGCACACACACCCAACTACACGCTTACACACAGAGACACAAGCACAGGCACATGTGAAAGCTTCATTCTCCCTGCCTCTCAAAAGACTAAAGGGCTTCTGGGTAGCAGCTCCTGAACAATCTCTACCTTCCTCAATGAAATAACTTTTAAAATATCAAATAATAATAATAATGGAAAGAAAAAGAAGAAGAAAAAGGGACACCTGTCGTATTCCAGGTTTGTCAGTCAAACCTGTGCCTGCACTCCGGGGAATTTTCCATGTGCCTCAAAGATGCTCCAATAGGGTTGAGCGCAGTCTTGGCAGACCACCTGTGTGATGCCATGGGCGAGCTTGTCCACTTGAAAATAGATAAAAGCACATTTCTTCCTTCTCCAATATCTTTACTGTGGATTAGAAACTCAAGATTTGCATTTAAGGGAACACTGAGCTATGGTTCTAGCTGGGGGCGAGGTCCGTCCCTTCCTCTCATCACTAATCTTGTACAGACTAAAAGGAGCTTGGACGTATTTATTTATTCCCTTTGGTTTCTAAAGTAGGAAGCCGTTTGTCTATTTCAGATGGATCCTGCAGCCTGTTAACATAAAAAAAAACATTGAAACCTGTAAAGAATTTTTGTGAGTTTATTTGAGCCAAACTGTCGACATATGCTGGGAAGCAGAACCTCAATGAATTGAGATAATGCTCCGGAGAATGGAGGGTTACATCTATATTTATACATTGCAATCAAAGGAAAGGGACATAGGTGAGTTACATGAAATTCATTGGTGATAGATTAGGGAGGTGGGATAAAGCAAAGCGAGGGAAACCTCTGGGATAGGGTGAAAAGTGAAATGATGGACATGTGCTTCTTTACAGAGATGGATACAGGATAGTTTAACGTAATTAACAGTTGACAATTAACTTGATAACAATAACAATAAGGGAATGTCCTGGTGCCATTTGTTGTGCTCTGAGGAGTCCGGGGTAAAAAGGAAGTTACAAGTTACCCAGACATCTCACAGATATGTTATCTTAGAGGCAAAAAGGCAAATGGGCTCAGTAAAGAAGATCTAAGTTGATCTTTGTCAGGGAAGATATCGGCCTAGGACATGACTACCCACTATAACCTGTTTGTAGTTAAATATTTAATTTTCAAACCATCTTTTGTGGTTATTTTAGGTCTCTGAGTTTGCAAGACTGCCACACAGGCCTCCCCTGAGCTTGTCAGGTTAGCATGTGGCTCCTTTCGTCCACAAGCCTGTGGGGAAATTTGGCTCTACAGTGCTTCTTCAGAAAGTACCTTCATTCTTGGAAATGTATTTTTCCGGGAAATAGGTTTTCTCATGCCATATTGTCCACCTCACAATTCTTGAAGTTTGTTGATCATTTAAAAAGATAACTGGTATTATTTTTCCATGCCATTTGTTAGTTACATTTAAACTATTTACACACTTGGCACATTACACCAGAATTACTAAATAAAAATTTCTATTTTTCACTACCAATATATATATATATATATATATATATATATATATATATATAATATCAATATGTTGATATTTTCATTGTCCAGAAACTTGAGTGGAATTTTTCTGATTAATTTAAAAATTATATTGACATTGATATCTATAATGTATAAAGTGCTTCTACAAATAAGTAAGAAAATAAGAAACAGACCAAAAGAAAATGGGAAAAGGTAAGAATAGCAAATTACTAAATCAGTGAAAATGACCATAAGCATAAAGAGAAATGGAACCTCACCAGTCGTGAAATAAATACAAATTAAAATAATACATTACTAGTCCCCTCCTTATCCACGATATCACCTTCCAAGGTTTTAGTTACTGGTGGTCAACCATAGTCTGAAAATAGGACATGGAAAATTTCAGGAATAAGCAGTTTGGTAAGTTTTACAGTGTGTGCCATTCTGAGTGGTGTGATGAACTCTCACTCTGTCCACTACATCCGGCCGGTGCCGGGTCTCCACGCTGTGTGTGCTCCTCGCCTGATAGTCACTTAGTAGCCCTCCTGGTTATCAGATCGACTGTCACAGGACCACAGTGCTTGTGTTCCGTTCACCCTTGTTTCACTTCACCATGGCCCCAAAGTACAAGAGCAGTGATGCTGGCAATTCAGATCTGCCAAAGAGAAGCCATAAAGTGCTTCCTTTGGGTGAAAAGATGAAAGTTCTCAATTAGTAAGGGAAGAAAGAAAAGTTGTATGCTGCGGTTGCTGAGATCTATGGTAAGAACACATCTTCTATCTGTGAAATGGTGAAGAAAAATGAAATTTGTGCTAGTTTTGCTGTCATACCTCAAACTACAAATTTACAGCACAGTGTGTGTTAAGTGCTTAGTGCAGGTGGAAAAGGCATTAAATGTGTGGGTGGAAGACATGAACAGAAAACGTGTTTTGATCAATGGCAAGGTGTTGCACCAGAAAGCACTGAGCCTCTACAAAGACTTCAGCAAGTAATGCCGGGGTGATATCCAGCATCTAGAAGGATTCAGGAATCTGGAGAAGGTGCTGCAGCATAAATTAATAAAGAGACTAGGAATATAATATAAAATTTGTAATCCATGGGGGAGTCAGAAGGGAGCTTAGCTTCAATAAACAAGTTCTCCGGACCCCTAGCCCTTTATTAACACAAATTGTCCTAAGGCAAGGCAGATATGCATATCAAAGGTTAAGGTTTAGTATACAGTAGGCATTGTTAGATTGGGGGAACTGCCTTAGGCTGTTCAGGTGTTTGGCCAGCAGGAGGCAATGACATGTAGGTTAAAATGCCCTCAGCTGTCTGGTAACAGGCAATAATATATGCAAATCTTTAGGTTTGGGGAAATGCCCTCAGCCATTCCAACAGGCAATAACATGTATTCAGCCCTGCTGAATCCCCAAGTTCCATCAAACTTTTGATGAAATTTCTTGCATTTATGACATGCTGGAATTAGCTTCCGGCAAGCAAGGGATCCCCTGTAATTAGTGACCCCATGCCATTTATTTAGTGCAGGTAATGGGTGTGACACAGATTCAGGAATAAGTTTGGCCTTTTATTATCTCACATCATCACTAGGAGAAAGAAGTTAGTACGGACAATAAGATCTTTTGAAAGAGAGGCAGAAGATAATATTCACATAACTTTTATTGCAACATATTATTCTAATTGTTCAATTTTATTATTAGTTGTTGTTGTTAATCTCTTACTGTGCCTAATTTATAAATTAAACTATCATATATATGCATGTATAGGAAAAAACATGGCATATACAGGGTTTGGTATTATTCATAGCTTCAGGCATCCACAGGGGGTCCTGGCGCACATCCCTCCCAGATAAGGGCGGACACTGTGCTAGGATTCTTCAGTTATCAGATTTTCAAATATTAACAATATCCAATATTGTCCAAACAAGCATTTTCATACATTGCTAGTGAGAGTGGGACTGAAACACCCTCTCAGAAGGCAATATATTTGAAGGCTTAAAATGCAAATTTTCAACGTTTTAAAATTCTGAGCCTGTAGACCCTATTGTTCCTACAGAGATACTTTTGCAAGTTTGAAAAGACATGGCTAAAAGGATATTCCTTGTTTTGTAATAGAAAAATGGAAAGAAACCTAAATACCAAACAATTGGAGACTTTTAAAAAATAAATTAATAGTATTGCTATATCAGGTTGATAAATGTACAAAAGAATACAGGAGAAAAGAATATTTACTATCATCCAATTTTTGAAAAAGTTTAATTATATAAATATGCTTAGAAAAAAATTCTGGAAGGATAGACAGAAAGCTCTTCTCAGTGGTCATTCTTGTGGAGAATGAAAAGGCAAGAGACTTCGCTTTCTACTGTATGTATCTTTTGTTTTGTTTAGATTTTTACAATGTGTTTATAAAACTGCTACAATTAGGAAAGGCCAATAAGATTTTTTTTTTTAACACCGCAGGATATACACCAAATGCCAACCAATGTGATATTTAAATGTTGGGAATTTGGATGATTTTAAAATTCACTTCATTTTCCAAAATTGTCCTCAATGAGTATCTTACTCCTTTTCATATAAGAAAAAAATAGGTGGAATTTTAAATAATATGTATATACAATTTAAACTACAGCATATGATCCAAATCATGTCCAAAGAATGGACAGCATAAAGCTTCAAGGACATACATCTCCTAGTAAAAGTTAATGGTAATTAAACGGGCCGCTGGACTATAGGAGATATTTTTCTTCCACTCATTTACAATCAACAGCTGAGTGATGTGAAGATCAATGGTTGGAATGACAGTAAGTTTATCATTATTATAATTGATGTGCTCATTAGTACCTAAGTTCTCTTTCCCTTGGTTTCCTACATGCTTGTTAATTCCACACAACAGTGTTAATTATGGTGATAAAACACTAGAATACATGGTTAAAGTGAACCCAGTGATACCATGGAGACTCAAGCTCACAGAGCAGAAAGGGGTCTTTATAGTTCACTCTGTCCTTCCTCCTACCTTAAGACAAGTAGGTTTCTAAATCACTCCACGCATGGAGTTATCAGTGCTTTTCCTAAAGATTCCCAAGGAAATGCACCATCTGGGTACTGACATTCCTGCAGCTGCCTACAAAGGATTGAATCCCAAAGCTGGTCAAGTAATCCACTACATTGTGCTTGTCTTCTCTTTTATAAACAAAGCTGATCAATGGTTGGGGGTCAGTACTTTCTAATACAAAACCCCAAATTTTAAAGTTTACCTTTGGAAGGAAGTACCTAGAGTGAGGAGGGGCAGCTCCAAGGGTCCCAGCCCTCAGGCCCCTTATCTTTCAAGGATCTCTCACGGACACCACCACCATCAGGCTGGTCTTCAAAAAACACGGATTCTTTATTAATGGCCCAAGAAGAGATAAACACCTCTATTTTTATCCCTTTAATAGAGTCCAATTTTCAAAAATTATTTTCAAAAACACTAGTGTAGCCATATAAGCTATGAACAGAGCAAAGGCTAAATGTTAACAATGGTTATATTTATGATCAGACTATATATTATTATTTTGACTCATTCTTTTTTCTAGGTTTAAAAAAACAGGCATATACATTTTTACTGTGCAGTGGATCTCTTACTATGTATACACAAGTCTTTTTTCATCTTAGGAAGATTTTTTTCTACTATACCTTTGATTATTGTTTCTAGTTAATTGTTTCCTTTTCTACTTGAAGAACAATAATTATCTGTATGCTGACTTATATTCTCTGTTTTTGCTATCTATTATTTTGCTAATTGGACATTTTCTCTATATTCTGGGGGAACCTCCAATTTGCTCCCCATGTTACTGATATGATTAGTTTCTACAGGATTAGTTCTAGTATCTTTTTTCAACTGCTGTTTAAATATTACCTTCATGGCTATATTTTTCCATCTCCTTTTTTCACGTACCCTGCTGTCTTTTCATTAAGCTTATTCTCGCCTTGAGGATATTTTTATTATGTATCAGAGAAGTAATGACTTGTACTTTATTTCCTAATAATTTGTCCTTGATTCTAAAATATACCATTTTCAGATAAAGGTTCTTACTTGTCTTTGGCTGTATATTACTGCCCTCTTCTTCAGCAGCATGTTCCACACATGGGTACTAAGAATTCTGTCGAAGTCTCAATGCTTCATTATGTCCACCTGCGGATGACGGAAGCCCCTGCTCAGGCCTGGGCTACAGCACAAGTTAACAAGCACAGTCACTAATCCAACCTTCGTTAGATGAAATCAGCCCGTGGGAGCAGAACCCGGTGTTGCGCAAAGAGAGCCACAGGAAAAGCCCTGGGAAGGAGAGCGGTTCGGAAAATGAGAAGCGAGTGCATTTTAAGCAAACTTTGTCTTCTTTTTGAGTTAGCCCTGGACTACTGGGAAGAGTTTATGAGCTATAAATAAGGATGATGAGTAAAAATAAAAAGGCTCCTGTAGTCAAACATCTCTAGCAAACAGGATTCAAAAAACGTTAGGTTTGTTTATGGTGCCAACACCCAGACACTCTACTATGCAGAGCGCACTGTGAATTTCTTTCTAGGCACCGGCTCTACTGGGCAGCATTTCCCAGACTTTGTGGACAATGGTAAGCATTTCGATGGAGTATCTTACTGAACAAACATTCCCAGAACGACACTGAGAAACAGTGTCCCGATGCTTAAACGTTTCCTATTTTCACTCCCTTTCTCTACATGTACAGGTAAGGTAAGGGGGTTAGTGGGGCAAGCTAGTTACAACATACCAACTCCCCTAGGCTCCCTAAAAAAACCTGGACCAGTTGTGCATAGCAACACAATGTGAGACGTGATGTTTCCCGCCCTCTGTGTGGATGGAGGAGGATTAAGAAAAGAAACACCTAATAACAAAGTCAATAGCAAGAAGCTCAGTTCTAAACAAGGTGCTGAGTCCTTTTCCTTTTCACTTGAATCTGGCAGTACAGCCTAGAAGTAAAGTGTTTTACTGAGGAGTCTGAGGAAGTTGGAGCATACAGATATTCTCTTGATCTGGTATGGCTCATGGGTTCTCATAAAATTCAAACAGCACCAGCCTAGAAGGGAATCAGGAGCTCATTAACGCCAACACCCTTGATGTACACATGGAGACACTGTAGGCCTGCGAGGTAAAGCAGCTTGTTAGAGGGACCTAAAATCGCAGTGCTGTGCTGGAACCCTGATCTCCAGTGCTCCTTTCACCAAACCACAATGCCTGGCATATAAGTTTGAAAAATATGAGTGTGTGATTAAACACCACATTTTCACTTAAAGATAAATTTGTATTCTAGCCCTAACCGGTTTGGCTCAGTGGATAGAGAATCGGCCTGCGGACTGAAGGGTCCCAGGTGCGATTCCGGTCAAGGGCATGAACTTTGGTTGCGGGCACATCCCCAGTAGTGGGTGTGCAGGAGGCAGCTAATCGATGTTTCTAACTCTCTATTCCTCTCCCTTCCTCTCTGTAAAAAAAAACCCAATAAAATATGTATTAAAAAATAACCTTCATATTAAAAATATTATATTCTAAGCACTTTATTAATTATTCTAAAGCAATCATAAATTTTAAAATTTTCTCATTTTCCCATTTTGGCAGATGAAAAATAAATTATTATTTTATTCATTCATTCACTCATTCATTTGTTCATTCATCCAGCATGTGTTTGCTGAGCATCTATACAGTATGCCAGGCTTGGAGTATAATGGAGAAAAATTTTGACATCATTTCAACTTATTTTAATGAGGGAACCAGATGTTATCAAAATAATCACATAAACAAATATTACCAGATTGATTCTGACAAATTGTGCACTTACTAGACACATGTAGACATATAGAAAGTTACAAAGTAATTATGACTAGAATAAGCAAACTTTTTTAGTTGTTGTTAATCCTCACCCAAGGATATTTTTCCATGGATTTTTAGAGAGTGGAAGGGAGGGGAAGAGACTGAGAGAGAGAAAAACATCAATGTGAGAGAGACACATTGATTGGTTGCCTCCCACATACACCCCAACCAGGGCCATGCCCTTGACTGGAATCAAACCTGGGACACTTCAGTCTGTGGGCCAATGCTCTATCCACTGAGCCAAACCAGCTAGGGCTAGAATAAGCAAAATTAATACTGAACCATAAATATAAAGAGTTTAAGAGGCCCCAAAGTAGGAGTGTTTTTATGGCCTAGGAATCCCATTTGCTGGACAGATAGAGGCAGAAATTAAAATATAGACATTATTATCCTCATGTTTTTGAAAGGGCCCTGGGTAGACCCAATCCATATTGATGGTTCCACACTAATTTTCTATTTGGCAAACCCAAGCAGCACACCTCTAGCAGCACAGCTTCTTGATGAAGCAATACACAAGGCATTTATAATTGTGAATCTGAGTTGAATTGCACCACTGGGCACAGATACATGGAATCTCAAGAAGCACAGTCTGACAGTCTATATATAATGCTTACAGGAAACACTCCTTGGTGGACTATGTGTGTGGAGGAGAATTCAGAGCAAGAGAGCAGATGCAGTTGCTGGGCAGCGCAAGGAGAGTGAAGTTCCTGTCCTGCCTAGGGAAGGTTTTCCTTTTGTTACCAGTGGGGAGAGGTCCTAGTCCCAAGGGGTTGCTCCTGGGAGTGGAATTCTTGTGATATCCCAAGAAAAATAATTTTCTGGGACTTGCACTGGAGAATGAGTGATTTTTGTTTTGGGGGAATTACATCCCTGAGTTCCCAAGATCCCATTTCTCTTAGTCCCACCATAAAAGACGTGTAGCTGTGGGTTCAGTGGGTCCAGAATCAGAGTCAGTGTCCAGAGTGAAAGTTCCATGTTGGAGCAGTGTCCAGTCCAGCATCAGGCTAGCTTAGCTTATGTTTCCTGCTGCAGTTCATCAGTCCATTGCATGTGGGGTGCACAAGGCCACATGGCTATGGAGGAAACACAGGCAAATGCAAGGAAGCAGGAACAAGAGAGCCCCACGAGCCAAGAATCCCAAGCCACAAGAGCAATGAGAGAGCCAAGAGTGTAAACTCCTTTGTTTAGGGGATTATGTATTTCCAAATTTTCATGGAATCGCATAGGCGTCACCTATTCTGGCTAATCCATGATACTCCAGGCTTGAGTGACAGGCAAGTAAGTACCTTCCCTAGTCACCCCAACTTCACTGTGCATGTGTCTATCTCCTGTTTTTGGATCCCTTCCCCCAGCGATCCTACAGGGAATGGGCCAATAGTTTGCTGGAGCGTGTGAAATTACAGCTTCCTGGTGAAGCTGCCCAGATGGCCAGGCCTGTAATGTCTGGTCTTCCCTTGCTCCTTTCCTATTAATAACTAACTGATTACAATGGTATCACTTTGTTCTCCTCTTCTGACTGCTTGTAGATTGGTTAGAATGCACTTTCAAGGTTTTACCAGGTTGTGGAATAAAGAACAAACTGGGGCTTTGAAGGGAGATCATGCAGCCTTCCTCCCACTGGCTCTTTCACTTCACACTGTGCAACATGGCTCAAGTCCTTCATCCATGGAGAGCCAATGTCCTTCCTTTTTAAAAGCCCCTACTTGAAAATTAAATGAGATTACAAATTTTAAGCCTGGCACATAGGGGGAGTTCAACAAACATTACTCCCTCTTTCCATCCTCCCCCTGCTTCCTAAATTAAGTTGCTCCCTAACTTTGTCATTAAACACCAGACCCTAATTTATTTGAGTCCCAATTTCATTACTTGAAAAATAAAGATGTAGGGTATGAAATTATTGTTGGGTCCTTTTAATTCAAGCATTTTTTATTCTATCATCATAATAAATGTACCACACAGCGAAGGAACAGCAGAAGCTAAGATTTCTGTGACTTTGGTCTGTAGGGGTGAGTTCCATGAGGCTCCCAGCATTACCATGACCTATGTATGATGTGTGCAAAGACAAGCACACTAAATGACTAGGAGAAGGCCAACATTGCAGTGTGCGTGCCTGCAGACAATTCACAAGCAATTGGAGGTGCTCTGCTGGAAACCAGCCTTTCATTTACAGCAGCAAAGTTGCTATTTGCAATGATGTCAGTAACTGACCTTTGGGAATCAGTGGCTCCTGGCATGAGCCATCACCAAACAAACAATTTTCACCTTGCAAGTCAGAATGACCCCTCTGGCGCTCTGTGCCACATGGGAAGGGAGGTGTGGGTCTCTGTTGGGACAAGTTTGGGCAGGGAATCCACAGGGCCTTCAGATGGCTGTTTCTGGCTTGCAGTTCTTGCCACTTACAAACTCTTCACACCATAAACACATAGCTTTCTTGTTCTGGGAGCTCTCCAGAGCCTACTGTCTTTCATAGAGTCAGAAAGAGGAGGGAGGAAGGCAGGCAATGAGAAAACAGGAAAATAGGAAGATGCAGCTGTTTGGAGTAACAAATAGAACATCAGATGTCCCCAGGAGTTCTGGGTATTCTGCTCATATCTGCCACAAGCCAGCTGTGTGACCATAGCAGTCACTTCCTCTATGTGGGTGCAGGTGGAAAGGGTTGAGGTTAGAAGAGGTGGTCTTGATTAAGCTTCCGACTCTAATGTCCAATTATTCTAAACCAGAAAGGGTGAAGAAAAGGAGGAAATGGAAGGAGAGAAGAAGGTGCAAAGCAGGTGGGCGAGACTTCTTAAAAAAAGGAGGGGAAGAAAGATGAGGAGTGCTGCCACAATAAACAGGAAAACAACACAGAACCAAATTCCTTATGGAGCTCTAAGTGATCTCTACAGTAATCTTAATTACAATCGTTATTGTAAACAACTGAAGTCCTAATTAACTTCCAAAGGTCAGCATCCTGCAGATGATTCAGGAATGCTCTCCCTGGGATGCCCCACTCTCTGGAATCCAAGAGGATTCCTCCTCTGTGAGTTCATAGTTCTGGGTGCCAAAGGGAGCATGGGTTAAGCTCTTGGGATATGAGTCTGGCCAACTGGCATAGCATTGCCCAGGGCATCCCAATGAGCATCAGGCCCTGCAGAGACTGGTTCTGAGCATACACCACCAGCATCAGCATCAGCATCTCAATCACTCTGCACCATTGAAAAAACAAATCACATTGACCAGCTTAAAACTGGTTCTATTCCCTTAAAGCAGATCAGTGATTAATACAGTCCTTTGAATCATTTTATAGACAGCATTATACGTGCCACCTCTGTCCACCAGCTTCACCCAGAACCAAAGTCTCACCCTCCTCACAGTACCAAAGGATCGGGCTTTAACGGATCTTAACACCGTAACCCTTTCAGAAGTGCAGGGTCTGTTGCCCAAGAAGATTTGGTGTTGACGTCCCTTGGCCAAGCTCCAAGGTCGTCCAATTAAAACTTGCCTCAGCAACACTTCCACACACCTGTTCCTCCAACCCGTAAAACCCTGCCCTGAACTTGGGAGTTTGAGCTTTGAGCAATAGCTTCCCATTCTCTCTGCAGGGTGCCTACCAATAAAGCGACTCTACTTTCTTCACAGCAATTCTTGGCATTTAGTGTTCGGTTCTGCTGTGCACCGGGTAGATGAACTCTTTCAGTTTGGTAACCATCTAGGGATTCCCAGGCACTTCCTTACGCCTGTTGGACTATAGGCTAAAGCCTTCATGTCCATAGAAAAACCACTTGTGAATTTCCTGGCTACCTTGTTCTGTTATCATTCTCACCTAGCTTTGCTTGAGCTCTCCTAACAGCCATTATTAGTTCAGCTCCTGTCTGGCCTGGACCCTAGGGTGTATGCTGGTCTCCAAGTATTATTTCCCTCTGTTTACTTGTCTCATAATTAACGTGTCCTGCATCCCTCCAACTCTGATCGGTAGAACTCTATGGGTCTAAATCTGAGTCCTCTATTAACCTGATTCAGGAATAGTTTGTACATGGCCCAGAACACTGCCTCTAGCAGACCGTGAGGAATCCACTCTAGGTTTTCACTTAAGGACTCTTCTAATATATTCAGATTATTTTTAAAAGACCAAGAATGCTGGTGGTGAAACCGGACAACCAATGGGTCCAGGCTGCCTGTCACGATTTGAGCCAATTAAGCAGAGGCAGGGTTGAATCACATTTGAACGTTTATTCCAACAATGCCCCAGTGTGGGAGAGCAGCAGGTCATGCACGAAAATCTGCTCTCCATCCCCTCCCCATAAGCCAGCTGCTTATGTTGGGTAGAAGGACAAAGATTTCATGGTGAAGTAGGCAAAAGGAATAAGAATGGGTAAAATGGTTACAGATTACAGGCAATGCAGACTTCGGGTTGCAAAGGGTGGGGCGCCTCTGGACTCCATTGTTTCGGCAACAAGGTTATTAATCTTTCCATGATAATAGGCATTACTCAGATGACAATGGACCGCATTCCAAGGCTAACTTCCAGATCCTGGGGAGTACAATTCCCAGCCAGATCAGAATATACTTTCTTTAATCAGAACAAAACAATCTTGGTTAGCAGGGCATGGTTAATATTTCTTTTAACGATAGCTAGTTTCTACTATTCTATTTCTGCCCCTAACAGTGGTGGAGGGTAGAGTATATAATTGTGGGGTAGGAAAATAATTTTATTCTATACCTTTAGGTTCTTGATTGAGAACTCCCCCTCCCCGAAGTCCCCCCCCCCCACACACACACACCCATAATTAACAGGAGAAAGTAACAGATTAGTAGAAGAAAAACATACAAGTTCAGTAACATGGATACCTCCTGTATACATAGAAGAGACCCAGGAAAACTGAGTAACTCTCCAAAGTGGCCTAAGCCACCACCTTAAACACCAGCTCCATCTACAGACAAAAGAAGATGGTGGGCTGTTGGGGGCCAGTAGTGGTTATGGGAGGTGACTAGGAAAAGCACAGGAAACAAGAGTAAGTTTTAGGCAGATTTAGGTCCTTGACTTCTCCATTGAATAGAGTTTCTAGAGACTGAGTCATCCTTCTCTTCCTGGTACAGAGAAAGACACCCTTACAAATGGAGATCTCCCTTATAAATGTAAATGTCTTCCACTCAGTTTTCAAAGCTGCTGCTGTTTCTTAAAGGTAGTCGCCCTAAAATAATCCTTATGCCAAAGAGAGGTACTGTTTGGGGGTAGCAAATTCTTCTCCCCTTCATAATCAATTCCAAGACACTTTCTGGAAATAAATCATGTTCAAATCTTTTCAGGGAATTAACTTTTTTTTTTTTTTAATGAAGTGATTCTAGTCATTTTAATTTCCTGCAAGTGATTCGGGATTATTTGGTACCTTGTTGCAAGGAAAAACCCAAATCCAGAATAAGATAATTCCGGGAACTGTAATGAATGAGGTCATATTGATTTGTAGCACCTTGTGGGTGGGGAAACTACTCCCTTGCCCTCTTGGTTCTTATAACTGGTCCAGTAGTTGAAGTGGCATAAGGTAAATTAACAAGAGAAAATCAAGTTTTAACATGTACAAGAGGGGAATTTATATAAGCATGAAAACCCCAAAGACTGTAAGGCAAAATGAAGTATATGTGCCACTTGGACTAAGGAGCAGCAGGTATGGGTCTGGGACTCCAAAGGGAAATTGGTGATTTTTAGGGGGATGAAAAGACTTAATTTTTACTAAGCAAATGTTTGTTGGGCCATCTAGCAACAGGGGGTCACAGAGCAGACTCTGATCACATCGGCCTTACCCGGTCCCTCCCTGTCTACCACACCTACTTCATTTTATACTATGGTCTTCTATGGTGATAGTTCCCTTCCTGGAGCAGACCTTCTATCTTAAAAATTTTAGGCAGTTTTGGGGAAGGACAAAGGTTATTCCTGAGTCTTTTGTTTATTAAAAATAAAAGAATCCTTACCCTGGCAGGATTGCTCATTTGGAGCATTGTCCTATACACCAGAAGGTTGTGTGTTCAATTCCTAGTCAGGGCACATACCTATGTTGCAGGTTTAATCCCTGGTCAGGGCCCATATGGGAGGCTGCTGATCAATGTTCTCTCTCTCTCTCTCTCTCTCTCTCTCTCTCTCTCTCTCTCTCTCTCTCAAATATCAATAAACATATCCTCGGGTGAGGATTTACAAAAATGTTTAAAAATAAATAAATAGAAGAATCCTCATACCAGAGAGACACATTTGAGGTGGCAAATTTAGTTTCCCTACGGTGTCTTGATATCATTTGAAGGACAGGGGGTGGATATAAATCATAGAAAAAATGAGCAAGAAAAACCAGTATTAACTCAAAAGCTAGGGTGGCAGTTGGGGTTGTTACCTTTAAAAAATGCCACCGGGGGGTGTTTTAAAGCATCCCCAATAATTACAGAAAGCACAAGTACACTCCAAAAAAAGTCCATGATATTGGAAAGTGTTTTATAATTCATAATTTAGGACTAGGAAAATGCTTGCAATTTCATTAGGCAGATAGTAACAACAATTGCAGAAGTAAAGGCATAAAATTTGGTTTAGGTTTTTTCCTTCTGCAATATTTCTCCAATATTATTTTAAAGTTTATATGTAAATACAGGCCTTTTTCAGTCTCTCTATTGGGTTATATTAATAGATCATTTTTATAGCTTCCAGAGCCCTGGCATTTTGGCTTATTGTATCTCTAGGTTTCCATTCTGGGGAGAGCACAACAGTGAACTGGTTTGTGCATGTAAATTGCATGGTGGCAGCTGCTGGAAGACTTTAAAAGGGCCCTAAGTAGAGTTCTTAGTGAGGTTGTGGATCTCAGCATCAGAAACACCTGAAATGTTTGTTAAAACTACACTTTCCCATGCCGAAACCGGTTTGGCTCAGTGGATAGAGCGTCGGCCTGTGAACTCAAGGGTCCCAGGTTCGATTCCGGTCAAGGGCATGTACCTTGGTTGCGGGCACATCCCCAGTAGGGGGTGCAAGAGGCAGCTGATCGACGTTTCTCTCTCATCGATGTTTCTAACTCTCTATCCCTCTCTCTTCCTCTCTGTAAAAAATCAATAAAACATATTTAAAAAAAAACAAACTACACTTTCCCAGGGCACCCAGCCTTGGACTGAGACCCAGAAATCAGAATCTCTTGGTGTGAGACCCAAGAATCAGGTTTTGAATAAGAATCCGTGGCAAACTGTTTTCCAAAGATAGCTGCAACAAAATATTTCTCATCCCACATCTTCTGGAATAGCCTCTTGCCTACCTACCATCGAGCTGTGCGGTCTGTGTTTCCTTCCCTCCTTCAATCTGGCTGGGATTATGGCTGCTTTGAACTATAGGATAAGGTGGGAGTGACACTGTGACTTCCAAGACTGGGTCATAAAAGGTGTTGCAGTTTGTGGCTTGTTCTCTGGGGCATTCACACTTGGGAGTCTTGAACCACTGTTTCACACTAACTCTGGTGAGGCTGCCAGGCTGTGCGGAAGCCAAGCTGCCTGGACAAACTCATGCAGGGGTGCTGGTGGACAGTTCTACTCTTCAAGTCATGCCAGGTCAGACATTTCAGTGAAGAGTGATCCAGATAATTCTGCCCTAGAAGGTAACCCTCCCAAATTCAATGCTATCTAGAGGAGAGGTGATAATACATGAGTTGTAATTGACATTAGAGTTAGTTTTAATGTCAAGATTGATCATTGTTTATTTTTTCACTTATTCAATGAAGTATTTATTGATTGTCTGCTATTGTCAGATTGTTTTAAAATTCAGAGATAACAGCAAAGACCAAGAAAAATCACTCAGTGTTACGGAGCATACATTTCAAGGGTGGCAGGGCAGGGTGTAGCTGGGTGGTGGAGAATGGGACAGTAAATAGATGGAACAACTAAGTAAATATATTAACAAGATAACTTAAGGATATGTTAAACGTTGTGAAGATAGTAAAACAAGGTTATGTGATAGAGAGACACTATTTTGTTTATTCCTATATTTTAAATAATTATTTTTCAATTACAGTTGATGTCTTGTAGAAAGCATATGTAAGGGTCTTATTTTCTTATCCATTAAGCCACCCTATGTCTTTTGATTGGAGGAGTATTTAACCCATTTGCATTTAAAATAATTATTGATAGATATATGCTTACTGCCATTTTATTTCTTCTTCTTCTTCTTCTTCTTCTTCTTCTTCTTCTTCTTCTTCTTCTTCAAGAAGACTCTTTAACATTTCTTATAATACTAGTTTGGTGGTGATAAACTCCTTTAGCTTTTTCTTGTCTGGGAAGCTCTTTATCTGTCCTTTGATTTTAAATAATAGCTTTTCAGGGTAGAGTAATCTTGGTTGTAGGTCCTTGTTTTCATCATTTTGAATATTTTATGACAATTTATTCTGGCCTGCAAAGTTTTTGTTGAGAATATAGCTGACGACTTTATGGGAGCTCCCTTGTACATAACTAAATGCTTTTCTCTTGATGCTTTTAAGATTCTCTTTTTGTCTTTAATCTTTTGCGTTTTAATTATGCTATGTTTTGGCGTGGGTCTCTTTGAGTCCATCTTGTTTGAGGCTCTGCACTTTCTGGACTCATGTCTTTTTCCTTCACCAGGTTAGGAAAGTTTTCCATCACTATTTCTTCATATAGGTTCTCAATCCCTTGCTCTCTCTCTTCTCCTTCTGGTACCTCTATGATGCTGATGTTATTATGCTTGATGTTGTCCCAAAGGTTCTTTGATCTATCCTTATCTTTTTTTTATTATTGCTCTGATTGGGTGTTTTCTGTTGTCTGTCTTCCAAATTGCTGATTCTATCCTCTGCTTCATCTAATCTGCTATTGACTCCTGTTAGTCTTTCTTCATTTCAGTTACGGTATCCTTCATTTCTGACTGGTTCTTTCTTGTGGTTTCTATGATATTTTTATGCCATTGAAACTCTCACTAAGTTCCTCAAGAATTTTTATAACCATAGTTTTGAAATCTGCATCTTGTAGATTGCTAGCGTCCATTTCTTTTAGTCCTTTTCCTGGAGATTTCTCCTATTCTTTCACTTGGGACATGTTTCTTTGTCTTTCCATTTTGGCTGCTTCTCCGGGTTTGTTTCTATGTATTAGGTAGATCTGCTTGTCTGCCATTCTTGGTAGGGTGGCCTTATGTAGTAGGTGACCTATAATGCCCAATGGTGCAACCTCCCCTGTCACCAGAGCTGGGTGTGCCAGGTACATCCCCCATTTGGGCTCTGTGCACCCTCCTGTTGTAGTTGCACCTTGATTCCTGTTGGCATGTCAGTGGGAGAGATTGACCCCCCAGGACAATCAGCTATGAGGAATGGTTGCAACAATAGCAGTTCTCTGCCTTCATCTCCACATGGTATTCTCCCTGTGTGCATGTTTATCTTCCAATATTCCCTTTTTGTTAGGACCCAAGTCATATTGGATTAGGGGCCCACACTATTCCAATGTGGCCTCATCCTAATTATATCTGCAATGGCCTTATTTCTAAATAAGGTCACATTATGAGGCACTGGAGGTTAAGAATTCATGATATGAGTTTTGGGAAGACACAATTTAACCCTGAACAAGACCTAAAGGATGAAAACCTGGCATGTAAAATAATCCTGAGCTGAGCATTCCAGGCAGAGAACACACCAGAAGCAGAAATACTGTATTTTTCCATGTAAAAGATGCTATTTTTTTTTCTCTAAAATTGTTAGACTGAAAATCGAGGGGCATCTTATACACAAAAAAATACGGTAAGTTTGATGTTCAAGAATCAAACCAGCAGTCAATGCTGGCATACAGAGAGGAAGGCGGAGCTCAGTATTAGCTTCCTCATCATTGTTAAGATTCCCTTACACATCTGCATCAGCAATGTTCTCACCAGAAATCCTAGCTGCCCTGCTATCATGTATAACAATCAGGAGTCCTATACATTCTGCTTTATAAACCAACCCTACTCTCCATTCCTACAAACATGGCTTGGGTTGTACATTTATTTCTCTCTTATACTGTTTCAGCTGCTGTTTCATTGATCTTCTGCTTTTAGACTCTCTATCCTCCCATTCATCCTTTGGAATACCAACAGAATCATTTTCTAAACAGAAATTTGATTCAATCTCACTCATTCTATTTTTTTTTTAAAAGCCCTCCATTGTCTCTCCATCATTTGCAAGAGAAAGAACAAAATCTTCAGCATGGCACAGAAGGTTCTACAAATCCAGCTTAGCTCCTGCCAACATTTCCAGCCTTTCTGTAAATTGGACTCACCTCCAATTCCCCATAGACTCGCTGTGCACTTTCAGGATACATATTTTTGTTCATGCTTTCCCACTCTTCCTACTTTTTTTTTCTTGACAAACACCTTATCTTTCAGGGGCCAGTTTGGTACTCATCTCCACTGGAAAAATGTTATTTTTCTCCAATCTTTCCTGAAAGCCTTCCCACTCTCCCGTGCCTGAGATGGGATTAATTGCCCCTCTACCTTTGTTCCCATAGCACTTTGCTCAGCATTTATCATCTTGGCTTATAATTATTGGTTTGAATACTGGTCATTTGCTTCCCTTGCTAAACTATGAATTCTTTGAGGTCAGTAACAGTGCCTAGTTTAGTAACTGTTTAGTAGGTGTTTACCAGACCAAATTAACTGGAATACTAGCAATGGCATGAGTGCTGGCCTTCAGGTCAGCCTTAACAGTCACCTCCCTCTTGGTCACTGACATACAGGACCAGGATCAGTGCTAATGTTAACACCCCTTTCAATGTCTGTGTCACCATCAGCATGGTTTAGCAGATTAGGCATCTAGGCAAGAATTCAAGTCCCAACACTGTCACAGATCATAGGACTTGTCTTGAAAATATTACCTTAGTTACTAGCTAATTGTTGATGGGAAAGGAAGTAAAGGGGGAGACATCGTTGGGCATATTCAGCTGAGAAGCAGAGGCTTGTTTGCTTCACCAGGAAGCTACAGCTTAACATTCCTCCCTTCCCCACCTCCAGTACTGGATTGTTGGGGGGAAGAGGGGGAGATAGGGACACTCACAATGAACTCAAAAAGGCGCAGGGGCCAGTGCTGGACCATAGGGGCCTGTCAGTCTAACCTGGGAAAAGGTCTTTGGCTAGGGGCTGAAACCAATGCAAGCCCACAAAAGCTTGGGTAGTTCATTGGTTGTTTTGAAAAAGCTGCTGGTTCCTTCCAAGCCTGAGAATACGTAATTACAGGTCAACAAAGAAGCTCTCTCTCTTGCTCATGACCCACACTCGCCTGTTCATTTGTATTCTCTCATGCCTGGGAGTATGTCACCATGTGGGTCTAGTGTCCACCTGAGGCTCATGGAAGTCCACACAGGCCCCAAAGGACTATGGAGCGGAAACTCTGGGCATTGGCCTTTGCCTTGGCCATGCTGAAGACAATGTTGAACTTCTTCCATGGTGGGAAAGATGAAGGTAGGCCATTAGAGGGATACCTTTTTTTATCTTGAATCAGAAATAAATATTATCACTAGACCTCATTCTCCCTTATGGGTCCCTGGAAATGCTTTTCCTCATGACACCGTAAGAACCCCACTTCTACCAGCAACGATACCATCTTAATATCTCTGGACCTCAGTTTCTTTATCTGTAAAATGAGATATTTGGACCAGATAAGTTATGAACCTTGAAGGGCTTGATACAGACTTAGCATTAGTCTGTATCTAATCTTTCATACTGGAATCAGAGTTTATGTAATAATTGTATCACTATCAGAATTAACTGCAATCTTGCTCTTTGTCAGTTTCAGAGACACAGGTGTGGGGCAGGCTTCACTGTTGCTTTATTTTTTGTTTTTGTTTGATTTTTTTTTTTTTAAAGTTTTTTTTTTGTTTGTTTGTGTTTTTTTTTTAATTTCTTTATTGATTAAGGTGTCACATATTTGTCCTCATCCCCCCATTCCCATCCCACCCCTCTCCCCATGCATGCCCCAATCCCCTGTTGAACTTAACCGTTGGATAGGCTTATATGCATGCATACAGGTCCTTTGGTTGAACTCTCCCCCTCCCCCCACCCTCCCCCTACCCTCTTCTATCCTCCCTCTGAGTTTTTTTATTTGTTTGTTTTTGGGCAACAGCTCTTTTGACACTAACATTCCTTTTAGCATTTTTAGAAAGACTTTTGCCTTAAGGAAAATAGTCTTGTACCTGGGGGAGGGCGGTTGGTGTTTTTTTCTTTTTTTAACTTATAAACTCCTGTGTCATGGTAAATTAAAGCAGCTTTTTTTTTTTCTTTTGAAAATTTACCACACAGGAAGCTGTGCTGAACCCCTCGTGCCTCCTAGACCTTCTCCCATTAATTTTCTCTAATTCTCATTAGCATGTTTCTACTGCAGACTCCCTTGGAAGCAGGAGAAATTCTTCTGCAGCTAATTTAGCACCTGCAGGTTTTGAGAGTTGGTAGAGAAACCACATCAATAAAATAATCACTTACTTTCTCAGAGATTTTACATTTGAACCCTTTAAAGGTTAGACTTTTGTTATGATTTCTATTTATGTTTTAACATCAAGTCATATGTTAATTAATGCCCTTGTCTTTTCAAATGTAAAAAGAGGCAAAAAAAAAAAAATCTGAATGGAGCCATTTTCAGTATATGAATGGCCACAGTTCAGCAAGTATCCTGACATTTCAGAGGCAGGTGTGGCTTGCCCTCAGTACCACAGCCTGCCTTAGAGATCTTAGAGATTTCCCCCCTCCACCTCCCTAGACCAAGCCAGCGGGTGGCTGGGAGGTGGGACTGGCAAGGGTGGCACAGTCCAGGAGCTGTGTTAGGTCCTGTAGTTTGGAGATTCACTGGGCAAAGATGGAAGCTCTCTGCTCTACTGAAGTGCATGAGCATGAAGTGTAGCAAGAAAGGATGAGCAGGAAAATCGGTCTGAAGTACAGCGTCTCTAGGAAATGATTACTCCTCTCCCTCCCCCTTCAAAAAACAAAACAAACAAAAAATGAAAGCAAGTTAGAGGTGGGGAACATGGTTCCAAGAGCATCACTAGGAAAGATCGACAGTCTCTGCAGGAGGAAGAGACAGGTGTGTCACTCTGGAGCTGCATGCCACCCTCGGGTTAGGGCACCACGTGATGATTCTTGGGAGAATCTGACCATGTACCTGGGAGTGATGTGAACACAGTCACAGACGTATTTCTCTGGGGATTTCTGAAGGCAGGAAACTTGCAGGAGAAGCCCTCAGCAGGTGGGCATGGGGATGTGGCACAGTGTGCAGGACAGAGGACAGAGGGGCTGCACCCTGGGTCCCCAGCCCTTCAAGAGTGAGAAGAGGCACTTCATCACACCGGAGCATCACATGGAGGTGATAATGGAAAAATTAAAATGGAGTGAGCATTGCTAAGAGGGTCACTAAAATGGAGTTGGGCGCTATTGAGGAATTGAGGCCTATGCACGTCTCAGGACCCAGTTCTTGAAACTACTGCTAAGTTGCTGACCTGTTGCTAAACTCTGCTCAAGGTCAAACAACAAACATCCTAGATCCAGGACAGCTACATGGACATTTATGAACTTTACTTCCTCCTCATTGTGGTGACCAGACCATCTGCATTCTTCACTTTGAAAGGAACCAATCCATTTTGACAACCAGCATCCTCCGTTTACATAGTGGGCCTAATCAAGCCCAACTGACCTAGTCAACATTCTTCATTGACATGGATGACCAAAATGAGAATAATTCTCCTGTTTTTGCCATTTATAAATCCTGCCTTTCAGAGTGCGATTTGGGTTGCTACCTGAATCTGTTCAAATAAATATTTTTATTCTTTTTAAAAAATATATATATTATTGATTTTTTTTACAGAGAGGAAGAGAGAGGGATAGAGAGTTAGAAACATCGATGAGAGAGAAACATCGATCAGCTGCCTCTTGCACACCCGCTACTGGGGATGTGCCCGCAACCAAGGTATATGCCCTTGACCGGAATCGAACCTGGGACCCTTGAGCCTGCAGGCTGACGCTCTATCCACTGAGCCAAACCGGTTTCGGCAATATATTTTTATTCTTTATTGCAGTCTATTTGTTGTTGTTGTTAACAGAGGATTGCCTAAGTCAGAAGAGTAGGCAGACGTGTATATGCCCAGGTCTCAGCGAGGCAAGCACAGCGATACCCATCAGGAGCAGGGTTGAGGGTGTGGACCACTGGCAGGACAAAGGGAGACAACAGAACAGGGTGAGGGTGCTGATTAGCACAGGAAAACCTTGCATGCATCTACACAGGTGCCACCATCATTCTGGAGACCAACAGAAACAGATGGAATGAGATGGACCAAGCAAGACCAGGATGCTTTGTAAAGCTAACAGGTAAGGTCACCACTGGTGTCTGTCTCACGCCTTCCTGCCCTCACAGAGAAATGGAGCCCTGGAATGTGGTGAGGAGGAGAGAACCCAGAAGGAGATTATACCCTCATCCTGCACTGCAAGGGAGGAGTGAAAGATTAGAAGCCCCTCCCACCACACCACTGCAAGGCTCCCAACCTGATTCTGGAGGAGATAAAGAATTTAAAATAGAGTATTTGAATAAAGCCTTAAACCAGATGAATTTTTAATAACCAAAAGCAACCAAGAAGTTTTCAATTTGCCCAAGCTGTGCCTAAAGGAATGGGAAGCAGAACCAGTAGAAGCACCGATGGGAAAAATAAAGCTGATTGATGTTCAGAACCCACCAAGTTTGACTTCTAAGAAAGCTTTTTAAAGGTCATAAAAAGAAATAAATATATTATTAAACACACACACACACTTAGCAGAATCAAACTTCTTCAAAAATTCTCCTTAGTCTAACCTCTCTTTCCCCAGTCATGTGGAAGCTGTCTAAAGAAAACAGAAGTCCCCTGCCTTTTGAAACTAGTCACTTCACTGCTGCATGGCCTCCCTTGAAAAGTCCACACTTCCCAGCACCCAACCCACACACCCACATGAGCCCTAAAGAATAACTAGAATCCTGCTCAGGCTGACTCCCTAGGAGGGAGCAACCTTATGGGAAATGTAATTTCCTGACATACACTTCTGGTCAGCAATACTGAGTTTTAGACAGAGGAGCAGTGTATTCAAACTTCTAGAAAAAAGTGACCTCCTTTTTCTCTCTAGAAGTTTTAAAAACATGCACTTCATCTTTGAGTTAGGAAAATGTCATTGTTTTGTTGGGTTCTGGCTGCTATAATTAAAATGCTATAGACTGGGTGGTTTATATAATAAATGATTTTTCTCACAGTTCTGGAGGCTGGAAATCCAAAATCAATGTGCTAGCAGATTTGGTCACCCTTTACCTGGTTTCATTTTTTTTTTTTCTTTCATTGGGACTTGTCCATTCATGATATTTGCCCATTTTTAAAATTTTTATCCCATTAAAAATTATCTTACTAAAGTGCATTTCATACCAAGAATATTAGTCCTTTGTCATATGTGATACAAATATTTATTCTGGTTTGCTACTTATAGTTCAACCTTATTTTTGTTATTGAAAATTTTTTAAGTTTGGATAAATCACATTTATCAGTCTTTATAATTTTCAAGTACTCTAGTTCAATATAATGTCTGTTAATGTCATCCTTGATTCCTCTATTTCTAAATTATACTCACCTGTCTCAACTTTACATTTAATGCTGACCCTCCCGAAGTTGTGGAAACACTTTAATATGCAGTCTCGTCACATATAAAAAATATAGGCAACACACTTGCTGGATTCTTATTTATCCATAAACATCTTGTGTGTGTGTGTGTGTGTGTGTGTGTGTGTGTGTGTGTGTCCCTGTATTTTATTGATAGCTTAGCTGGGTATAGAATTTTAGATTCAAAATAGTCTCTTCCTAGAAGTTTGAATACACTGCTCCTCTGTCTAAAACTCAGTATTGCTGACCAGAAGTGTATGTCAGTATGCTTATCTTTCACTGAGAGTGACCTCCTTTTTCTCTCTAGAAGTTTTAAAAACATGCACTTCATCTTTGAGTTAGGAAATTTTATCAAAATATTCCATACATGGGTTATTTTCTCATTTATCCTTCTCCATAATCAATCAATGCTCAATCTTTTCTCTTTTTTTAAATATATTTTATTGATTTTTTACAGAGAGGAAGGAAGAGGGATAGAGAGTTAGAGACATCGATCAGCTGCCTCCTGCATATCCCCCACTGGGGACGTGCCCGCAACCAAGGCACATGCCCTTGACCAGAATCGAACCCAGGACCCTTCAGTCCGCAGGCCGACGCTCTATCCACTGAGCCAAACCAGTTAGGGCCAATGCTCAATCTTATGAGTCATGTATATGCTCATCTCAAAGAATTTTATTTTTATCTTTAATGTCTATAATAATGTTTTGCCTTCTTATGCTTCTATTCTCTACTTCTAATAAGTCTATTAGATTGCTTCCAGGCCTCCTAGATTTTCCATTTGTGTTTCTCATCCTTTGCCTTACATTTTATTTATCTTTTTGCTCACAGTTCATTTTCCAGGTCAAAAACTTAATTTTAATCTCTGTCCAATTTTGTAATAATATTTGAATTTTGAAAAATTCTTTCTTATTCTCTAATTGGTAGCATTTCAAAAGAGACTACTGGTTTGTTTTAATTCTCACCAGAAGATACGTTTTTATTGATTTATTTTTAGAGAGAGAGAGGGCGAGAGAGAGAGAGAGAGAGAGAGAGAGAGAGAGAGAGAGAGATTAATCAGTTGCCTCCCATATGCACCCAGACCAGAGGTCAAACCTGCAACTTGGGTATGTACCTTAACTGGGAATCAAACCCTCAATCTTTTGGTACAGAATGATGCTCCAACCAATTGAGCCACACAGCCAGGGTTCAAAAAAGACTACTCTTTTTATTTTTATTTTTTATTTATTTCAGAGAGGAAGGGAGAGAAAGATAGAATCATCAATGATGAGAGAGAATCATTGATTGACTGCCTCCTGCACACCCCCTACTGGGGATTGAGCCCACAATCCAAGTGTGTGCCCTGACCAGGAATCGAACCCTGACCTCCTGGTCCATAGGTTGACACTCAACCACTGAGCTACACTGGCTGGGTGTGCTTCTGAGTTTTAAAAAATGCCTTGCAATATTTGTTTGCAAGCTTTTAAAAAATAAAGAGCTACTTTAATATGTGCAGATAATTGGTGTGCATTTCCTCAGCAATTGTATATGTCTCTTTCACAAGAGATCTCTTTCTTGAATAGAAGGATAAATGTGAACTTTCAGTCAGCAAACATAATTATAAACAGGCTCCCTGGTAATGTTTGGGGACCAGGTACAAGAAAATAGACTAGGGACCCCATAATTGCCATTGCAAAGCCCTCTGAAAATAGAGTTCTTGAATGCTTCAGTTTTGCTGTTTCTCTTGTAGTCTCCACATCCTCAATAGAAGCTCTCCCAGGGCAAATGCAGCTCATCTGTTTACTCCTGTCATCAAGGGTGGAGTTTAATCCCTCCCTTTCCTTTGAGCGTGTAGGGATCTATGACCATTTTGACCCTTAGAATACATCTGAAGTGACACAATCATTTCCTAACCTGAACCAGTTCTCACTTCCTATCAAGACTCCGATGCCCCATCTGCTTGCACCTACATGAGACAGAGAACCATTACACTGAGCCCAGTCAATCCACAGAAATATAAGAGGTGGTAATACATATTCTTTTTAACCATGAAGTTTTGAAGTGGTTTGTTACAAAGCAATAATAATAGATCACCTATTTCTTGTAGAAACAGACAGACAACTACTTTCTCTAGAATGCAGTTCTCAAGCTTCACTCTGAGGATAAAAGCCATGGCTGCCAGCAATTCTGCTTAAGAGAAAAGAATTAATGGATATCATCTTTAAAATGCAGTTCTTCAATAAAATCTTAAAGCTTACCTCTAGGTCCATTCCTGCATTTGGGGATTCTAATTTGGATCTTCTTTGGGCTCCTCTGGGAGGACCGATGCTTAATTCTGGTTCCTTGGACTGTGGTTTCTTCTACTTATTCTCTGTCAATCAGATAAAAACCATACTGTATCCTCCAGATAGTCCTTAAAACTTAAGTGACTAACGGTATCTATTTCGTTTCCCCTGCTCTGTTATGGTGTGTGTGTGTGTGTGTGTGTGTGTGTGTGTGTGTGTGATCTCAATGTGATTTTGGAAAACATGGAAGTAGCAACATGTGCTTAGGTAGCCATCTTGAACCAGAAAACCATTAAATTCCTAAGAAAACTCAGTAGTAAGAGGGCTCATCTTGTATTTTAGGTTGTTTTTTGGGGTTCGGAGCAAGTAACGAATGTACAATCTATTAATGTCCCTTAACAATAATTATCTGGGGGAATTTAAAGTTCACTTAAGTGAATATTCCCAAGGCACAGTGATACATTCATCTATGTTACCAAAGGCTGTCCTTGACTCTTTACACATGCACTGCAGCAGCATAAGGGGCAGCATCTGAGGGGGCGGGGGTAGTGACATAGGATTTTTTTAAAAATATTTTTTATTGATTCTTTACAGAGAGGAAGAAAGAGGGATAGAGAGTTAGAAACATCGATGAGAGAGAAACATAGATCAGCTGCCTCTTGCACACCCCCTACTGGGGATGTGCCCGCAACCAAGGTACATGCCCTTGACCGGAATCGAACCTGGGACCCTTGAGTCCGCAGGCTGACGCTCTATCCACTGAGCCAAACCAGTTTCAGCATGACATAGGATTTTATGGCCAGTGTGAACACTTTGGAGGCAAGTTCTCTATATTTCTGTGAGTTTAAAGAGTTTGTATTTTATATTCCAGGTTCTTTTGCTTATGTGAGTGGGAATACCAGAAAATTCACTGACTTTGTGCTTGAAAAAGTCAAAAGTAGTGGAGATGAGATCAATCTTTCAAAGTGTAGAGACATTGGGCAAGTGCTCACTCTAGGTTGTATGCTAGAGTTCAAAGACACTGGTGAGGAGAGAGAAAATACACTAGACAATAGCCCCAGATGACTTTTCTGTGTAAATCCAGAAGGCTTTTATTAGTTCTGGTTGCATGTCATGCTTGTCAGATATTTCTTCAGAGATGCAAATGCCTCTTATTTGAGATTTTAGGGGCTTAATTGGCTTCTGTTTTTATTTTTAAGGCACAACTCCTCTGGTCTCTAAAGTCTGTGGGGCTGACTTTGGACAGAAAGTCAGACCCTGGGAGAAAAATTCCCAAGCATAAAAATGAAAAATGAAATAATTGGACAGTTCTGATAAGCCACACTGAAATATATAGGTTTTCTGGGAAGGTTACAAATTTGGTGCCACATAAAAGTGATATAATTTGAATATTTGTGCATTTATTTATTTTTTATTGATTTCAGAGAGGAAGGGTGAGAGAGAGAGAGATTGAAATATCAATGATGAGAGAGAATCATTGAACAGCTGCCTCCTGCACACTTCCCACCAGGGACCGAGCCCTCAACCTGGGCATGTACCCTGACCAGGAATCAAACCGTGACCTCCTGGTTCATATGTTGATGCTCAACCACTGAGTCACACTGGCCATGCCTGTTGATCCATTTATTATAAGCATAACCAATTATATATGTGGTGAAGCAGTGAAGGGAGTCCACAGGATTGGGCCTACCCTGTTCTCTCATTCAGAACATTCATCTATGACCCAAGCGTTGAACATTCCATGCAGTAAAACTAAAGCCTTAGAGTTTACCATATTCAGTCTCTTTAGAGGGTCATGGATGATCATTATTATTATCATCATCAATATTGTTGTTACCTGGAAAGTTTCTTGAGTGATTTCCTCTTAAACACTCATCAGATTATTCCTTCCAACTCACAATGCTGTTACTTCCTAAGAACATTCCAGCAAACACAGTATTCTACAATTTGTTTCATTTTCAGTGATGTTTTAGTGGTACTGCTGGGCTGGTATCCCATACAAATGTCCCATTGGCCTGCCTCTTAATCTGGCTATGCTCTAGTCTGACTTCCAGAAGGGAAAAATCATAAAAGATGAGTCAGTGAAGGCTTAAGAAGGATCAGACATAGCTCCATCGAAAAAATCAATAGAGCGCAAGAGATACCATTGTTCAAAAACTTCTAAGACTCCTTCTGTCTGGGTAGGCTCATAACAATTTTCCCCCACCCATCTGTCTATTTCCTATAACAGTTATTTTCAAACTTTAATGAGTTTAAGAATGACCTTGGGAATTGGCCAACAAGTCAGATCACCAAAAATTGATTCATTAGCTTCAGAATGAGACCCAGATATAGCAGGATTAAAGAGGACCCCACCCTAGTAAATTCTGATGCACATGGGGCATTGACATCACACTAAGAAATAATATGCACACATTAAAGAAAATAGTCCTACATGACCTAGAAAGTGGGTGTATTTATTTAAGATGAGAAGGGGATTGACCTAACCGGTATGGTTCAGTGGATAGAGCGTCAGCCTTCGGACTGAAGGGTCCCAGGTTCGATTCTGGTCAAGGGCATGTACCTTGGTTGCAGGCACATCCTCAGTAGGGAGTGTGCAGGAGGCAGCTGATCGATGTTTTTAACTCTCTATCCCTCTCCCTTCCTCTCTGTAAAAAATCAATAAAATATATTTAAAAAAAGATGAGAAGGGGATAAAAATATGTTGTGCAACTGCATCCTATTCCAAATGCAAAGGCAATAATCCTAGAGATAGGAATGAATGGTATTATCAAAAAGAAAGGCAAATTAACCAATAACTGGTAGTTACAGATAACAAAATGAGTGATTGGGGATAATTGGTCATGCTTAAAAATAATCCTTGGAGAAAATGCTTCTGTAGGAGGCACCTGAGAGCCATGAGGATTACCTCAGGAAGAAGATGATTCATAGATTCATCAGTTCAGCCTAGGGAGTGAATGAGCCACCACATGGATTGTGTCCTTAGGAGAAACATCAAATAAAATAAAAATGGGAAAGGACCAGGCTAAAATTTGTTATACCAAGTGGGTTTTATCTTCATTTGCAAGTCTTATCAATTGGTAGTGGCTCCTTGGAGCACTTTGTCAAGAGAGATTGAGAAGTCATTTCTAGGCTCAGCAGAAAAGTGAACATTGATTGATTAGTTATGTCTGCCACTGGCGAGGAAAAGAAAAATCAGATGCATCCTTGCAATCTCTGCTTAGTGATTATAAAGTTATCTGAGTTTCACTCTAGTAGAAAGACTCAGTTATTCCTGGTAAGAACCATCTTTTTCCTGCTACTTCCAATTATGGAAAGGTTGGCCATGTGCACAATAATATAAACACATTGTGAAATTATGTGTACACTAGAAAAGATGGTTGCTATGCTAGAGCATCTCAAATACATACCTGGTCGAGATTCAGACCTGTTGCCCTTGCCCATTTTCCATCACAGACTCTTGTAGTCAGGTCTTCCATACTACTTGCTTTGCCCAATTTTCCAAGAGATAAGGGTAGTAAGCAGCTGTGCCTCCTTCTTGTTCCATTTAACACCTTAATTGCCAAGCATTGCCGCTCCTACCCCAGTGATCTCAAGATTTCAAATAAACAAAAAGAATTGTACTTCATGAAATGGTGGGTGCGCCAGTCTTCAAAGAGCAAACATTTTTTAAAGTACTTACTAAAAATAAAAATAAAAAAGATACGAATTGCCAGTCAACTTTATCTGTGCATTCAAGTGAGTACCTGTCAATGCTTTGTTGGCCTAATTTGAATTTCTGCATGTATGTGAAAAAAATAAAACTGCAGTGTATAGAATATTCTTAAAGAAATTTAGATCAATAGTCCTCTATAATTCAGATTTTTCTCCAGTTCAGATTTACCTTCCTCTACTGTAGTAAGTATTTTTTGGTAGCTTTCTTGTCTATTCTCCATACCCCACCTTCACCCTCCCCAGCCAAGGTACTTTCTTCCTAACAGCTCCCAATTTTAGTTGGGAGTACATGCTGTTCTAGAGAAGCTGATTTCACCCCAGTTCTAGAGAGAGAGCACATAACCAATCGGGGCATTTGTTCTGCCTGGCCACAGTGATTGGCTCAATGCTGGGCTTGCAATCTTCACCAATCCAAATTATAGTGATACTTAGGGCTTTTGCTGGGAATGTGTAGCTCTTCAAACCTTTGAAAGTCATCTTAGAATGGAAAGGAGAGCCAGTTTTAGGAAAAGACAACTCTGAAGAAAACATTATGAAAGACAAAATAAAATTAAAAACCTGGTGGCTTTATTGAGCTGCTCTACCTGTGGATTTTTCAGGCAAATGAGTCAGTATGCTTTGTCTATCATGGAAGGCAGTTTTAATGAGCATCTTTCTTCTCTGTCCCCTGAAACACTAGCTGATACACCTACTTAATCTGAAGAGGGAGAACCCATCTCATCAGCACTGTCTTGTTTCCTGTGACTCAACTTTTCCTTTTCAAATTTTCTTTGTGAATGAGATTTGGGAAGCTGGGTAATAAACATCTGATAATGATTACGATGAAAATCTCAGTTTTGTTCCAGGGGATGCTTTGGAAAAGAATATGCATCTTCTGAATCAATACCATTTACATGATGTTAACAGGAAGGGAAGGAGAAATAGGCTGGTTTTGTTGTAGATGAAAATGCCTGTGTACTACAGGGAGGAATTAATTATGCAAAATAGTGGAATATATGCAGACAAATGCTAATTTGTCAACCTGTAAACTGAGCTTCCTAAATCTTAGTTTGCAATAAATTGAATCATTTTAAACTATATTAGGCAAATGAACTGAAACCCTAGTATGATGCATGTACTGGTATTTAACCCTGATGTCCATGCATGTAATACATTCCATGGAATATGAACCCCCTGACTTCCAGGGCCAGATTTTACTCTACCTTCTGTGAATACATCTGTGAATATTGCAGTTTCTTGTTTCTGCCACAGTAACAGCATAGCTGCTGAAAGAATCAAACAGGATAATGAAATAGAATGACACATGTGAGGGGGATTCAGAGAAGAGTCTATCCAGCTAGCTTTCCAGGCAACACGAGAAGTGGATACAGTGACCTTTGATCTAATTTATCCTTAGGAATTTCTGCAGATCAGAGCAGAAAACATGGCAAGACAGTTTAGGAAGGAATAACTAAAGACATATTTTCGCTGTATAAAAGGAAGACATCTAAGAGAAGAATGCATAGAGAATGCAACAGTAAACTGTTGGTTTGGAATTGCTGTTGCTCACCTTAGTAATGTAGATATCCATGTCTGGATGTCACAGTCTAGACCCAGATGTTGGGTAGGGGTTTGGACTCTGACACACCTTCCATCCAGTCACAGAGGAGCTACAAGAGCTGCAGAGCCACCTCTGGAGCTGGGCTAGCTCTGCGGGAAACACAAAGCAGCCCAGGAAGTTTGAGTGCTTCCCTTGGAGTTGCTGTTGGTTGCTTCCATACTCCATTGGTAAAGGAGACATTAACATGAGATGGCTCATGAATGCTGTTGGAGGAGGTTATTGAGAGGACATGACCAGCTATTGACCAGAGAGCTGGACCTGGGCCCTCGGAGGCTTCATATCCCCTCCCCTGTCCTTGGAAGGCACTTTCTGCTCACTGTTCCCACAGTGGGAGCCAGTTCAAGGATACATCCTTGAGAGAGCACTGTGTTGTTGAGACCATCTGGACAGTATACAAGACCTCTCTATAAATGCTTAAGAATCTGGCAGACAGGTACAGAGATCTATTTATCATGCAGTTACCCAAGACAAGCCTCCTATATACACGTTTCTTTGCTATTTAAACCTGCCACCTACCAGAGTGGAGTGGGCTGCCTCTTCCTTCTGTCTCTCTCCGTCCCTGGCTATAGGGTCCAGTTTCAGATTTCATCCATTGAACTCCTAAGGTTGTGATGATCCAACAAATGTACTCAATGAAATCATTTCAGGTAGGAAAAGGAGGTAAAAAATAAGGCAGAGGCCCTCAAGTCCTTTTTGTTTCCTTGCCAACATGGCTCTAGGGGCAGGTCTGGTGACCAGCTGACACTGGACACCCTCCCCAACCCACCCCCAGTGCCCTAATTGCATTGCTTTCAGTGAAAAAACCTTTCTGCCCTTTCAAATGCAGCTCTTCCTGATTCCACCTTGTCACCCCCACACCCTGCTGTCCCCAAAGGATTCAGTGCCTCTTGTTCCAGTGTAGACAGTACCATACTTATGAAAACCGTGTCAGGGATGGGGAGATAGTTGCAGGGGATGTGTAGGCCCCTTGGGGCTCAGAAAACTCTGGAGAGCATTTATATTTAGAAAATGATATTTTTAGAGCATGTCCTTTAAATATTCTAATTAATTTTTAAATATACAATTAATGCACATGGTTTAACCTCCAAGTATGAAATAATGTAATAGAGAAAAATCTACCTTCTATCCTTGTTTCTCAGCAAAAAAACTTCCTCTTCTAGAGGCAAGCCAATGTTATTTAACTTTTCCATATTCTTATTGTGGTACTACAGGCCCAGTTCATGACATTTGTGCACTGGGCAGGGGCGGGGGGTGGGGGAAGGGAGGGAGAGGGAGTCCCTCAGCCTAGCCTGCAACCTTTTGCAGTCTGGGAGCCCTTGGGGGATGTCCGACTGACAGCTTAGGCCTGCTCCCTAAGCCACAATTGGACATCCTTAGCGTTGCATGGAGGTGAGCCGCTGCTCTGGCCAGCCATGATGCAGCTCCTGCGACTGCCCCCTGGTGGTCAGTGCGCATCATAGTGACCAGTCGTTCCACTATTTGGTCGATTTACATATTACACTTTTATTATATAGGATTTTAAGCATTTGTAAGCAGTGACAAGCAAACACATATTCTCATTGTTACAGAAATGGCAACATAGACATACTGTTCTGATCTTGCTTTATTCACTTCCTATTCATGGAGATAATTTCATATCAGTATATAAAGCACTTCCTTATACTTTTTATGGCTGACTAGTATTCCACTGTATGAATGTACAGTGTATTATTTCTTTAACTACTCCCTAATGCAGTGGTCGGCAAACGTCGGCTCACAAGCCACATGTGGCTCTTTGGCCCCTTGAGTTTTTAGCAAAGGCCAGCTTAGGAGTACCCTAATTAAGTTAATAACAATGTACCTACCTATATAGTTTAAGTTTAAAAAATTTGGCTCTCAAAAGAAATTTCAATCGTTGTACTGTTGATATTTGGCTCTGTTGACTAATGAGTTTGCTGACCACTGCCCTAATGGATGGGCATGTGGGCTGTTTCCATGATTTTGCTGTTCAAACAAGTGCTACCATAAATAGCTTTGTCTGTTCATCCTTTTGCACATGGACAAGTTTGTAAGTAGAATAAAATTTCAGAAGTGGAATTGGTGAGTCAAAGGGATACATATTTGCAATTTTGAGAGATTTATAATTTGCCCTCCATAGAGGTTACACCATTTATATTCCATCCAGTAGTCTATGAGAGTGCTTCTTTTTCTACACATTCACTAAAATGATGCTATCAATTTTTAAAAAAGTATTGTTACTGATTTTAGAGAGGAAGGGAAGAGGGACAGAGAGAGAAAAACACCAACATGAAAACAGAACATCAATCAGCTGCCTCTGCATACCCCCAACCGGGGATCCCTTTTGGTGCACGGAATGACACCCAATTAACTGAGCCAATCTGAGTGGTTAAAAAAATATGACAGTGTGGTTTTAATTTTCATTTGTATTAGTAGAATTAGGTTCATATCTCTTCAGATGTTTGAGGATTATCTCATCCTTTTCTATGAACGATCTGTTTACATCTTTTGTTCACTTTTCTACTGAGTTATTGGTCTTTTACTGAATTGGAGGAGCTCTTTATGTTTTGGGACAATTAGCTAATCATCTGTGATTGGATTACAAATGTTTTCCTGGGTTGTCATTTGTCTTTGATCTTGTTGAATGAGTATTTCCCCATCCACATGTAGACCTTTTATTGTTACTGTTATTATAGTTAAGTTATATTTGTTAAAAAATTTAAAAATAAAAGTTGGGTCTTATGTTATACTTTTTGGCAGTATAATGCCCTTCATCCAGTTTTCCCCAATGTTGCAAAACTATAATACAATATTATAAACAGAAAATTTACATTGATATAATCTATGGATCTTATTCAGATTTTATTAGTTTTACATGTACTCAGTATGTGAATATATGTATGTGTGCATTTAGTTCTATGAATTTTTATCACATGTAGAGATTTGTGTATCCACAGATACAAACATTTCCCATCACCACAAAAATCCCTCATACTGCCCTTTTATAACCACACCCACTTCCCTCCCGCCTATGCCCTGTCATGGAGCCCAGCAATCATTAATATGTGTTCTAGCTCTATAATATTGTTATTTCAATAATGTTATATCCGTGGGATAATGCAATATGTAAACTTTTGGGATTAGCTCTGTTTACTTGGCATAATTGCCTTAAGATTTATCTGACTTCTTGCATGTCAATAATTAGCTTCTTTTTATTGCTGAGCAGTATTTTATGATATGGGTGTACTTAACTATGTATCATTGGAAAATATTGTTTTTTTTCAAAATTAGGACTATTATGAGTAAAACTACTGCCAACATTCATGTACAGGTGTTTGTGTGAACATGCATTCTCATTTCTCTAGAAAAAGCAGAGTGCATTTCCTGGGTCAGTTGTAATCACATATTTATTTTTGTAAGAAACTGCCAAACTTTTTCAGAGTGGCTGTGTAATTTTACATTCCCGCAAACAATGCATGAGCGACCCAGTTTCTCTGCAACCTCACCAGCACTTGGGGTTGTCAGTTCTCTATTTTAACCACTCTGATGTGAATACAGTGATATCTCCTGGTAGCTTAAATTAGGGTTTCCCTTTTAGCTAACCATGTTGAACATCTTTTCATGTGCTTATTTGCCTCCTGTATAATCTCTTCAGTGAGATGCATGTTCATGTCTTTTGCCCATTTTTAATTGGATTTTTTGTTTTTTCCTGCTGAGTTTGGAGTTTCTGTATATATCTATATACCACTCCTTTGTCAGACATGTGGTTTACAAATATTTTCTTTCCATCTGTAGCTTGTCATTTCATTCTCTTAATACTGAATTTTACAGAGCAGAAGTTATTCTTTATAAAAATTAATGTTATTTTTTAATTTAAAAAACAGGAAATATGACATGTATTCTGCCCAAGTGTGATGGCTGAAAAATGTACACTGTTAGTACATTTTGTAGGAAAAGTGTCTATAGAAACTGAGAACTATGACGCCAGAACTGGACTTTTCTTACCATTTCAGAGAGTAAGGCTTCTGTACCCTGCCTTGGTTTCTAGTTCAGGGACCTTCCCACTGCCCCACTGTGAATGGGTTTCTGTGTTTATTTCGGCAGCATGGATGATCCGACACAATATAACACTTCTGGCTATTTTTACCACTTAAAGGCATGTGAACCCTCCCCAACTCCCCAAGCCAGTGGCATCTTTCCTTCCTTTGAACTCATACACACTTTCAACCTGCCTGTTTGTTTTTTTAAGTAGCATTTAACATTTCCCATTACAATTAGTTATGATGTGATGTGAGAAGTAAGCACAGACTCTGAAGGCACCCAGCGGACGTATCACGGCTTCAGCAGCTATGAATACAGGAAGGAACTGATCTGAGATCCACAAATCAAGCTCATGAAAATTTTAAAACGGAGATTAGAGGTCTTACAGATGTTAATGAGAAAAGACATTTTATTGTACACTGATTGAAGGGCCTTTATTGAAGGGAGCATATGACATAGAATCAGATGGTCTTGGACCACTCACGCTGAGGAGCCCTGTCAGAGTCGGAGCCCGTCTGCTTTCTCCAGAAAGAGTAGGAACCCAAGCCCAGCCTGCAGGGCCCACTTTGTTTCTAGACTCACTGGTGTTGGTTCTCGCTTTGGGAAGGAGCTGGACCTTTGGTGTCTCTGGGGAAGCTGCCTCTTGGCTGGAGTTCTCTCCGCCATCATCATGCCCTGTGATTGGCAGGTTAGCCCTGTGATTGGCAGGTTCCCGCAGGCAGAAGGCATCTGCTCACTTGGCAGGTCCTGAAAGGAAGGCTGGAGGGCGGAGTTTTCCCTGGGGAGCCCTGCAGGCTTGTGACTGCTCCATGGTCTGGAGCACCTCTAGGAGCCTTGTTAGGAGGCAGGGATGCGCTGTCTCTCTTCTGGTCCTACAAGGCTGAAGGGAGACTTACGAGGGCCGAGCTGCTGGCAGAGCTGTCCTGCAGAGCTGGTTCGTCCAGACCAAACACCTTCACCCAGGAAGAGGCCACGAAAGACTGAGCTGTCCAAAATGCCTGTCCAGGGAAGGTGCAAGAAGAACACTTGGAGTAAGAACCAAAGGTATCTCAGCCCCTTGTTTCAGGAAGAGGACTTGTGTGAGGGGTGTGAGTATGCCCAGTGCCCACTGCCAGGCCACAAACATGTTGTCCAGAAAACACAACGAAAGGTCTGCGATCATCCCCTCTCCCCTTTTGCAGTAAACAGAAAGATCCACACACCTGGAGGCACTCCCATCTGCCCCAAGGAGCACACAGCACCACCTAGACATGATCCTGTCAATGGATGGCACACTGCAGGTGTCTGATACTGATGCCTGTAGCTCAAACGTGTAGTCTTTCCTTTCCAGGCTGGGCCAGGTCCCAGGGTCCATCACTGCTGCCGTGGCCTCCTCTTGCTCTTTTTTTTTTAAAATTAAATTTTATTGGGGTGACATTGGTCAACACAAACATATAGGTTTCATGTGTGGATTTCTAAGTTACAAAATCTGTATATAGCACCATGTGCCCACCACCCAAAGTCAAATCTTCTCCTGTCACCTCATGTTAGGACCCTCTTCTTGCCCCACCCCCCTCCCTCTGGCAACCACCACACTGCTGTTTGTGTTCATAAGTTTCAGTTTTATATCCCACATATGAGTGAAATCATATGGTTCTTAGCTTTTTCTATCTGACTTATTTCACTTAGCATAATGTTCTCATGGTCCATCCATGTTATTGTAAATGACACTATTTCATCCTTTCTTATGGCTGAGTAGCATTCCATTATGCATATGTACCACATCTTCTTTATCCAGTCCTCTATTGCAGGGCACTTTGGCTGCTTCCATGTTTTGGCCACCGTGAATAATGTTGCAATGAACATAGGCGCGTATATATCTTTGCGTATAAATGTTTTGAATTTTTTCAGGTATATACCCTGGAGTGGGTTTGCTGTGTCATATAGTCGCTCTATTCTTAATTTTTTTTGAGGAATCGCCAGACTGCTTTCCATAGTGGTTGTACCAGTCTACATTCTCACCAGCAGTGAATGAGGGTTCCCTTTTTACCACAGCCTCTCCAATACTTGTTATTGCTTATCTTATTGGTAATGCCCACTCTAACAGGTATAAATAAGGTGGTATCTCATTGTAGTTTTAATTTGCATTTCCCTAATTGCCAGTGAGGTTGAACATTTTTTTCATATATTTATTGGCTGTTTGTTTATCTTCTTGGGAGAGGTGTATTTTCAGGTTCTCTGCCCACTTTTTTTATTAGATTGCTTTATTTGCTTGGTGTTGAGTTTTACAAGTTCTTTATATATTTTGGAAATTAAACCTTTGTCAGAGCTACTGTTTGCAAATATCATCTCCCATCTGTTTGTTTTGTTGTTCATTTCTTTTGCTGTGCAGAAGCTCTTCAGTTTGATATAGTCCCATTCATTTATTTTTGCCTTTGGAGTCAAGTCCATAAAATGTTCCCTACCACCCAGGTCCGTAAGTTTGGATCCTGTATTTTCTTTTATGTAATTTATAGTTTTGGGTCTCATGTTTATGTCTTTGGTCCATTTTGAATTAATTGTTGTACATGGGGACAAACTGTAATCCAGTTTCATTTGTTTGCATGTGGCTTTCCAGTTTTCCCAGCACCATTTATTGAAGAGACTATCTTTAATCCAATGTGCTTTTCTGGCTCCTTTATTGAAAATTATCTGTCCATATATGTGTGGTTTTATAGCTGGGATCTCTATTCTGTTCCATTGATCTGTGTGTCTGTTTCTCTGCCAATACCATGCTGTTTTGATTATCGTAGCTCTGTAGTATAATTTGAAGTCAGGTAGTGTGATACCTCCAGCTTCGTTCTTCTTTTCCAGGATTGCTTTGGCTATTTGGGGTCTTTGTGGTTCTATACAAATCTGATGATTTCTTGTTCTATTTCTTTAAAAAATTACATTGGGATTTTGATGGTGATTACATTAAATCTGTATATTGCTTTGTGTGATATGGCCATTTTAACTACATTGGTTCTTCCAATCCATGAACACAAGATATTTTCCCATTTCTTCATGTCTTTTTCAATCTCTTTTTGTAATTTTCAGTATATAAGTCTTTCACATTCATTGTTAAGTTTATTCCTAAGTATTTTATTATTTTGGTTGCTAATGCAAAAGGAATTTTTTTTCCATTTCTTTTTATGAAATTTTGTTGTTGGTATATAGGAAGGCAATGGATTTTTGCACATTGATTTTGGATCCTGCAACTTGACTGTATTTATTTATTGTTTCTAGTAGTTTTTTTTTGTAGAGTCTTTAGGATTTTCTATATACAACATCATGTTGTCCGCAAAAAGTGAGGCCTCAAGGCACTTGAGTTTGTGTCCATACACCAAAGAGTGTTAGGGCAGCTCAGGGGAGCAAGCCAGATCAGTTCACAGCCCAACCAATGCCACCACCTTCCTACCTATTCAGGGATGCCCCACGATGCCTTGATTATATATGTTATAGTTAAATAGAGAGAGACATTCTGGAAGGAGAAATAGAGTTGCTTGCCTAATAGTCTCTAGTCTCTCTCCCCATTCTCTGTTCCTCCTTTTCCTTTTTCTTTCAACTCCCACAATCACTCAGGTCAGAAAGAGTGAGTTTTCCTTGACCATCTTTCCTGCCCCTTTACTTAAAGCTCTAGGAGCCTGTTGGCTGGCCTTCCCCGCGATGTGCTAAGTGGGAGCTGGGGCGTTTAGAACATGGGTCCTTTTCCCACAGTGCCCCACTATAGACCCTATTGTTTATCTTGCATAGCAAACTGTTTTGAAGGTCAGAAGCTTTCTCTTTGCCTCTTCCCAAATAGTCCTTATGCACTCCCTCCCCCTCAAGTCAGTCCTCTCTCTCCCCGCGAGGGAACAGGTCCTGGATGTGGAAGGACAAGACAGAAAATCACACTCGTATTTTAAAATTATTGTTCCTATTACATACAAAAAGGAGAGCTCCCTTCCACCAACACACACACACACACACACACACACACACACACACACACACCCCTCCCTTGCCTTTCTGTCCTGCTGAATGTTCGGGGGATCTTAGAGACAAGGACAGAAACCCTTGAATAGGATCAGCAAGGAAAATCTCAAGTCCTTCATGGGGAAAAGGACAGCAGCTACCTATGCTCCTGGAAATGTTGTTTCTCCATCTGCATACTGTTAAGAAAAAGTGTAAAAGGACATATACGGCAAGAAATCAACCACCCTGGGAACCACACTGGCTTTTGCCCAGGGCGATGTTCTTCAAAGACTACATCTTGGCCTGCACACCCTGCTTTTCCCAGTCCCACCAGGGCCAAGAACACGATCCTCCTTGTGCACATCACCACCCCGGCCCAGATCCTTCATCCACCTTCGCGCTCCCTTCCCTTACTGCTTCTCTTGGTGATTGGCGGTCCTTGCTCACTTCCCTGGTCCGGCCCCCTTGCCCTGGTCCAGAATGGATTAATCCATGAAGACATTTGCATGCTTTCTCCAGTCCCAGCCTATCTCTGCAATTCTAATTATTCGTTTTGACAAGAGCCATCCTGGCTCATCCATATTCCAAGCATTGCCTGGAATTTTATCACCAACCCAGGCTAAGTGACAGGCAGAAAAGAATGGAAGGAGAGTGGAGAGATGAGGCAGTGATTGTCAGTTGTGCCATTCTGAATTAGACAGTCCTGAATTTGAGCATCCTTTAAAATATATATACCTTTTTTTTTTTTGAAAGATACACCCAAAACAGCAGTTGCCTCAGGATTTGGGAAGGAGGAGGTTTAGGTGGATTTGGGGAGGAGGAGGAGATTTAGGTGGGTTTGGGGAGGAGGAGGTATAAGTGGGTTTGGGGAGGAGGAGGATAGGTGGGTTTGGGGAGGAGGTGGGATAGGTGGGTTTGGGAAGGAGGAGGTTGGGTGGGTTTAGGGAGGAGGAGGAATAGGTGGCTTTGGGGAGGAGGAGGTATAGGTGGCTTTGGGGAAGGAGGTGGAATAGGTGGGTTTGGGAAGGAGGAGGGATAGGTGATTTGGGGGAGGAGGTAGTATGCTTGTTTGAGGTACCTTTAGCTTCATCTGTAATGTTTTACTTTTTTAAAGATGAATGTATTCACATATTATTTGAGAAATTAAAGGATAACAAATAACAGGTTTACTTATCTAAAAATGAAAGACATTTTTTTTGAAAAATAAAAAAATCTATAAAAGCCCCAGAGTCTTTGGATATAACATAACATGTAAATATTGGTCTACATACTAAAGATAGCACATAGTATGATATCACCTGCCCGTAGTCTAATATTATCTCTGCACTGGACTGTGGGCCGGAGTATATACCCCTTTGTCCCTCTATGGCCGTGGACACTGGTGTGCATTTGGCCCTCAGGAACTGTTTGACAAGCTAAACCTAAAGGGAGCCATCTGGCTCACGTAGGGGTGTCAATGTGAGGAATGGAGACAAGGGACCACTGAGCTGGAGCGCAGAGAGAGAGGGGTGGCTCCGGGAGCCTGTTCTCTCTGGAAATGCACAGCAAGGTGCTGGGGTGCTCGGGTTTTACCCTCGTGCTCACTGCAAGCTGGGATTGGCAGGAGCTCACCAGGAACTCATCTTCTTCAAAGTCTCTGCATGCTGGAGTCGGAATTCCTGCCGGCTGTAAGGGACTGTGTTCTGGAGCTATGGAGTTCCAGTTCCTTGGCACATGAATTGTACCCCGCTCCAAAGTGCACCCAGATGGGGTGGGGGCAATCACCCCCTTCTTTTAAACTGCTGTTTCTCTCCATTTGTTGCTGCAGATGCCAATGCAATTCTTGGTGCATTAATTTGGTTGGGAGATTGCGAAAATGGCAGCAGCATTAATGAAAAATAATGTGCCACCCAGGAGCTAGCTTGAGCGCACTCTCTTAGTATTCCTCTGGACTCTGTTCTTCCAGACTCACAGCTCTGTGTGTGCCGGGGAGGGGAAATGCGATGCTCAGTAGACATGTGAATGAAAAGTGAGACATATCAGAGAAAGGGCTCCAAGTGTGAGAAAAATCTTCACTCTGTAAGGCAGATTTTAAAGGCACTAAGGAGATGGCAAAGAATCAGGGGGAGAGCATTGGATTCCCAGGGTGAAGGTGACAATGGAGGAATTGGGAGAAAGTGGTATAAATGGATAATTTTTAAAAAGAGGGAGAAAGAATACTATCTTCAATAAAAGGCACCAGAACTCTGTGGAGAACTGACTGTGTCTAGTGTATAGCATCACCCTGGAACATCTTACAGTGCTGGGAAGTAAGGAAGTCCTGAAAAAGAAAACAAAGCAAGAACGTCCGTGGAGGAGTGTCCAGTAGACACATGAGCTAACTGAAAGAACTCCCCAAGGACAACGTGGGGATAATTTGAGCAAGAAGTGAATACTGTAGCACTGGGCTATAACCCAAAGTATAAATATCCATGCCATGCTGATAGAAATGGTTGAATATATAAATGATGGAGGAGGAAAAACAAATCTCATGTAGAGAAGAATTCGCCCCTTCATGGAGGTAGAGAGTATCGCCTCTCGCCCTACACATGACCTGCACATAACCTCTTTCCTCCAAGCCATTATGCTCAATTAATATTTGACAAAGGAGGCAAGAGTATACAATGGAGTCAAGGCAGTCTCTTCAATAAATGGTGTTGGGAACATTGGTCAGATACCTGCAAAACAATGAAACCAGACCACCAACTTACACCAGACACAAAAAGTGGGAATAAAAGAAAGCCTTTGTAGTGGAGAAATCTGACAAACGCTACCTCAGCAGGGCAGTCAAGGTTACATCACTATTGTTCAATCACATCAATGGCTTGTGTCCTTGATATGAGGATGGCACATCACCTCGGTGGTCCTCCTCCCAAACACCCATAACTCCAGTCTAACCATGAGAAAAGTCATCAGACGAAGCCAAACTGGAAAACATTCTGCACCATACCTGACTATTCTTCCCCAAGCCGGTCAAGGTCATCAAAAACAAGGGAAGTCTGAGAAAGTGTCACAGTCCAGAGGAGCCTAAGGAGACCTGACCAGTGAATGTAACATGGTGTCCTGAATGGGATCCTGGGGCAGAGAAAGGGTGCTAGGGAAAAGCTAACGGAAGCAGAATAGATACTGCCTGTAGTTAATAACAATCCATCAATATTGTTGCTTGCAACCATAAATGTCAACCACCCTGTGGAACCGGGTCCAGGCTGACAAGAAAACCCGCTCTGTTGCCATCAGAGCCCAGGAGCCGTACAACCACCTCGATAGCCATGTTTACCTTGTAAAAAGTTATAAATGTGGCAAGCTGTGGTTTTAGCATTTAATGTGTGACGAATGCCGATTATTTCAGGTAGTCGCCTTTGGAAGTGCAAGCGATATTTTCAGCTGCCCAATTCATTTGTTCCAGGCTTGCTGACAGAGTAGGGTACCGGAGCCTTCCAAGGAAAGAAGCCGATTTGGGAAAGGATCCATGAAGTTGACATCTGCATCATTGAAAATTAACCGTCCTCATAAGCCATGTCTCCGAGGCTGCAGCCTATGAGATGTGATTGTTCTGTCCTGAGAGTCGTAAGACTAACATTTTCCTCTCACTGTTGAATTAATAAAGTTGTTTTCATTTCATGATGCATGCTCTAGGGGGACTTTCTAATAAATTCAGTTCTTATCAGTTAGAAGCCTCCTTCTGTTTCACATTTCGTTTCCTGTGTGGTCCTTTGTTTCCTAATCAAAATCACAACTCCTAAATTAAGTGAGAAAAGGAGTTTGTTTTCTCAAACCCATTTGATGCGTGAGTAAATCGAAAGCAAGCCAAGGCTGCCACCTCTTTATTTGATGTGTTAAGCAATTAAAAGGTGTTACTCTTTTGGTAATAAAGTATAACCTTGTCCCATGCGGTCCTGACTCTGGCCTCTTTCCATCTGGCTCCTTGCATAATTTGCTGGGATCGCTCTGATCTCAGATTCCAAAATCATCTGGGACTCCACTTAGGTCAAAGCCCTTCTCAGTTGGAGGGAAAATATTGAACTATCCCATTCTTTGCTCTGAATTGGCTGTCACTGGAGCTGGTAGCAAAGTGGATGCCACACGGAGCTAATTTCAGAAAGCTCTTAGAAGAGTTGTTCCCAAGGGCAGCTGTCCACCGAGGGCTGGGCCCAGCAGGGAGAGGAGGGCCCAGATAGAAATAGTGAAGAGAGAATACATAACCACATTTGTCCAAATCTACAGTTAATTGATTAAATGAACTGGATGGCTGCCATGATGCATCCGATGTACACAGAGCTAGTGAGGAATTCGGTAAGACTGAAATATCAAAGAGGACATGTACATGCTTTGAAAACAGCATGGCCCAGGCTACCAGCACTGGTCTGTTTGACTTTTGATCCAGCCCTTATGCTTTTGGCAGAATAAGAAAAAATAAACACTTTTATTGAACCTGTGAGTTTCCAAAATACTTTAATATCTGTGATCTCATTTGATCTTTATGACCCTGTGTTGTACGAAAACACAGAATGACCCTCATGATTCTACAACAAAGACAGTTTGTCCCAGGAGGTCATGAACTAGTAGCTGAACTAGTAAAAAGTAGACTGGAGTTAATTTAATTTTTAGGGGTGTTGTCCTTTACTATTGTTTTTATGTTTAGTTCTGGGGTCTGAATTCATTTGTCAGGTGAAATGTCTCCTAAAAAAGAGATAGCAGAGGCTTGTGCATGCACACACAAACACACTCACTTGCACACACAACATTGCTATCATTTTAAGAGGTTCACCATCATCCCTAGGTTAAGAACCACTGTTGTGCACTGTGTAATAATCCCTATAAAGATGACAGCGCAAGGAATGAGGGATTCTGGCAGAGGACAGTAAGCACTTTAAAGATGAGAATTAAGACCAAATTCCTAAGTTCTTTTGCCAAATTTCCTCTCTTCTCCTGGAATATATTATCTCCCAGAGGGAATGGCATATCCTGAAGTTAAATGTGGTAAAAATACCCTAGGAGAATATGTGCAAAAATGGGAACATGTTGATGAAAAAAACTGGTAAGATATCAACCTGAAAAAATGGGAGGAAGGATAAAATAAAAGGGAAAAATAATGGTCAATTAGACATTTTTAATCATGAACACTGTGCAACCCTGTATTGTGCATATTTATGAACTCCATTCAGGGGCTGGGGGTAGGATTTGTGATAAGAGTGGAGAGATTTGAGTGCCATCAACCAAATGGGCAAGTAGGCACAGCCCCTCATCACACTTGCCACACCTCAGTTACATCTCTAGCTATTTCCAACTGTTCATGCTGGAAATGTATAAGCCATTTCTTGGCCAGGGTCCTTATCACTGTGACTGGACCCAGTGGCAATATCTTGCCCTGTCTGTCAGTTCTCATGGATGCCTTTATTCCTAACAGCTGAACAGACACTGAATCATCTCCTTTCCTGCTCTGAGATCTTCTAGGTCTGCCGGATTTAATTCACTGCCCTGCCTTGACCTCTTTCTGTGGTGTAACCTCTCTGGGCTGACTGCCTGGTTCTAAATGAATCCTCTGCTTCGCTTTCCAAGTGTGATTTCACTGTGTTTGTGCTCATTCTAAATGGCCTGAGCACAACTCCAATGTTGTATGTCTGGATTTCCCTGGTCTCAATTTCTCTCTTTGATCTGGAACTGTCCACAACCTTGTAGCCGCCTCCATCACCATACCAATACCACCATGACCTTGTCCTTCAGTCCCTGGTGACTCTTCCTGGAAGAAGAATTTAGAGGGAGTTCATCTCCTCTCCCCAAGCTTGGGCTTCTAGAAGATGAAATTGGAGCTGGGGGCTGAGGGACGAACAGGAGGGTAAAATGATCAGGCAGTTTCAGGTGCTGAGCTTGGATTCACAAAATAAATTAGAAAACCAGACCCTCAAGCAAAAGTCTAAAAAAATGGTTCTTAGGCTCTCTGGCCAACTATCTCTGGAAATTCACTTGCTAAGCATTTTCAGGCTGGCCCTTCCTCCTTAAATTGGTACCTGGCTTCAGCAAAGGGGGCTATTCAATATCTTGATCAAGGTTCAGGATGTCAGAATGGATGTCTGTCCACTGAAGTAATTCCAGGCTCAAATTAGTAATTTTGAAAATTGATGGGAGTTAACAATTACCAAACTGGTCCTTTTCAGCACAGTTACCTCAGTTATTTTAATGATGGCATTTGTCTATTCAGTGATTCATCCTTAGCTTGGCACTCTACCAACAGATGGTCCATCCAGACAGTGTCTACATCCTGACACTGAGTCAAGAATTGCTCTTTATTCATTTTCTTATATTAATGACCAAGCCTGGTCAATTGGACTAGGTCAGTGGGTTAGATCTAGTTAGTTAATTCAAGTTTTTTCCCTTAAAGGAAAAAGAAAAGCCATACCAACCATTTTTGGTAGATTGTTTAAATCACACATACCTAGTCTGCAGAAGACACCACTGTCTATGGCATGTTTGATTTCATGGAAATCACAAACAGAATTCAAGGTGACCCAATGACAATAGACAAAAGATGCAATGTAAAGGTAAGGCAAGAAGAAAGAAAAACAGTTTACACTGATATAGAACAGGTTGATGAAAACATCACATCTATGTTGAATGTGCTCATACAGTCCTCTTAATTTTAAAGGGAAGCATATTTTTGTAGGATAATTCATGGTGGTTTTGAATAAAATATCAATAAATTCCAACCAAAGAGAACAATGTAAGAGTGATGCACAGACTCTGCAGGTGAATAGCTGGGAGTGGCTGTATGATGATCATTTCTGGTGCACGCCTCATGATCACTTTTTGAAGGTAGACCTAACCCCAGTGTGCATTTCCTATAGCTATAAACCAGTGAGGTTTTTCAGTCAAAAGCACATAACAAGCAATGATATTGGTGCCCTTTGCAATCTCACCCCCTTCCTCTCATAAATGTTTCAGTTTGGGGCAATAAGGCTACAGAATTAAGACAGAATTCTAAAACCATATCTACCTAAAGTAAGAGAATTATGCTTGAACCATTCTGACAGTTACCGCTCACTGAGCTGTTAGTTAAATAAGATTTATTCCTTGTGGCAATTCCAATGACAGCTAATCCTTATTGGCTATTTGGAGTTTTGTGTGTTGAATGGCTCTCTGAGGCTATGACTGGTCTCAGCAGGAAAGGGTTTCACAATTGATTAGTGATGTCTGACATGGGCATAAGAGGGGGCATTATAGCATAGAACATTGTTATAGCCTGTTCTAGCTATAAGGAGTGACTGGCTGCAATGCTAGATAAAGTAATCATATTCCATAGATCCAATCAAGTATATCCATTGAAAATGGCCTAGTACAAATTCATCCAAAAACACACACAACTAAAATGAGGTGTTTTGTGACTCAATATGTGTTTGGGGATACAGAACTGCTTTATATATGTTAGGAGGGGGAAAAAAGAAAACAAATTTTTCAATCATTTGGTGTTGTAATCTAATCTTACTCTTAAGGCAGACACAACCTGGATGGTGTGGCTCAGTGGTTGAGCATCAACCCATGAACCCGGAAGTCATGGTTCAATTCCCAGTAAGGGCACATGCCCAGGTTTCAGGCTGGATCCCAAGTAGAGGATGTACAGGAGACAGCTGATCAATGGCTCTCTCTCATCATTGATGTTTCTATCTCTCTGTCACTCTACCTTCCTCTCTCTGAAATCAATTTTAAAAAGCACATTTAAGAAAAGACAGATGTAATGACCAATTCTAACAGTAGGGTTCTACATTTTGGAGTTACAAGTAAAAAACAGCATGCACATTTACCTTCCCTAGCTAATGAATTTGCAATAAACATGAAGATAGCTACATTTCCTAGTTCTAGATGATCACTGTAGTAAAATAGCCCTTTAAGGAGGGCTATTTCTCAAGAAGCTATTAGACATTGAGCTCACAAGTGGCCCACATGCTAGACTCTTCAATTGTTTCCAGAACGTCTCTTCAGGGGTTTTAAATCTGCTAAGGCATCCTCCTCGTAGTGTAGCTCTTGACCTAACTGACCTAGGGAGCTGGTAGACATTCAGCTGGGGGGGAAACATTTCTGAAATCATCGTGAAGAGGTACTTTTACCTTCCAATCTCTGGTATCTTAGTTAGCTAGGCTGCCATGACAAAATACCAAAGACTAGATGGCTTAACTAACAGGAATGTATTTATCATGGTTTTGGAGTCTGGAAACCCAAGATCAAGGTGCCAGCAGGATTGGTATCTGGTGTCGATACTCTGGTGGGTTGCATGAGTCCCACATGGCAAAAAAGGCTCTGGTCTCTTCCTCTTCTTATAAATATATTAATTCCAGCCTTGGGACTCAACCCTCATAACCTCATTTAAACCTAATTATTTTACAAAGTCCACACATCCAAATACCATCCCATTGGGAAGTTTGAGCTGCAACATAAGAATGGGGGTTGGGAGGTTGCGGGACACAAACATTCAATTGATAACATCTGATATGTGGTAGAGAGAAGGTTGTTCTATAAGGTCCTAAGTAGGATTACAGATGCAAGTCGGAAAGTGTAATTTATTTGTTTGTAATTTGGGGTCTACCCAGTGACTAGCACATAGTCGAGGCTCATTAAATATTTATTGAAGGACTGATTGGCAGAATAAATGATAAAAAGTGAATACATAAATGCAGAGGTGAGTTCATCTTAGGCCAGGCTAGCCACAGAGATAAATTGAGGTCATTCTTGTCTTCCCATGACTAGATATAGGTTTAGAAGTAAAAGTCTAGAGGATATAAATTATTGCGCACCCACCCAATTCTAAAATGCCACAATTCTAGAGTCCTAATTATGCATGATGCAAACTTCCTTAACTCCATCTCTAGGAGGGAAATGTCAGGGGAAGGCATTCCCTTTCCTTTGCTTCCTATTTGGAATCTTATTTCACTAAAGCAATTGCTTTGAGTCTTGAAAAGTGTAGGAAAAATACCCACCATTCCCAGTATAACCTAAACTGGCATCCTCTAACATCTCTCTAATAATAGATGGTGGCAAACATGACCTCTCTTCCTTTCTATCTCATTTTCACAATGTTTTATATAGAGCATGTCATTTAGCAGGGTTGACTTGTGTCTTCTTCCCACCTTCAAATTCATATGTTGAATTTCTAACCCCCCAGTAACTCATAATATCACCTTATTTGGAGACAGGGTCTTTAGAGAGGTAATAGAATTAGAATAAAGTCTTAAGGGTAGACCCTAATCCAATATGACTGGTGTCCTTATTAAAAGAGGTTAATTTGGAGACCAAATTGTATACAAGAACATCTTGTCAACATGAAGATGGCTATGTATAGCCAAGGAGAGAGACCTAGAAAAGACCCTTCATTCACAGCCCTCAGAAGGCACCTACCCTGCCAACACCTTGGTTTCAGTCTTCTAGCTTCTGGAACTGTGAGACAATCGATTTTTGTTTTATAAGTCACCCAGTCTGTGGTACTTCATTATGGCAGCCATAGCAAACTAATACAACAGCTATGAAAAACAGCTTCAGACATCGTGTGGACTGAAGTTGGTCCTAATACGTTTCTGTTTAGAGACTATGCTATAATGTGTGGATGGTCTTAGCTATTATCTATCTATCTATCTATCTATCTATCTATCTATCTATCTATGCCTAATATGCAAAGTGTCCCCTCAGGAGTTGGACCAACCGGGAGTTCAATTGCTCGCTATGACATGTGCTGATCACCAGTGGGTGGCGTGGAACAAAGGAAGGCCCTGGCTGGCAGCCTGCAGCCACTAGCGACCCTACTCATGCATGAATTTCATGCACTGGGTCTCTAGTGTTGTTATAAACCATCACAAACACTGGTTGGCTTAAAATACCTAAAACAACAACAACCTTTTACTTCTCATGATTCTGTGGGTTGGTTTGGGCTCAGATGGATGGTTCTTCTGTTCTCATCTGGACCAGACTGAAACTGAGGTGTTGGCAAGGAAGGTTCCTTCTGAGGGCTGTGAATGAAGGGTCTTTTCCAGGTCTCTCTCCTTGGCTATACATAGCCATCTTCATGTTGACAAGATGTTCTCCTTGTATGCAATTCTATGCTGCATTCAGCTGGGAGCTCAGTTGGGAATAAGATGCTGGAGATGGCATCTTTTAGGATATATTTCTCTCCACATGGCCACTCACCACTCAGTATTCTAGGTATCCCAGGCTGCTTACATGGTGGCTAGATCTCAAAAAATGCAGAAGTGTCCAGGCCTCTTTATGGCTAGACTTGAAGCTGGTTCAGCATCATCTCTGCCACATTCAAGTCAAAGTCAAAGCAAGTCACAAGGCCAGCCTAGCTCCAAAGGGAGGACAAAAAGACTCCATCTCCTGATAGGAGGAGTGGCCATCATTAATTTATAGCAAAATGCTATTTGTTCTCCTGCCCTTGCTGGTGCCTCTACTCCTCTTAACGTTGATTTTCCCCTTGTCTTACAACTGGTTTCACCTACAGGATCTGTCTGAGACAGAAAGCATGGCAGTGGCGTGGGCCATCATCCTGTCGATCTCAATGCCACTCTCAATCTCAACTAAGAACTGGCCATGGCTTCCTGCTCCCATATTGCTCCTTAAATCACCTTTGTTGTTAGTTACACAAGGGAACAACCCTCCAAGTTGAACCTCTTCATGCACCTTCCCACAATGGCTCAGTTGGCTAAGCCTTTTGCCAGGGATACCCGCTACATCCCTGATTTCAACTCTCCAGCCTCACTCTGCCAATACTTCATGCCACCACCAAAATCAGGGCCCTGCTTATAACCCATCCACTCTGTTGGTTCTGTGGATAATTGCCTAGATTCCCCCAATCTTGTACATCTATTATAGTCTATCTATCTGAATGAATACTGTGCTTCTGACAATTTCTAAAACTCATGTGTCCCTTGATAAGCTTGCATGAAGCTTTGTAATAATCTTCAACAGTTGGCCATTCACCTCTGACCTTGCCCCACTGGAATGTGAGTTTCACACCAGGAATACACTCATCGTTATCTATACTTTCTCTTAGCTGCTTTCAGTGAATTGGAGAGTTCTAGCCTAAATTCTGTTTAGAGGCACTTTGATGACATTGTCTATGAATGGCCACCTGTCTTATCTCCCACAGGTTGGCCTGTCCAGCTCCTCTCATCTCCAGCCCCCAGCCCTTACCCGCCATGAAACAGAGCAGGGGATGTGCCAGGTCATTCACAGGAGGGCAAAGCCATGTCTTCCAACTTAAACCTTTGATCGTGTTGATCAACTAACTGTGAGGTCAATTGTATCAGTTAGGACCCTTTAGCTGGGGAAAGAAAATCCAGTAAAAAGGATCTCAATTAAAGCATGGATACATTGGCTCTGGTGACACAGAAGCACAGGTGTAGGCAGGCTTCAAGGTGATGAAGCTAGATTCAAGGTTCAAATGCTGCCAGCAAAACTTTCTTCCATCTCTTCATTCAGCTGACTTTCCTGCTGGCTTCTTTCTCAGGCTTCTTGTGGGACCCAACAGCCCTGGGGTCTGCCTTTTCAGGACAAGATAGGTGCCACAGTGCCATGCTTACCTCCTCCCAGGGAGAGGAGTGAGCATCTCTCTCAGTCCTGCCCACACAGTCCTGTGGGTCATCTGACTGGATGAGCTTCTGCCACTGACTTACTTTGTCCAGACTTTTGGCTAAGGAGTTAAGAGGTGTTGTTCAGCTTAAATTTGGATTATGTGGAACCTCATGCAGACCACATGGGATGAGAGTGATGGAGGGTAAATCTCTGAATATAGATCAGAAACTGTGGCTGAAAGAAAGGAGGAAGAGTGTTGGGAGGCAAGGAACAAATGTCTACTACACTGAGAGAAATAGTATATTAGAAGACAGGTTCCTAAAATGCTTAAAAGTCTGGAATAATGGGCTCAAGTTTTAAAATTAACCAAAATATGTATGAAGTATTGCACATGAATACAAAAAGTTATCCTAAGTAGCACAGGTGTGAAAAAACACTCAAGTCAACAATAAGCTCAGTATGAGCCAATAAATTGATTTGCCTATCAGAAACAATAATGAAATCCAAAGTATTCTAATTTTCTAACTATTAGAACTATTTAACACTAGAGGCCAAGTGCACAAAATTCGTGCATGGGTAGGGTCCCTCGTGGCTGCTGGCTGTCAGCTGCTGTCCCAGGCTTCCATTCTGCAGCTGCCAGCTGCCTGCAGGGGCCTCCCTTCATTCCACACTGCCCCCTGGTGGTCAGCGCACATCATAGCAAGCGATGGAACTCCCGGTTGGTCGAACTCCTGAGGGGGCACTTTGCATATTAGGCTTTTATATATAGAGATTGGGATTTATGGCATTAAGAGATAGTTTCTAGCTTGCCACCAGATATGCTAAAGCAGAAGCTATATAATCACTCAAAGGGATGCCATTGAGGGAATTGGGGATCACAGACTCACTCATTCACTCACATTCATTATTCAACACATATTTACTAAAATGCCTATGTACCAGTCTCAGATTTCTTATAATAGATGCTGGGACAAACTCTGGCATGCAGGCTTGGCTCATTTTTAGGGATCAACACCTATGGAAATGGGGGAGGGAGCAGGTGGGGCAGATGGCAGTGGCGTGAGCCATCATCCTGTCGATCTCAATGCCACACAGACCCATCAAAGCCTTTGCCTCAGGGAACTCTGACACTTTGGAGAAAACACGTTCCATCAGAGTTTCTGCAATGGCTGGGCCTTTACACCTCCAACGTGATTAGTCTATGGAAATGGACCATCCAGGGAAGGAAGACTGTGTTCCCAGAAGAGGCAAGTTTCTATACCTGAGGCAGACCCTCAAGGAGCTCTTAGCTGGAGATGGGTCTTTCCATGTCCATACAGCCTACTGTGTACCAAGCACTGTCCTAGACACTGAGAATACAACAGTCAAAACAGATAACAAAATTCAAACAAGAGCAGATATTTTAGTGGAAGGTGAGAATAGACATTTTTAATATCTAAATGAAAGTATATCTATTTGTGGTAAATGCCATGATAAAAATGCATCATGATAGGGGGAAGATAGATCATGATGAAAGAAGAAGTGTTGGGTAGTGGTGTGATGGTTATGCTATCTTCCTTAGGATGGTCAGGAAACCTCTTTAATAAGTGGTGTTTAAGTAGAAACTTAGAAACCTGCACACATCTGGGCCTGAAAGGGTTCCAGGCAGACCACAAATGCAAACGCTTTGAGGAATATCAAGGGCACCATTGTGGCTGGAGTGAGTGAGTAAGGAGAGAGTTGTTGGATATGAACTCAGAAGGATAGCAGGGACCAGATCACGGGGCCATGAAGCCATCGTGGGAAGAGACAATAGAGATTACTTCTTAAATAAACACTCCCTCTACTTAGCTTCCCCCCCGCCAGCCCCGCATTTTATAGAGGGGAAAACCAAATTCTATGGAAGTGTATGCTTAATACAAATTTGCATAGCTAGGTAGAAACCCTAGAGCAAGTCAGAATGGAGACAGAAGACACATAATGTATCTATTAGATGCCTTTGATTGCATCTAAGAGGAACTCTAGATTCAAATAAGAGTCCACAAATGGAAATTGTATTATTTCACATTATTGGAAGACCAGAGTTAGGAGAGCCCTGAGCATAGTTCCATGAGTGGTTCAAAAATGCTAGTTCCATCTTTCCATCTGCCATCTTCAGTGTATTAGTCAGGATGGGGTAGGATATGCTGCAATAATGGACCCCAATTCTAATGGCTTTATGATGAAAAAGTATATTTTTTTCTCATGCTACATGCCCATAGTGGGGCATTATTTTTATTATCTGTGGGCTCTACTCACTGTTGTCAGTTACAGTCTAACAAAGCCACTTCCATGTAGAACATTGCTGATCACTATGCCAGAAGAAAACGAGAGCTTTAGAGGGTCTCGAAATTGCAAGTAGATGCTCTGGTTCAGAAATAACACACATTATTTCTGCTCATGATTTGTTGACCAGTTGGTACTAAGTCACTTTCCCTTCCTACTCACAAATGAACCCAGAATTGCAATTCTATTATATTTCTGGAAGGTAGAAATATTTAGTGAGCAGCATTAGTGACTATGAAACTGAATATCAGTTTCAACTAACCACTGGTTTCTGTCATGGGCCCCACCCCACCTCAAGTTCATAACAGCCAGAAAAACAACACTAAAAAAAGTAGAGGAATTACCACTGGTTTTAAGAGCAAGGAAAATATCCCCAGAATCTCTCAACAGTTCCCTCATTTTGTATTGGCCAGAACTGGATCACATGTCCATTCTTAACAAATCACTGGCAAGAGAAATAAGGTTATTACGGTTGGCTTATCCCAACTAGGATTTACTTTCTAGAGCCAAGGATGGGGTCACTTTCCCCCGAACCCAAAGGCTGTCTGTAGTTGTTATAGGTGTTAAAAAAAGATGCTTCTTCTCTGGAATGTTTGATGAGTCAGACCCACAGAGGAAGGACACTGCCACACTGTCAACAATTCAGGTATTGAAAACTAGGAGGAGAAAGTAGGGAAATGGATGTTGGTAGGCAACCAACCTGGACTACTACCAGGGACAACCCAGGAGGGCTGGAAGTGTCAGTAAAGGGATTAAGAAGTAAAAATTGGCCATTACAAAATAGTCATGGGGCTATGCAGTACAGCTTAGGGAATGTGGTCAATAATCTACACTAATAAAAGAAAAAAGATGCAAATTGACCATACCTTCATGACGCCCACCAGCCAATCAGGAGTGAGATTGCAAGTTAACCCAACAAAAATGGCAGGTTAATTTACATACACAGACACCCAGCGGCCAGGGGCGGGATGCATGCATCTTTGCCATGGTGACAACACAGGCATTCCACACCACCCCAGCCACTCCGGGCCTCTGGGCAGAGTGGGAAAGCGGAAAGGTGGCTCCGGCCGGAGCGAAGGCGGTGCTGGCAGCCAAGGGAAGGAAGGCCCATTCTTGCACGAATCTTCGTGCATCGGGCCTCTAGTATTGTAGTAACTAGGTATGGTGCCAGGTGAGTACTAGACTTATCAGGGGGATCACTTTGTAAGTTATGTAAATGTCTAACTACTATGCTATACACCTGGAACTAATATAATATTGAATGTGAACTGTAATAGAAAAAAAAAGAAATATAGTATACTACAGTCAGGGTTGGAATAAATAACCCCTAAGAACCTATCCAACTCTATGACACTCTTATTGGCTGTGAGTGTCCATTTATGAGTACAGGGGTTCAGAACATATTTGTGGGTGGTGGCAGTCTGAGGAACCAAAGCAATTTCCCTTACTCAGTGCCACTGATCAGGTCTTGATAGAGTCCCACATGAGGAAGACACATTGGTACCCACTGTGAGAAAGCTCCCAGATACGGAGTGGGCAATTCTGGAATCATGAAGAGAGGTGAAAGCTCTGGAAAGAGGACTGAAGGGACTGACTTAAAGCCTGCATATCATATGAGGGTAAAGAGACTGTTATGATTCCCAAGTGCATACGCTTTTATCTGCTCTCTTGAGCTTGAAACCCTTGTGCTGGTCAGCTTCTCTTAGCGTTCTTCCAGGCACCTCACCATGCCCATCCCTACTGCTGTCCTGAACCTGTTCTTGGATATGCTTGTCATTTGCACGATGGGCACCAACTACCAGTAATTTACTTCCTCCCTTCATGGACTTTTACCTGGGTTGTCAGAGCAGCGCTTCTCCCATCCAGTGTTCCCTCTTCCTGTTGACTTAGAGATCCAGCGGACATGTAAATCTGACAGTGTCTTCCCCTTGAGTAAAGCCCACCGGTAATTCCTGTAGAATAAATTCAAGTTCCTTGGCAGGGGATCAATGCCCTTCTGCCAGCTTTATTTGGAAGACTCCCTCAGAGTTTATGCTAATCTGCTCTATCCCCTGCTCACATAGCCTTGCTGCTCCCAGTCTTCCTGATTTTGCTAATGATGTCCACCCCTCCGCCAGGAGTGTCCTTCCAATCTTGTTTGATGATTAAGTCAATTGTTTTTCAAGGTTCCGCTCATCACCATATCAAGAAAGCTGCCTTGGGCTCCCACCTTCCCCCTTCAGGGCTAGGTGGGCACCTGTCATCTGTGCTCTCAGAGCACCCCATGCCCGCCTCTTCATGGGAATTCACTACAATATGGTGACCATTTGTTTATCTGTCCCTTCCATGAAGAGAGGGGTTGTCTTATTCATCCTTTACCTCAGCATGCACCACAGTGCCTGGTGGGGAGCAGGCACTAAATAAATGGTTCTAGAACAGGATCATTAAGAAAAGGGTGGCAGCTGAGAGGAAGCTGAGGGGATGGGAGGCAGGACAGAGGAAGAGGAAGGGAATGGAGAGAGAGCAGCAAGTGGGGAGTTTGTGCACCTCTCGTCCTAGGTTCAGTATCTCCTTCTTGTGCCTTGGAATCTGTCTTCTCGCTGCAATGTATCCATTCTGCAGTTCCAAGGAGAGGCTGTCTTTCTCTCATGGGGGATCCTTGATTTGGGTCATGCATGAATGGGACCGAATAGACAGCCTTGGGGACAATCTCTACTCCTCACACTCTCACAACCTGCTCTCTGCCTTCAACCTAAGCCCTCTGGGCATATGCACACAAGCCCAGGCCAGGCAGGCAGGATCCTGGCAGTGGCCACTGCTTTTTGTTCTCATTCCCCACCTCCTCCACTAACGCATGCCAAAGAGGATGATTGTGGCTCCCTCTTAGGGTGGGTGGCCTCATGGCTTTGCGAGTTACACCTGGGCCTCTTTCACAGACCAGATCAGCACCCATACCGGAACACCACCCTCTGCACCACCTCACCCCACCCCCACCCCCACCCCCACCCCCACTCCCACCCTGTCAGCTACAGTAGAGGAATTTCAAAGCTCTTACAGGCTCAGACAGCTTTTCTAACTGTGTCCCAAAGTCCTGGAAAGAGGGAAATAGAGGTGCCACCCAGCGCTGGGGCTTTGTGCCTGTGTGCATGTTGGAGGCGGGGTGGGAAGCAGTGTGCCAAAGGGGAATAGAGTGTAGTCCTTGCTCACTAGTAGCCCCATAACCTCATACAAGCCATTTGACCCCTGGTCTCAGTTTAGGAACCTGTAGCAATGGGTTTGACCTGATCTCTCTGCAGCCAGCGCCGCCACTAGAGAGAGGCAAAGGCTTGCAGAAACCCCAGCTCCAGCTCCGGTTGCGCACAGCCCGGGACCCGATAGGATGGGACCGGCCGCCAGGGCTGGACCGGGCAAAGGCAGGGAAGGTTTGGTCCTCCACCGGCCAGCTACAGAGGGTACACTCCCGCCCTACTCCCGGGCCCCTCTTTGCGCGCCTGGCCTGGTTCGCCTCGTTGATTAACGGGTGTCCTGAGCTTTGGTGACGCGGAGCTTCAAGTGCCGCGATGGGGGAAGAAGCAGAGAGGAACCCCCCTCCCACCGGGCGCCCGGGCGAGTAAGCGTAGGCGGCGGTGAGCTGAGCGGCTGCCCCCCCTCCTCTCGCGGCGCTCCCGTGTGTGCGGGAGTGCGAGTGCGTGTGTCTCCTTCGCTCCTCTCGCACACGCTCCGCTCCGGCACCGGTGCAGGCGGCGAGCGGTGGCTCCCGACTCGCTCGCTACTGCCGCTGCGCTCCCGCCGGGCCGCCGCCGCCTCTGCAGTCGCAGTAGGGCATGGTGAGTGAGGTCCAGCCGCCGCGCTCCCCGAACCCGCCGCCCGACCCCAGCGGCAGCCGGTTCCGTCCCAGGGAGCCCGCCTGCGGCGAGAACGCGCTGCGGGGCCGGCGGTCCAGGGCTCGGGCAGCGGCGTGACGCCCGGAGGGGCGACTCGGGCGGCTCGTGCGTCCTCCGTGGCCAGCGCACCGGGCCCGTCTCGGGAGTGGGCTCTGAGCCCCTCCTGGCCCGGAGCCTCGCTCCTCGAGGGCTGCGCGCGCCCTCCGCTCTCCACCCGCCTCCCGGAGCACCGGGCGCTCCACCCCTTGACCGGCTCCCTCTCTTGTCCCGCAGGACCCGCCCGGACGGGACCACGCTGCCACCGCTTCCCGGAGCTGCGCTTCGGGTCCTGCCTGAGCCGAGCGGCGCGCGGGGCTGCCACCGCCGGCGGGGGATGGGGCTGCCCCGGAGGCGCGCCGAGCCCGCAGGGGGAGCGCGGAGCCGGCGCGCAGCGTGAGTGCCAGCAGCCCGCGCCGGGCCGGTCCGTTCTGTGCGCACGGCGCGCCTCTGTCGCCTCTGTCGCCGCTCGCGCCTCGATGGCGCCATCGCCCCGGGGCCACTGACTGCCCCGCGCCGCCGACCCGGCCCGCGCGGCCGCCCTCCGAGCCCGCCGACCAGGGAGCGGCCTGAAGCTCCCGCGCCTGCCCGCCCGCCCCGCCATGGCGCCGCGGCGCCTCCTGCTGCTGCTGCTCCTCTCACCCGAGTTCCTGGACCTGCTGCCCGGCGCCCACGGCGCCCGCGGCCGCGCCGCCAACCGGACCCTGAGCGCCGGCGCCCCTGCCGTCGGGGGTCGGCGGCCCGGGGGCGCCCTGGCCCGGGGCGGCCGCGAGCTGAACGGCACCGCCCGGGCGTCCGGCGTCCCGGAGGCGGGGAGCCGGCGGGGACAGCCCGCGGCGGCGGCGGTGGCGGCGGCGGCGGCGGCGGCTGCCAGCGCGGCCGTCACCTACGAGACGTGCTGGGGCTACTACGACGTGAGCGGCCAGTACGACAAGGAGTTCGAGTGCAACAACAGCGAGAGCGGCTACCTGTACTGCTGCGGCACCTGCTACTACCGCTTCTGCTGCAAGAAGCGCCATGAGAAGCTGGACCAGCGCCAGTGCAACAACTACCAGAGCCCCGTGTGGGTGCAGACGCCTAGCACCAAGGTGGTGTCGCCGGGGCCCGAGAACAAGTACGACCCCGAGAAGGACAAGACCAACTTCACCGTCTACATCACCTGCGGGGTGATCGCCTTCGTCATCGTGGCCGGCGTCTTCGCCAAGGTCTCCTATGATAAGGCCCACCGCCCTCCGAGGGAGATGAACATCCACAGGTGAGAGCCTCTGGCAGGTGCCCGCCCCCAGGCTCCTGGAGCCTGACCCCTCTTTCTACGCTTAACGCGCTTCCCCGGTCCTCTTCGCTCTCGGGCATCCCCAGGTCCCTCCTGACTCTAAAGTCACGTTCACCCTTGCTTCCTTGACATGCGATCAATCACCGCCTCTTGCCTCTTGTGCTTGAGGCGGTAGGGGGATTTACAGAGTATAGCGAGGATTAGCGGGGTCTGTGAAGCTTGAGTGTAAGGATTGTACACACTCTGTCATCCTGGGTGAGGGTCCAGGGCGTAGTTTTTATGGCAGGTGGGCACTTGGGTGCAGGCTCTTAATACATTTGGTTTTCTGAGTCAAACCGGAGCATCATCTTCAATAAAGGAAACTGACCAATGTTGGAACCTTACGGAAAAGAGTACCAAGTGACTAAGTGTTACACTGGATGGTGTTAGAGATGGGGGCGATATGTTGACCAAGGGCAGATGGTGTCTCCTCACCGCATCCTGCCCGAGAGGGCTGCTTATCTTTCGTGCTGAGCCTGGAGGACTTGTTCTTTTAAACCCTGTAGGCAGAACTCTGAGTTAACACTTCTTGCTGTGCTAAACCTGCTGGGCATCTTTCACTGCTTAAAATTGGGAGGCCGTGGGGGCCGCCTCCCACCAAAACTTACGCCAAGAGCTCAAAAGGTGGTTGGTAGTCCATGGTTTCCCCCTGACTGCCTCCCACCCCACCTCTCCAGCTCCCAGTGAGCCCCCTGGGAAGTCAAAGCCCAGAGAATAGGGCAGCAGCTTCTTTTTGCTACTCTAGGAACAAAGCACCCAGGGGATAGAAACTTCGCTTTGCTTCCAGTCCCTTGGTGATGATGAATGGCCGGACGTGGTTCAACAGAGTCCTCTCAGGGAACAAACCCTGCCCTGGGATATTCCTCCATTTCTGGCACATGACGTGTGCACGGCCCTAGGAACCCGGACCACCTCTCCGTTCAGTCCTGCTTCTGAGTTTATCCACCAGGCACCCACCCTGAGCCAGAGACCGTTAGCTCATCTGGGCACTCTGTTTGTTATTCTTTTGTTTTGAAAACCCTCTTCCCTCACTGCTGTGGACATGAATCACCTGTACCTTGATGAAGAGAGAGAGGCAGATGGACATTTCTGAGCAATCCCCCTCTCCCCCTGGAAACTGTGGATGTTGAGAAAAGATGATGCTCCCTGGATTTGAGTCAAATCCTCTAAGTGTGGGTACTGCAATACTGACAACTTGGGTGCTGGAATTAGGGCCCTTCGAGGAGTCCTGTTTATGACGCTTGCTCATCACCGAAAGGTGCCACTGCCCTCCGTTCTACTCCCATCTTATTTCTCAGGTAGTGGGACTGTGTCCGCACTGGTCCTGGGAACTGATGGAGGAATTGTGACAGATGGTCTGTGGTCAGTGCAGGCTCTCAAATGCAGAAGGCAGGTGGGATGGACAGCAAAACAACAACACTCCTCGGGGTCTTGTCTGATGAAGACATTCTCTCTAGACAGAGAAGGAAAGCAGAGAGGGAATTGCCTGTGGGCAAGCACCTTCCTGAAGCAGATGTATCTAGTCCTTATCACTCCATCGCTGCTTCCAGCCCCCGAGGCTTGTCTCCTTTTAACCTCCTGTGGTCCTGGCTTCTGACCACACCTTCCACCCTGGCTGTGGCCTTCTGGTTAATCCCTTTCTTTGGGTTTCTTTCTTCTCTGAGTCCTTGTTCTCGGCTCTTATAGAGAGAGTTGCCCCCTGTCCTGACCTTGCCACCTCCTACTGAGTGTGCTCATCATCACCTGGAAGGGTACTGATGGTGTTTGGAAGCCGCCGCTGGCCTGTGTTCTACTGGCCTGTGGCCCTGGAGATGTCGCTGGCCCCTGTTGGTGTTTTCTCCCCGCCCTATTACACTGATCTCCTCCCCTCCCCAAACCAGGGTATATGGTGTATGGCTCCGTGGTGATGCCACTGGGGGCAGTTTCTCTCTGGAGTGTGGGAAGGGAGGTAACCATGGGAAAGGCGATGAATTTCGGCCCTCAGACCATTATGTAAATATGAGATGTTTCTCCCTCAGCTTCAACTCCTGATTTTATTCAGTTCACAGCACCTCTTCCAGCAGCTGCAGTCTCGCCTGACAGTGCTTCGGAAACCATCATATTGGTGCTTGTAGGTAGGGGACAATGCCTGTCTATTTTGGGGGGGGGAAAGGGAGACAAAGCATGAGAGGTTCACCTAGGACACTCCATGAGTGACCTTGGGGGGGCTTATTTTCCAGTTTGGGGTAACTCAGGCACAGCAGCATCTCATCTTGACCTCTTCCCAGGTGTGTCAGGGTGAGTGTGCACATTTCAGGGAGCTGCTCACTGACTCCCGGGTGTGCATGGTACCATGGCTTGGCTCGCTTTGCTCACACTTCAGAGATCGCCGTTTGCTATTTCAGGGAGTTTAATGTGCAGAATTCTTGTTGGGGAATTGGGGTAGGGAAAAGGAGCGTGTGATGGAGAAAGGTAAATATTTATACTATGCTGAGTTCTCCCTAGGGAAAAGGGAGAAGAAAGAAAGTAGACTCTTCGGAGGGCAGTGGAGGAGGTGGGATGTGCATGTGCTTACATATTCCTTGAAATAGTTCAACAGAGACATTTGCTTTCTGAAAAGGCAAGGAGCTCTTTCTTGTGTGATTCTCTGAAGGTGGTAGCTGAGCAAGCAGGGTCAGGAGGCTGAGTGAGGAGCGCCAAGATCAACCGCCCGGGGTTTCCGGCCTGCCCCTGCGCACGTGCACACACTCCCTAGGCAGGGCTACCTGTCACCTCCTCAGTCCCTTCAGGGAAGAAGAGATTTAAACTTTTCTAGAACTGATTAGGCATTGCCATCCTGCTCCAGTGGGAGAAGTCAGTGTCTGTAGGGGAAGCTCTCAGCTCTTCCGTGATCCTAACAGATGAGCACAGTCGCACTGAGAAGGGAGGGGAAAGAGACAGAGGAACCCCATGATCTGGACCTGGAGTGCCACACCTGGAGAAACAGGGGGTGCCCACCTTTACCAATTAAAACCCCTTTTCCCACCAGGATCCCCACCTCACCTTCTTCTTTTCACCTGCCCAGGAGGCTCAAGCTGATGGGCCTCAGGCGTCCACTGATTTTAATGTTTCGGGAGCAGCTTTCTGCAGTGCTTCCCGGGGGCTGTTCAGGGAGGGGCTGCTGATGTTTTCCAAGGGCTGGGGATCTGCCCGGGAAATGCCTGAGGAGACTGGCTCCTTTTTGACATTAATTCCATACCAGCGTCTCACGTTTAAACCTGTTCCTTCCTTCTCACCCTGAATTGATTCATTAGTGTCTTGGAGATGAGAATCACTTTGAGGGAGGAACTGTGTGGCTTTTTCCCCCCCCCCAAAGGCTAATTAACAGACGTGTTGGGAAGCTATTAGGATGCTTTAGATGCTGTTGGTGAAGTCAGAGCTGCCCTGGGTACTCCCACTGCCTGCACTGTGATGGAGGGGATGGAGGGATTTGGGGGTGGGGGTGGGGGTGGAGAAGTGCTCAGGGCTGTGGGAAGAACAACCTGAGGAGATGTTTTTAGGCAAAAGGAAAAGTATTTGGAGGTGACCCTTACAGACATGAAAGGGTCCTTCATCTTTGGGTTCCTCTGCTTATTTCCAGAGGAATCAAGGGAGCACCTGTCCCACCTTTCTTCCCTCCAGGCATTAATTACATGTCCAAAGCTCTGATTTTCCTCACAGACCACAGGCCCGCAGCACCACTTGCTGACTGATTTAGTGAGTTCTCTTCTCGGGTTCCTGGGCAATGAATTGTCAAATCACCCAAACACTCCATTTTTTGAAGCACTGTGGGCTCATTATAATGAATTGATCTTAACAGAGAGTCAACTTGTTTTTTGCTTCAAATATAGCAGTTGGAAGGAAAGAAAAAGAACATCTTGCCTTGGACTGAAGGTCTTAGTCTTGCATGATTTCCATTTTATCTTTGAGTAAAAAACAAGTGCACGTCGGGAACTCAGTGAGATTGTGGAAGACTTTCAGAAGGCTTATGGAGGAGCGGTTAGGGAAGGACACCAGGAAAACAGGAAGGAGCAAGCACAGGAGCAGGAGGAAGGCGGGCAGGTGAGAAGTGGGCGGTGCTGCTCAGGTCCCGCGCTTGGTTTCATGCTTGGTGTCCCTCCGCCGCCTGCAGCCTTGTGCACGTGTGTTCATGCAACAGATGTGCCGCGCTCACTGCTGTGGGCAAGATATGATTCCAACTGGAAAGTGGATGCTACCTTGGACACACGAGGCTTTAATTAGTAGGTCAGCCATGCAAATACTTTTCAAAAATTCCGAGACTTGGCAATTCTCCCTGGTACGCGTTACTTGCTGTCTTCATGCCCTCTCCCATTCAACCCAAGCCCAGAAGGCATGCACATTTGCCCCTCTTTCCCTGCGGGGGGGCTCAGAACACATACATTGGAAGGAATCTGCTGCTAAGATACCAAGAGTTTACCCACAGTTCTAGGCTGCCCCGGCTCAGGTCGAGAAAAAGTCCAGTGCATTCTTTTCAATCTATTTTAATGAGAGGTCAGATTGACTGTGCAGTCGATTCATATCAATTGTGCAGGAAGCAGTGGTTAAGACAGCTGAAAAAGTGAGCTGATTGAAAGAGGTTAATTCACTGGCCCCAGCCAGACAGGCCCGTGGGTCCGGAAAGGAAGGGAACCGCACCAAAGGAAGCTTCATTCTTCTAGTCTCACTGAGCGATTTCTCAGGGCTGGCAGGATTGCCTTTAGATCTGAACTCTGGCTCCTTTTCCAGAATCTCCACCACTTGTTGGAACCAGCACCAGCTGGGGCTATTGGATGTCACCACACTTCCTCCCCCTCCCCCCCCCCCCCACCTCCCCGTTCTGGGACATGCACGGTCGACTTTTGAAATTATGGTGAATTCAAGTGCATTCTGTCTTACAATTTTTGTTTTATCCCTTGACAATACATATCTTGTGGAACCACACTATTGTGGTTTGAACTTAACTTGTGTATAAGAGGTCTGATATGGGTGATGGGATGGGGGACTCTGACAGACTATACCAGGGACGAGGTTAAATTCATTTTTAAAATGCCTTCTGCTGCAATTGTTTCCCTCTTTTCTCTATCTTGGGAAACTGTAACCCATTATTTTTCCCCGAGTCACGTTTATGACCTCGCATTTTTAGCATCTTCTTTTGCCAATATTGCAGATAGGGAAGAGGGCTTGGTGGGAGGGTTGAGCAGCAAACCCTCGGAGGGGGTTATTTCAATCCCATTCAGGGCAGGTGCTCACCCTGTATATTATTGGTATTATTCCTCTTATTATTATTATTATTGTTATTAGTCTCCTCCTCCTCCTTCTTTATTTTTTTAAAATATATTTTTATTGATTTCAGAGAGGAAAGGAGAGGAAGAAAGAGGGGGATAGAAACATCCATGATGAGAGAGAATCATGGATCGGCTGCCTCCTGCATGCCCCACACTGGGAATCAAGCCCACAACCCAGGCATGTGCCCTGACTGGGAATCGAACAGTGACCTCCTGGTTCCTAGGTCAACGCTCAACCCCTGAGCCACACGGGCCGGGCTCCTCCTTCTTCTCTAGAAGTTAAAGCAGAATGTTCTGCAAAGGCAAAGGAGTATTCTGTCATCCATTACAGAATCATAGAATTTTTATTGCAGACGAGTCATTTAACATAACTCCCTCATTTTACAAGTGAGACAACTGAAGTCAGGGAGGAGGGGTTCAGGGCCCAGGTTTCCTAGCAAGTGGTGTGGGTGCCGGTCAGGGGACCAGGCACCTGTGGCCTAGGCCAGCATTCCTTCCTAGATGCTCCACCTCATTCTGCCCAGTGAGAACCTAGTCTGCTTTACTTTGCACACACATGTCTTAGTCATCACCGGATAACTTGCAGGTTATGGATGTGAGTGACAGCTTCCTTCCTTCTCTTTCTTCCCTACATTTTTTAGCCTTTCCTCGTTCGGTTTTCCCATTCACTAGGATGATTTCCGTTGATCTTCCCTGCCGTTTCTCCACATATCTTTTGAAAAGGGCAATACCTTGATCGAAGCATCAACCTTTAATAAGATCTGAGTAATGCAGACCATTGAAGGAGGAAGATACAGCGCAAGCCAGAGAGTTGTGAACGCGGGTGACGGGTCACTGAATAAAACTGTGGGCCGAAATCTTAATTAAAAACTGGGGCTGTGAATGCGTTCACTCTCCCTGAGGTGGGCGAGGATGCCGAGACCTACCAGTCCCTGACTTTCAGCTTTGCGGACACCAGACACCTCGAGGCCTGTGGGCCTGTGTGGGGGTGATCCAGGTTTGTCCTCCAGGATGGCTCCTGCATGTCCAGGACAGCTCTGTGAGCCACAGGAGCGCATGCGCTGTGCCAGTCCTGCCCTTTCTCAGCTCGGGGCTAGGACAGCACAGGTGACTACAGGTGAGGGGTCCAGGGAAGCTTCAGGCAGGACGGCTGATGGAGCTGGACATTGGGGTCCAGTCATCAGGTGAACTTTAATCTCGGTGGCGTGCCTTTTGGGGCCTTTGCCTGCAGTGTGCCTGAGTCTTCCTTTGAAAGAACCAAGACATAGGTATCCTGTTGTGCCGTCCTTCTAGGCAGTCACCTTGGGAGAATACACTGGTTCTTCCCTTGAACACGCTGCCACAGTTCCCTTCTTGGAAGTGCTTTCAGAGCCCGTGGCATGTCATTGTGACTCTGTCATGACAGCATACACTGAGTGGCCAGATTTATGATCTCCAAATACATAATAATCTGGCCACTCAGTATGTGCGTGTGTGTGTGTGTGTGTGTGTGTGTGTATGTGTATATATATATATATATATATGTTCGCGGCTCAGTGCATGAATTCATGCATGGGTGGGGGTTTGGCCAGCCTGGCCAGGGGGAGGGGACATGGGCGGTTGGCCGGCCTGCCTGCTGGTCAAACTTGTGATCAAGGGGACAATTTGCATATTAGTCTTTTATTATTTAGGATATACACTGAGTGGCTAGATTATTATGCGTTCAGAGATCATCATAATCTGGCCACTCAGTGTATTTGTATCCTCTCAGGGTAGATTTAATGCGTGTAAGCAGCAACAAGTCATGGGGCTGAGGTCGATGAATGAAATAGGGGATGGGCTGGTTATTCATCAGAAGTAAGTGCCTCCAGTAATGAGACCCATTCTCCTGGGAGCGGCATCAGCTGCCGCCGAAGGCAGGTGCCCAGGAGAGGTGTCCGGTAATGAACGGCAGCCCCACAGATCAGGGCTGCGCTCTCCCCGATGGCCACTTTGAGGGCTACTTCTCACATGGAGGGATAATTACTGGCCTTAAGAAAATCAGCTTCATGCCGCATTACTGTGTCAGGGCAGACGGGGGAGAAATTGGGAGAGGGGGAAAGAAAGGAGACGAATGTGCAGAACACAGCTCAAAGGGTGGGGGCCAAAAAGAGAATCTCCCACATTTCTGCTTGAGCCAGTAGGCAGAGAGCTCAACTTGGATTCCTAATTTGATTCTGAGGGTAAAGGGACCCAATTTCTTTGGGACGCATGTGGCCATGCTTGGGGCCAGAGCCAGGTGGTCTCTGTGCCCTCTCTTCTGTCCACCTAAATGTCACCGCATCTGCATTTTGGCATTCAGATGAGGTCACCGCTTGGGCCAGACAGCCATCGATGGAGCAAAAATGTTGGCAAGCTCAGGAAGATGGGCTTCCTGGGGGGCCTTGCCAGCAGATTCCTAATGCGCACCCACTGTGCCGCCCCAGGCTCGCCCCAAAGTCCATTCTTGTGACCAGAATGATCATACCCCGGAGCACAGGTGGGGCCAGCGGAGTTTCAGGGCAGGTGACAGGGGCTCCAGGTGCAGCGGTTGTTGCCAGTTCTCATTCCTCTTTGCAGCTGGGAAAGCCGCAGGCTGTGCTGCCGTGGGTGTGAAGGCGTTTCTTCCTCCCAGTCTCCTTCGTGCGGTGCGTGCGGGGCGGGCACTGGCGTTGCTCCCCCTGCATGGGCTGGGGCAGAGGCTCTGGCCCTGCTTGGTCCCTGAAGGGCACTCGTGGTCATGCTGGGAGCCTGCTGCGTGGCTGGGGAGCCCCTTGCCTCTCCTCAAGTGCCAGGAAGGGGGATCCTCTCCCAGGACCTTACGGAACCTCATTCCTCTGCAACTCCCAACAGCCGGCGGCCAGGAGGACCCGAGATCTCAGTTAGATGAGGCCTCAAGCCCCATGCATGAAACAGCCAGGGAAACACCTGTAAGAGCTCCATCTCCAGGGCTTGCCCCCCGACCCGGCGCCTGCTAAGCGCTGGACTGGTGGTGTCTCCCTGCGTCCTTCCATCACCCTCTAAGTATAGGTGCTCATTTAACAGATGAGGAAATCAACTTAAAGAGGCTTAGTAACTTGTTAAAGGTCACACCTCAAGTACATTGCTGGCTCTGTCTCCTTTGGGGCCCAGCCGGGCAGCTGGCTCTCATCTTCCCCGATGTAAATAGTCAGTGATACTCAGATTACTTGAGAAAGCAAAGACCCACCTGCTCGTGCCCTGGGACAGGTTGTCACCAGAAGGGATGGGAAGATAAATGACCTACTGATCAGGGTACTTCAGGGCTGGTGATCCTCACTTAACACTGCGTGCTGGGCGTGAAGCAGCCCCAGGGGGTAAAAGGGCTCTTTTTCAAGAATGGATTATATTGGCTAAGATAGTGAAGGCAATACAAAGAAAATGTAAAAACCAAAACCAGAATAAAAAAAACAAAACTTAAACCCCTTTTACAGAATTGAAAGAACCCCAGGACAATTCTGCGTGAGACCTAGCTCCTGAGAGTGATGAGAGAAAAAGCGATCTGGGAGTGGGGGGAAGGGGGGTTGGAGAATGGACCTTGGGCCGTTCCCAGTTTTATTACTGAGATGCACAGCTCACAAACAGCCCCATTTATCACACTTCCCCTCCCTGCCCCATTTATACCAGCCAGCACTGTGCACAAGACACAGAATGCTGGCCAGCTCTCGTCTGCTCCCTGCTCTAGTTCTGTTCTTTCCCTTTCTTGACTCTCTTTGCCCTGCTTCCCAACTCCTTGCTCCTTCTGTTTCTTGTGCCCTCAAGCCCTCTGTCCTGAAAGGCACCTGGAAAGGAAGGTGTCCTGGGAGACCCCAGGTTTTACTCTCAAGCTCGGTCCTCACGGTCCAAGTGGTGGTGATGACCTTGGTGGTGGTCAGTGGCAGGGCTCAGACTGCCTGGCCTGCAGCTCCAGGGCACTCATCCAGTTGAGGTGGGGGTGGGAACCGGGGCCCTGGCTCCCCCAGGGACATGGCATTCTTGAGCAGGGTTTCAGCCCCCACCCTGGCTCATTCCTACTCTTAGTCAGAGGACAGGAGAGCCCTGGGTCCTGCTTGTGGGAGCTACTGTCCCCTTCTCGAGACTCATGGAGGCTGAGTCCCGAGCAGGCTCCAGTGGCCCAGCCTTGGCCCTGCTCCCTGGTGGTTGGGAGGAGAGTCGCTGTTTTCTGCAGCTTCCCAAACGCTCTCTTTATTTCTTGCTTTTTTGGCATTTGGTCTCGTGTACTGTTCCCATTAGCTCCGGCATTAAAGTCTCATTACTTAGGACATCTGTCCTCTAGACATATTCGTGGTTCCCTTCGCCAAATGTCCTCTTCTGGGAGGTCTGCTTCCCATCCGTAGTCACCTCTTCGCTCTTCCTTGGGTTTTGCTGCTGCAGCGAGGAGGGATCGGAACTCTGAGAGGAAGTGCCTGGGATAGAAGTGGCTGTTCCTTTTAAACGACATCTGAGAGTGTGTTCCAGAGCCTTCTGCGGTCCTGGGAATGCATGTGATCCCTAGGCATCGGGCAGGGAGGGGGCTGAACCCCATAATAGCAAAGAAGTTGCCAGGAGAGCTTTTCTTCCCCCGTCTTGGGGTCGGCCTCAGACCCCATCAGTAGGAACTCTGACGTCTGGCCGCTTTGCTGAGCAGGGCAGGATCATGTTAACCCACCTCCCCAACACGAGGCCCAGCCCGAGCTCCCAGGACTCCGCATCCCAGCCTCCCTGTTGGACTAGCACCGTGGTCGGCAAACTGCGGCTCGCGAGCCACATGTGGCTCTTTGGCCCCTTGAGTGTGGCTCTTCCACAACATACCACGGCCTGGGCAAGTCTATTTTGAAGAAGTGACGTTAGAAGAAGTTTAAGTTTAGAAAATTTGGCTCTCAAAAGAAATTTCAACCGTTGTACTGTTGATATTTGGCTCTGTTGACTCATGAGTTTGCCGACCACTGGGCTAGCAGTTGGCCCTCCCTGACTTATCACTGCCTCCTGAGCAATTTGCCTGAACTTTCCCAGGAATGCTATCCCATCAGCTTGGAAGGTTTTTTATGCTTTGGGAAATCAGACAGCGCTTCTGTTCTCAGATAAGCAGCAGCCGGCTCTTACCCACCTCCGTGCCAGCCCCTCCTCCCCCATCCCCAAGCATTTGCAAAGAGGATCTGTCACTTCTCTCCGTCTTTTAAGTCACATCATTAAAATGTTCCTTCTTGTTCCTTTCAGCATCTTTGTCCACCACTGTCGCTTCTTTCTCCATCTGTCCTTCTTTTGATTCCTGCTCACTCCCGTTGGGTTGTGTTCCTTTCCGCTCTCCCTCCGGTCTCCTTCTTGAACTTGTCCTGCTGTAACTGCATCAACTCGGACACTGCAAACTCAAATCTTCTCCAAATTGGACCTGGGCGAAGTTGTTTTGCTTTTCTCTGTCAGATAAAAAGCTGCGATGAACAGACTAATAGCTCCGACAGGGCTGCAGAAGGACAGATTGTCTTCAAGCAGGCTCCGCCATGGACAATTGGCCTGCTAATTACAAGTCATTCTTATCTAGTCAGTAAAGCGGCTCTCCAAAGATCGGTGTTTTTCTCTTTTTTTAAAGCCTAGTTTGTAATCCTGCAATGGCTCAGGAAGCAGTAAAAATGCATTTCCTTAAAGTGTTTTGTAGTTTCCATGTCTGTTTCATTGATTGGGATTAGCCTCCCCCCATTTCTGCTCAAATGGAGATGCTTGACTTGTAGGCTGCTTTCAATTCCCTTTTTAATTCCTCCGGAGTCTCCTGCTAATTTCCCCTCTTGTTCCTTTTCTTTTGTATTTCTGAGTTTTTAGAATCCAGAAACCCTGTCCTTTTTGGCGTTGTGAATTCTGTTACAGATGATGCCCCAGCCCCGGAGTGAGGGCTTGCCTCCTTCTCTCCTGCGCCAGGATGGCCAGCCCGGTAGGAGAGGTCAGGAACCTGGGGGCAGACTTGGCACAGCGTGTCCTGTCTCTGGGGGACAAGGCGACAGTGAGCTCTGTCTTTGCTCTCTCTGTTCTCTCTCAATGGCCTGTGCCGCCTGAGGAGCCTGCTCACACGTACAGCACTGTCTCCAACACCACTGTTTGGGTGGAGGAGACCGCATCGCACCTACTGTGGGACCTGACCGGACATACTTCTATAGTCCTGGGTCCCTTAGAGAAAGGACTTGGACCTGTCTCCCTTTGCCTGCTTATGTGGCTCTTGAGAGACACCTAGCAAAGCCCCGTTCTCACTTTTGGAGTTGTCATCCACCTGTCTTTTCCTTAGAGCATTTGCTGGGAGCTGAATAGGAGGCAGGCTAATCGCACTTCTGTCATTTTTTGTCCCCATGACCTTAGCAAGTCCCTTGGCCCCGCCTTGGTCTGGTAGCCTGGCGGTGGGGCGGGGGCTTCCCCATTGTGGGGGCATGTTCTTCTTTGGCGCATTCTGAACTCAGCATACCTGGGAGGTTCAGGACAAGAGTCTACATCTGAAGATCTGTACTTTCCAGTCAACAGCCCTGGGGGCGGGAGAAGATACATTTTCCTTGCACACTCAGTCACAAGAATGCGATCCAGACTCATGACTGAAAGGGACTTACGAGGTGTTTTAGTGCCTCTCCCTCTGGACACCGGATCCCCCTTCTCACACACTCATGCATCTAGAGTGGGGGCTCCCCCAAACCTTGAGGCAGTTTATTCTGTTCTTAGGATGCAATTCTAGCTAGTTTTCATGGGGGAGCGGGGCAACATTGACTTTGCTGGCATGAGGTCTGCCCAATGGAGCCACCCAGAAGGAATGTATCCTTTTTCCTGTAAGACAACAAGATGTCTCTTTGAATGGCAGTCAAAGCCCCTTCAGTCTTCCTTCTCCTGGATGAACATCCCTCGTTACAAGTCTGTTTCTCATGAGATGTGGTTTTAAGTCTTCGTGTCTGTGCAAAGTCGTCCATATAGAAATGGGGTTATAATTTTACAGGGAAACCCCAAGTGATGTTGCCAACAGCAACGTGTTGCTCTCAGTCATTCAAACACAATTTTATCATCTAAAGATTTTTAAGGGGAAATTGGTCAGTCTCCAGCCATCGGCACCAATCCATCTCCTCCGCCACGATGTCAAGAGGACAAATGTATTTGCCAATTTTGTTTACTCCTGTATTGACTAGAACAGTACTTGGCACAGAGTAGGTGCTCCGTAAATATGGTTGAATGAATGAGTGACTTAATTAATTAAAATGGAGAGGATTTTGGGTGGTCTTTTCTCATCTACCTCACCCTTCCAATGGTTACATTGATATGAAGGTACTGTGTTTGGAAAGGACAATGGTGTTTATAATTTTTTTTAAATCCTCACCCAAGGACATGCTTAGAGAGAGGAAAGAAGAGAGAAACAGAAATATCAATGTGAGAGAAACATGAATTAGTTGCCTTCTGTACGTGTCCCAACCAGAGACCAAACCCACAACCCAGTTATGTGCCCTGACTGGGAATTGAACTGGCAACCTTTTGGTGCACAGGACAGTGCTCAATCAACTGAGTCACTCAGGTAGGGTTATCATGTTTTTAAGAAGGGAAAGGAAAGGAAAGGAAAGGAAAGGAAAGCAGCAAAAATGAGAGGAAAAGAAAAAGGAAAGGAAAAGGGAGATAGGAAGAATGAAGAAAAAAGTAACTGAATCCTTTGCAGAAAATGTTGCCCTGGCCAGTTTGATCCATTTGCTCTTTTATGGCCCAATAAAATCCAGCCTGATTTGTTTTGCTTGAATTTCCTTTGCCTTTCCCTGGGACTTCATCTCGAAGCATCCTCGCACACTGTTGAAAGCATGATCTGTGATAGCCTTGCAGAAAGGAGGAAACTCTCTTTGCACTTGGCTCACAAAGTCCAAGTTCAAGTTCAGCAAAAACTGCTGTGTGACCAGATGCAGTCCTGTCTGTAGGCTTGAGTAGAAAATATGGGATGTGGGCGGTCCTTTCCAGGATGACCCATGGCCACAGCCATGCCATGTGTCTCCCTGTCCACACCAAGAGTTTTGCCATCTGGCATCACTGAGTCCTCCAAGACTACCCTCTCCTACCGATGCTTTGTCGTAGTCCTATAGGCTGGGCCTATGTACACACCGGGAGTTATATTTGGATGTATTTGTTAATCAGATACTTACATAGTGCTTACTAGCTGCCACGTTCTGTTCTAATTGCTCTACAGAAATTAACTCATTTAATCTCCATAATAACGCTGAGAGGTAGACATTATTTTTGGCCTTCTTATTTTGGCCTCATTTTTTTCAATGTGGAAACAGAAGCACAGGGTACTTAGTAGCTAGCGAATGATGGTCGACACTGTATACCATGTGGCCGTCACTCCGACCTAGGCACTCTGCCTTCAGAATCCTCGTGTTTAACCACTAGGCTAAACCGCCTTCATTTTGCCCCACCTATAGATTTAGGTCTGTGCCCAGAGCAAATCAAGGTGATACCAACAGTAACATCAACAACAGCATCAGGTACATTTATTAACTCATCTATCACTTGTCTGTCCAAGTGCTAGAACAAATCTCGGTAGCATTTTTTGGAACAAGTGGGAGCTGCATTTGATACATCCACATCTTTAATTCATTCTCAGACAAACAGTCCTAATATTTCTGAAAAGTCTGGGCTTGTTATTGATGCAACTGAATTTCCCAGTCCTGGATGAATTTTCCTATGATCGATGAGGCAAGGGATGGAGTGTGTGGAGATGATGCTATTTGGGATGAATGGGGCCCCAGGGGACCACATTCCCTCTCTGCTTAGATCCTGGCTGGCCGTCCAGTGGCAGCCCCAGGAAAGGTGCCCATCAGGATGGAATGACTTCCCGGCTGGCCTGAAAAACAAAGCAGGCGCCCGAGCCTTCCCTTCCCTCGCCGAGTTCTGCGATGTTTATTGGCCGTGATGAATTCCAATTGTGCCGGGGACAACTCAGACCTGCGGAACTGCTCCATGCAGATGCACAAACATTGTTACCACAACAAAGGAGAGCGCCACAGCCACTCGGAGCCTCTCTGTATGAGGAGAGCGGTCTTGTGCGCACACAAAGCGGGCAGCTGTGTTTTTCAAGCGGACTGCGAGAGAACCGGGAATAAGGGGAACTAAATTAAGCCATTCTCCTTGGACCATGTGTATTAAAAATATATTCACTTCTCTGGTCCGGAGTGCATATTTCAGAGAATGAGAGCACCCCGGCTGCCCAGTAGGGAAGGGTGAGGATGAGGTTAAAGAGGACGCCGGTCGCTCCTGGGGTGTCAGTGCCACGTGAAAACTCAGTTATCTGGGACTCACAAAACCAAACTTGATTTAACTGAAATAGAATGTCTGCACTCTACTTTCAGGAGAAATCCAAAAGAAGTAGCTATCAGTGACTTACTTAAAGAAAACAAATCCTTCCATGGTTTGTCCCGCAGTTTTTATATGAATAGCTTCTAGGTTGTCTGCATTTTGCTTAGTTTTCTCTGTGAAGAGAATGAAAGATTAGACGGGTGGCCCACTCACAGAAGGACCTTGCAGTCTTTAAAAAAATTATATCCAGTGTGCTCTACTTAATTTGGCAGGAATACTTTTAGAATATTCTTCCAAAACAAGAGTGTTCTCATTAGTCCTTAGGAATAAGAACGTTAACCAGAATAGCTTGTTCATCTATTTGGCCTTCTGTCATATGTACCCAGCAGCATAAACTGCTTCCTACCCCCCAAAAAGAGAAAGTGGAGAACGTGTGTGATTAGGGTTCTAAACTCACCAGCTTGCCTTGCTCTCGGCACAGGAAAACTTATTGACTACTCGCTGGACTTACATTCCCCATTCTGTGTTATTTAAATGCTCAGAAATCCAGGGACATGGCTGAGGCAGGAAAGTGTATTAATTCAGATGAAAAAAACCACTTATTACCAAATGAACTAAGGATCCCCAGGTTCCTCACTTAATTTGGGGGAACCTAAGTTTTTCCATTTGTTCACTGAAAATTGTGACAAAAAATTCCAAGGTGTTTTTATGTGGCCCCCTTTTTCCACATTTGTTTTTAAACTTGGAAACTCCGTGAAGCCTGGAGAGCAGGACTCCTCACTTTGGTCTTGTGTAGAGCAAGGGCCTAGTGAAGTATATTGTTGCTCTACCTTGAATTTCATTTGACAAAAATATTGCCTGGTAAAACATTTTAAAAACTTTAAAAGCTGTTGATGTTGGTGGCTCACTGAAGTGAATAGGACTGGGCAGTGGGGGGCAGCTGAGTTCTGTCTGGGTAGATATTTCCACTAAAGATGGAACACTCTAAAACCTTGTGTTCAGAGACCATTGCAAGGACATAGTAGGTGAAAAAAAAAACCAGATGTGATTAAGTGATGGAGGGTTAGAATGATGGATGGATGGATGGATGGATGGATGGATGGATGGATGGATGGATGGATGGTTGGGTGGGTGGATGGAGCAATGGATGGATGGATGGATGGATGGAGCATTGGATGGATGAATGAATGGTTGAATGGATAATTCAATGATATAAAGCCAGCCTCTGTAGTTTTAACCTACCTATGTTTGAAATCTAAATTTACCATTTACTAGTTGTGTGACTTTGGGAAAGAAAGCAAATCTCTGAAAATCTTAGTTTTTCTCAGCAGTAAAATGCAGCACCTGCCATATAAGGTTGTTTTGAGGATTATATAATATGCACGTAAGAGTTTCTGGCACATAGTAATTGCTTATTAAATGATAGCTTTTAATTTCCCAAGCAGGCAAGAGCATGAAGCAAAGTTATGAGCAGGGTTGTTTATGTTCCTATTGTTAAAGGGAATCATTTGCTATTTTAAGAAAGATTTCATGCCTTGAATGCAGGTGCCAGCACATCAGAATGTTGATTGGGCTTGGTCCCTAGTGTCGCGATAACTCAACACCTAGGAAATTCAAACACACTTTCATGGCCTTGGGACCACTGACAACAGTAACCAAGGTTTTAGGCAAATAAATAATTGGTCTTGACCTGAATCACTCATTTACTAATTGTTTCACCATGCCCGAATGTCAGCTGGCGTTTGCTAGGTGAGCAGATCCAGCTGGTGAGGCCAGGAGGACGCGTTCAGCCTGCGATTCACAGGCAAGTGAAATGCCCGTAATCGGCAGTCCCAGGAGCAGGACACCCAGACTCAAGGCCCAGGCGCTGGCTTCAAATTTCTGTCCCATCGTGCTCTCGTCCTAGGGTTAGTTTTAGCCTCATTTTGTTGAAAATGGGGGTGATAATAGCTACAAAGGTCACAGGGTTAGGATGGCATCACCCTGCATAGGGCAAGTGATCACAGTTAGAAACTAAATGTTATCCAGGGTAAGATGGCACCTCAGTTACGCAGATGGTTAGTATACAGCCATGCTGAAGGACTCGTTTCCCAGTCTCAATGATCAGAACAACAGTTTTCCCTGCTCAGACCTGCTGCCCAGGTGATCACTCTCCCCACCTGCCACACATCCCCCGGAGCAAGCCATGAAGTCCACGTACCAGCGGGAGCAGAGCACCACGGCAATTATCCAGATGATTCAGGCAAAATGCATTTTTATTTGATATATCCAGATATTGCCATAAAAGTGGCCCTGGGGGAGAGGGAGAGTGGAGCAAGCAGGACAATGAGCAAGATTCTTCAACTTCTTAAATTGGACAGGGCTGTGGTCTGCATGCGAGGTGCTTGGCAGGGAATCTGCTCTCGCGCCTCACTTGCCCATCTCTGTCTCTCCCCATCTGATTCTCCTTCCCTCTGATCACTCTGAATGCCTCTCGCCTTCTGAATCACTTTTTTATCTGAATTTCCCTTTGACTGTTTCTCATTTCCTCTCTCGCTCCTCCTACCTACTTGTCTCTGTCCCTCTGATTTTGTCCCCCTTCTTTCTCTGTCTCCTTGTCTATCTCTCTTTCTCTCATTCCTTTATCCTGAATTTTCTCTCTCTGCCTCTGGGTCTCTGATGTGCTCATTCTCTTTCTGTCTGTCCACGTCTCTCCACCTGCTTCCTTTCTCTCTGTCCTGTCTCTCTGCTTGTCACTGTCTGTCTGTCCCTCTCTTTCCTTAGGATCTGAAAACTGCCTCTACTCTTTTATAGAATCCGCTTCCCTGTTCCTCAGTGACCAATTTTTTTTTTCTCCCCTGCAGTTAGAAAGTAGCTCAGGCCTTAACCCATTTCCTCTGGCACATCCAAATTAATTAGGTGAGGCTGGGATCGCACATTCAGAATTAGAATAATATTTATCAAGAACCCTGGAGAGAAGGGGATGGAAGATGGAGAGGAATGGGAGCAAGTAGGGAGGTCGGAGCTGAGGAGCTGAGGGAGGGGGTGGGGAGATAAGGAGAGGGAGAGCTGGCAGAGGGGTCGCTCCTAAGGACACACTGGGAAAGGATAATCTTGGAGAATGGAGTTCAGGAGTCAGGGAAGCACACAGGGCTGGGGTGGCCACCCTGGGACCCTCAGATAGCCTGGCTCTTCAGGGGACCTTCTCCAGCATGTCCCTCCTCTTTAGTGTTGCTGCCCAGCTCAGCCCCGCCAACTGGGCATCTGAAGAGGATGCAGTGCAAGCCATCATCTTTAGGAGACAAGTGACCGTACCCCAGGTAAAGCTCACTGTCCAGCAGCAGCCACATCTGAGCACGCTCAGTGTCCACAATGCCTGGTGGTCTCCAGGAAGGCATCTTCCCTCACCCCTCAGTCCTCGGAGCCCGAGTCCTGCAGAGCCTCTTGGGAGGTGGGCACCGGGAGACTCCCCATCCTGGGAGAGGTGAACTCAGGAATTTCTTCTCTGCCGTATCTTCATTGGCTGATGAGCCTCCGAGCAAATCTACTCTGAAATGGCATTTTCACTGTCGATAGGGACACAGGTGAGGCTGGGCTGGAAGTACTACAGCTGGGCTGTGAGCCAGGACCTGAGGATGCACTGCTGGCCCCGACAGACATGGTCCCTCCTCAGGACGTGGTTTCCATGTGCCCAGCTCCACTGTGCCCCAGAGCCTAGCCCAGTGTCTGATCTTGTAGATACCTGTGAGACTAGATTGCGTTGAGCCTGAATCAAAGACCCGCTTCATCTGGTGCTGTGTAGATATAAACCAAGGTTTTCCACCCTACCACGATGATACTGTTGGCCATACAGTTCTTTGCTCTGGGTGTTCTGTGTGTTGAAGGATGGTTAGCAGCACTCCTGACCTCTCCCCACCAGATGCCAGTAGCACTTCCCTCCCCAGTGGTGACAACAAAACTGTCTTTGGATGTTGCCAATGTCCGTAATCACCATGGAAAACGACTGATGTGGACTCAGGCTTGGCTTACCAAAAGCAGTGGACTTAACCATGAGAATCCATACTCCTTCATGGGCACCAGACAGTAGGAGTCCTTAAGAATTTAGGAGACAAGGCAAAGAAAGAAGGAAAAATAATATAAACCTTTCTTGGTAATAGCAGCTTTATTGAGATACAATTCCCTTATGATATAATTTATCCTTAAATTTTAAAGTATACAATTCAGTGATTTTGATACATTTAGAGTTGTCCAGCTATCTATCATTACTATCTAATTTTAGAACATTTCACTTTCCCTAGAAGAAACCTTATCCCTATTAGCAGTCACTTTTCATTTCCCCTTCCCTAGCCCCTGGTCACCACAAATGGACTTTCTACCTCTGTGGATCTGCCTAATCTGGACATCCTACCTAATAATAGACAAATATGCAAATTGACCACACCTTTGCTATGCCCAAGCCATGCTCACCAGCCAAGCCATGCCCACCAACCAATCAGGATGAGTATGCAAATTACCCCAACCAAGATGGCGGTTGATTTGCATATCAAGATAGCGTAGAAAGAAGCCCAGAGTTGCAGAAGGGAGCAAAGCTGCGGGGAAGCAAGCAAGCTGGGGGAGGGGGGGGAGGAGAAGGGAGGAGAACAGGTGGGGCCGGGTAGAGTGCAGCAGGAAACCCTATTGCAAGATTCTTCCTGCAACGGGAACACTAGTTTTATATAAGTGGAGTCATTCAACATGTGATCTTTTGTGACTGTTTTCTTTCACTTAGCATGATGCTTTCAGAGTTTATTCATGTTGTAGCATGTGTCAGTTCTGCATCACTTTTTAAGGCTGAATAATAACCCATTGTGTGAATACACCACGTTTCATTTATCCACTCAGCATTTGAGGTACACTTAGGTTGTTTTCACTTTTTGGCTATCCTATCTAATAAAGAGGGAATATGCTAATTGACCCTCACACCATTGCAAAGATGGCAGTGCCCACAGCCAATAAGGAGGGAATATGCTAATTGACTGCCCCGCCCTCAAAGATGGCGGCACCCACAGCCAATAAGGAGGGAAAGTGCTAATTGACTGCCCCGCCCTCAAAGATGGTGGTGCCCACAGCCACAAGATGGTGGCGCCCAGTCCCCTCAGCCCCGCTGGGGTCGCAGGCGCACGGCAAGGCCGGGCCCACCCACCTCCAGAGTCCCCCAGTCCCCTCAGCCCCCCAGCCACCCATGGCCGGCCCGAGGTGCAGGCAAGCCTCATATGGCGGCTGCCCAGACGCCCAGGGCTGCCTGAGGCTCAGGTAACCAGGGCCGGCTGAGGCTTCCACTGCCGGCAGTGGCAGCAGCAGAGGAGTGATGGGGCATCGCCTTCCCCTGATCGCTGGGTCGCCTCCCACCCCTGAGGGTTCCCGGACTGTGAGAGGGGCAGGCCGGGGTAAGGGACTCCCCCTCCAGTGTATGAATTTTCATGCACTGGGCCTCTAGTTATTAATAATGCTGTATAAACCTTCATACACAACTTTTATGTGGACATCTGTTTTCATTTCTCTTGAGTATATACCTAGGAGTGTGATTTGCTGGGCCATATGGTAACTATGCTTAACATTTTGAGGAACTGCTAAACTCTTTACCAAAGGGCCTGCACCATTTCACATTCCTACCAGCAGCTTAAGAAGGCTCTAATTTCTCTACGTCCTTGCCAACATTTGGCTACAGTTGTTTTAGTGGCTCTGAAGGGGCATCTCATTGTGGTTTCCATTTCCATTTTCCTGATGACTAACGATGTTGAGCTGCTGTCCATGCTTACCTTCTTTAGAGAAATGTCTCTTTATATCATTTGTCCATTTTAAAACTGGGTTGTTGGTTTTGTATTGCTGAATTTTAAGGATTCTTTATGTAGCCTGGATATGTCTCTTATCAGAAATATGATTGACGAATATTTTTTCCTTCTGTGGATTATCTTTCATTTTATTGAGAATGTCTTCTGATGTAGAAAAGTTGTTATTTTTTATTTTTTTGTTAATCTTCACCTGAGCATATTTTTCCCATTGATTTGTAGAGAGACTGGGAAGGAGGGAGGAAGGGGAGAGAGAGAGAGAGCGAGCGAGAGCGAGAGAGAGAGAGAGAGAGAGAGAGAGACCTATGTGAGAGAGACACATCAGTTGGCTGCCTCCTGCATGAACCTGCAACCCAGGTACATGCCCTTGACTGAGAATGGAACCCATGACCCTTTTGGAGCTTAGGCTGACGCTCTAAGCCCTGAACCACACCGGTCAGGGCTAGAAAAGTTTTTAATTTTGATGAAGTCCAATGTATCTTTTTTTACTTCCGTTGCTTGTGCTATTGGTGTCATATCTAAGAAACTACTACCAAATGTATGGCACACAGATTTATTTCCATATTTTCTAAGAGTTTACAGTTTTAGCTCTAATATTTAGACCTATGACCTGTTATGAGTTAATTTTTATATATGGTGTTAATTAAGAGTCCAAGTTTATTCTTTTGCCTGCGGATATCTAGTTGTCCAAGCACCATTTCTTAAAGAAACTGTTTTTTCCCCATTGAGTTATCTTGGGACCCTTGTTGAAAATCAATTGGGCTCTCAATTCTATTCCATCGGTCTATATTTCTGCTATAACTTTTAGCTCACTATTTTCTTACCATGTAAAAGTGGTGGGAAGGTGAGGTTGATCAACAGCAGGATGAAGGAATCCGGTAACTTGCATACGTGTGTGGTTAAAAAAACACACAAAACATTTATCACATTTTGAAATTAGAAGGCATGTTAGAGATCCTGCTCGTGTAAATCCTTATTTTGCTAATAGGGAGAGAAGATTAGTTTTAAATTTTATTTATTTATTTATTTATTTATTATTTATTTATTTATTTATTATTGGGTTGACATTGGTTAATAAAATTATAGAGATTTGAGGTGTACAATTCTATAATACATCATCTGTATATTGTATTGTGTGTCCACCACCCCAAGTCCAGCTCTTTCCATCACCATTTATCTCCTTTATATTCCCACACCTTCTACTACCTCCCCTAACTCCCTCCCCTTAGGTCATCACCATGCACTTGTATGTGTCTATGAGGTTTTTTTTTGTTGTTGTTTTGCCTAATCCCTTCACCTTTTCACCCAGCCCCACAACCCCCCTTCCCTCAGATAGTTGTCAGTCTGTTTGTTCTCTATACATTGTAATGTTAGAGATGAACGAATCTGCCAAAGGCTCACAGCTCACCAGTGGCAGAGCTGGGATTAGAACCCAAATCTCTTGAACCATCAAGGCAATTTTTCCCTTATTCCCAGGCCCTGAAGCTCAGGTCTCTGACCTGGACCACAGGTCTGCCTGAACCTCCTTTACCAAGCTAGTGAGCTTGTGTGTCCTCCCTCACTGCTGGGTCCCCTGCAGTGAGTGTGTATGTGGGGTGGCGTGTGCCTGGCTTCCTTTCCCACTGAAGGAAAGAAAGCAGTGAGGGGAAAGCAGTTGGAAAATTGGAAATTGCTGTGTAAATGCCACCGAATGATAAGATTGCCGGTTTGATGCTCTTCTCCCAGGAAGGGTCAGCGTGTCAGAGGCAGCAGAATGGAAGGAAACAAACCACTCTCAGACGTGCTTTTAAACTGCCAGGGCTGTCACTTCCCAAGGGGACAGAGTGTGGGAGCTGCCTGGGGCTGGGCTGGGCTGGGCTGGCTGTGTTGCCTCGCCTCACACCTCAGGGACACCCCAAGTAGATGGAAGAGCTCTTGCCCAGCTCATGCAAGACAGGGGTTCACTCAGACCTGGGGTCCTGGCCCTAGAGGGACAGTATCCAGATGGTGGACCCTTGATGCTGTCCACACTCATCTTTGTCTTTTCAGAGTATCCCTGTGTGTCTCTGTTTTCAGTCCGCACTGCCTATCTCATGTGTCACACCCACAGAGTGAGTGCTGTTTGAAACAGGCTGTGGGGTGATTTCCCCTGAGTTGTGAGCCCTCCTATGGCCGGGGCTGTGTCCTGTTTGCCTCTGTCTCTGCAGGGCCAGATGCGGGCTGAGTGCTCAGTGAATGCGGGTTTGGATGTCGAGGCTCGGTGTGGAGCGAGTCTATGAGGGAAGCTTCTCGTGGGTCCCTGGCCTCTTGCAGAGGGGGCGGCCTCTGCAGCACCAGCAGCCGCTCCCTGGGTCTCGCCTTCCTGCGCATTTCCCTCCCTGCACCTGTAATTGCTCTCTCTTCCAGGCTCCAGTTGTGTTCCTTCTGTACCACCCATGTGTTCTGATACTTTTTTATCTGTACATCCTGTCATGGGAGCTAAATCATACATTTCTTTGATGGCAGGAGGTGTGTGTTGTACTAATTTGGGTCACATGCTACTGGGTGCGTGTTTTTATAGGGCACATGCTACTGGGTGCGTGTTTTTCAGTGGGGAAGTGCTCGCTCTGATATTAGCAACCTGCTGCTTGAACGTGAGGCCCACGGTGTCAGTCCCGCTGCAGTGATGGCCGCTGGCCAGTGGCCCTAGATATCTGCCGGGAAGCGGGAAGCGGGGGTTTGGGGAAGCCAGTATTTTGAAAGGGCTCGGAGTCCCTGGATTGAAATGAATTAAAGAAAGAAACCACCATCACTGCATTCTGGTTGCCCAGCATGGCAACCTCTAGCCTGCATTCCCACTGAGCCCAGCCCCAGGGGAAGCGGAGGCTGGGAGTTGGGTGCCCAGGCTCCTCTCCTCCCGCCTCTGCCCATCGGAGGCCTTCGTGGCCTGCACACCTGCCCAGGGAACCTCACTGTGTTGTCTCCTCCCGTTTAGGGCTCTGGCTGACATCTTGAGACAACAGGGACCAATCCCCATAGCACACTGTGAAAGAGAAACGATCTCGGCCATCGATACCTCCCCCAAGGAGAGCACGCCGGTCAGATCGGCCTCCAAAAACCACTACACCCCCGTGCGCACAGCGAAGCCGCCTCCAGGTAAGTGCGCGCTGAGCGCCTTGGGTCTCCGCTCAGGCTGCTGAGAGGTGTCGGTGACGTTGCTGCTCCCCTGGGGCAGGTCGTGGAGCCCGTGCTGTCAGACTCTGATGGGCAGCTGGGCTTGTGGGAGTCTGGGGACTGCCCCCTGGGGAGGGATTGGCACGGTAGAGACGCCACCAATGCGTGTCCGCCTAGAGGAGGGCTGTTTATGTAGGGCAGTGGTCGGCAAACTCATTAGTCAACAGAGCCAAATATCAACAGTACGACGATTGACATTTCTTTTGAGAGCCAAATTTTTTAAACTTAAACTTCTTCTAACGCCACTTCTTCAAAATAGACTCGCCCAGGCCGTGGTATTTTGTGGAAGAGCCACACTCAAGGGGCCAAAGAGCCGCATGTGGCTCACGAGCCGCAGTTTGCCGACCACTGATTTAGAGCATCTGTGATTTAGAGAGTGGTTGGCAGAATCCTCTTACCTGAAAGGGAGCTTGTGGTGTACGGTCACCCGGTCACCCGCCTGCCCGTGAGGGGGAAGGTTTAGGCTGACTGGGATGCGATGTGATAAGAAATTGCTGCAGTCATTGTAGAGACTTCTCAACTGTTAAAATCTCAAAACAAACAAACAAACACAACAAAACAAGCAACCACACAAAAAAACCCGACACTTCGAGGTAGGGGTTCTGTGTGGGTTGTAGGGTGACCCTTTCCTGTGCTCTGGCGATTGCTGGGTGGATGATGAGTTGCCATGTAATAGCAATACACCGTCACCGTCTGCTCTTCTGCTCGGTCATCACTGCAACTGTGAGCAGGGCTCACTTCCCTTGTTGTATGAAACAATAAATGAAGCTCAGGGAAATTTTGTGACTTGGACTGGTCACTAAGATATTAATAATAAGACATCAGTAATGACAGTGATATAACCTCTCATGATTGGATCTTGCTCTGTGCCAAGTGTTTTGCTAAGCCGTTTATGTGTTTTTCTTACTTATTCTTCACAGCAATTTTAAAAGTACTTATCTTGTTCCCATTTCACATGAGGAATAGGATGGTTCAGTATGTTTCCCAAAGACAGGGTTGTTAGAAAGAAACCCGGGATTCAAACTGGGGCATAAAGGTAACAATAGTCGGGACTAGAAGATATTAATATCCTAACCCAGCAGGGTCATGAGTCCAAAGTATCTGAGTGGACAGTCTCCTTACAAGTACAGCTGGGGAAGTTGTTTTTTCATTATGAGCTTTAACAGACAGCCGAGTACTGACTCCAGTCTGACAGAGCTTCCACTTTGATACTTGGGTCTGAAATCTTCACATCCATCTCCCTTTTCAAAGGATGGGCTGCATATAGTGTGAACTATACCTGCGATAAGGATAGACACAGCTGGCTGGAGTGGGTGTGCTGCAGATTCAAATTTATAGTTAATATGCTGCTTGGATCAAATTTATTTTCCATTCATTCTTGAATTTTCTTAAATTTACTAAGCCAGAAACCACATAATTGTATTTAATAGCATTAAATCTTTTGAGAATCTTGATTAAAGTTAAGGACATTCTCCTTAGAAAATATACATATATATGAATATACGTATTCACCCCACATTTTGCATAGGATTTAAGGGGATTCGTGGACCTTTCCAAAGTTAGAGATCCCTGATTTCAAGTTAAAGATGAGAGATCCGCCTTTGCAAAAAGTCTAAGATGCATTTTTAGCCTTAATGTCATTGATGCTTAAAATGTAAGCAATAGAAGGAATCTTGGCAAATAGACACACACACACAACCCTGGGCCAGTAGTTACCTACCCACATGCACTTTAGAATCACCTGGAAAGCTGTTACAAATACTGGTGCCTGGGCCCCACAAATTAGCCGGAATTTCCAGGGATGCTGCTGGCATCAGTACTTTGAACAATCTCCCTGCGGTGATTTAACATTCGGACAGGGTGAAGAACCATTGGTCCAGATGGGTTCTTTCATGCTATGAGTGAGGACACTGAAAGACTGTGCCGGTGGTTCTCACATTTGGCTGCACTTTGGAGTCACCTGGGGAATCACTTGAGGAACTTTGAAAATTAAGGGTACCTGGGCCCTAAACCCAGAGATGGTGATTTAATTGAAGTGGGGGTATGTCTGAGCATGGTGGGTTGCAGGGGGTGGGGAGAGAGGGAGGGTTTGGTGTTTAAAGCTTCCCAGATACTAATGTGGAGCAAAGCTTGAGGATCACTGGGCTATGGACATTACATAAAGGGTCGTTCTCACCAGTCCTGATCATCCATCACCGTGGAATCTGACCTTGGGACCTTGACCATCCTTGAGTAGGGCATTTGTTTCCCTGAAGATTCATGGTTTGAAGTTAGGCTGCTCCAGAGCCTTGTCTGCAGTTCCGGAACTTCAGATCTCTGACATCCAAAGCATCCTTGGACGTTTACCTTCACCCCTGTCTGCTCCGATTTTCTCTGTCTCACTCACAAGCCAGCTGGTTTCCAGCCACTGAGTCAGGACCGATTAAGTAGACAGTCTTGATTTGCTCTTAATGCCTTTCACTGGGCAGGAAGATTTGTCATTTCTCCTTGCTTCTATATACATCCTCTCCTCTAGTGATTTGAGACAGAAAGAAAGCTTATAGTTACATGATTCACTCCCATGTTCGGAGAAATCCTTTCTGTATTTCCCGGTTTGGAACGCTTGATTTTACTTTTAGAAGTGAGAGTTGTTTCCCTGGCCCAGAAATCACTTAAATTTAAAAGCAATTTCATAACAACCCACAACATCTACAGCTTATGATGGACACAACAGCTTTTCCAAATAACTATATCCTTCGTCAGTTGATATCCTCTCTCTCCAATTTCAGCAGAATTTAAACAGAACTTTGCTCAAATGTTCTAAGTGGACTGTGATTTTGCCATTGGCTGTGGTTCATCAATGAGTTTGGTTGGCAAGTCTTTTAGGGGCATCTTAAGGAAGATATCCAGAAATACCAGGAGGCATCAGAGCTTAGGGGTGGTTTTACTACTCAAAATATTGTTCATGGACCTGCCTCATCAGCATCACCTGGGGTTTGTGAGAAGTGCATTCACAGGCTCTATCTCACCTGCTGAATGGAACCTGCATTTTTTAAAAATTCTCACCTGAGGATAGGTTTTTGTTGATTTTGTTAGAGAGGAAGGGAGAGAGAGAGAGAAACATTGATGTGAGAGAGACACATTGATCGGTTGCCTCCCTACACCCCCCAGCCAGGGATTGAATCCACAACCCAGGTATGTGCCCTGACCTGGAATCAAACCAGCAACCTTTTGGTGTACAGGATGGCACTCCAGCCAGCTGAGCCACCGGGCCACAGCTGGAACCTGCCATTTTAATGAATTCAGCAAGTAAAGTTTGAGAAGCACCAGAAGGCATGAGCTCTCCTCAGTTTGGTTTTGCACCCTGCCTGCTGCCTAGAGTTGTTTTGCGGACGTAATTAGTGACACCAAAGAGAGCACTTAAGACCGGTCCTGACATGTAGCAGCCACTCAGTGATAGCCATGACTGGGTTGTGGAAGGGTAGCCACCACTCAGGGCAATGAATCATCAATGAGGGAAACAAAGGCATTGGCACCCTGTGACCAGGTGGGGTCATGGGGCTGTGTCTGAAATGAAATACCCTAGACCCAAGCCTTTCTGTGCTTGACCTCGGCCCCCTCTACAGATGAAAGTGTGTGTAGGGCTTTGTCCAGCTTCATCAGGGTCTTGGACATCGGAAGCCTATGCCTGCTCGGTTTGGGAAGTGGAGTGAGTGAGGGTCCTGCTTTGATGATGATAAAAACAATGATACCACAAGGAGCACAGGTACCATTTGTGGAGTGCCTACTATGTGCTGGGCACTTTACTTGTGAGAGTGGATCCTGTCACATTTTGTAGGTACAGGAGCTCCTATTCGCACATTAGCAGAAAATTCCCCTTTCCTTCTATAGGAACCTTTATCCTAACTCTTCCCGAAGTCCCTTTCCAGCTTTAAAGGGACCTTCACAATGGACGGTTACTTTGAGGTAGAAAATCAGTGAATCCCACTTTCATACCCCACCCCTCAGTCTGGCTGCCGCAGACCCTCCTGCTCAGCGTGACCATGGACCAGCAGAGAATGCATCCCATTGGAGCTTGCTGGATGTGCAGCATCTCGGGCTCTTTTCCATACCTGCCGAGTCAGAATCTGCATTATAAACAAGATCTTTAGACAATCTGTGCACGTTAAAGCTGAAGAAGATCCCTTCAGCACAGGGATCCTCAGCTCTGACACACTGGAGTCAGGTAGGCAGTTCTGAACATACTAACGCCTGGCCCCCGCCCCAGACATTCTGCTTTGATTGGTCGGGGGTAAAACCTGGGCTTTGGTATTTCTTAGAAACTTCCCACGTGGTTCCCATGTTCAGCAAACGTTGAGAACCCGAGCTGAGAGGGAGGCAGTGAAGTGAGGAGCGCATCTTGAGGACTGTGGAGCTTGGGTTCCCACCACACCCACACAGTGGAGCCTGGCTGCTGCAGGCCAGTGGCTGCAGGGACAGGTCTGTCCATGGCAGGCGGGCAGAGGGGATGGAGGGCTCAGGCTCACCTGAGAGAGGGCGGTGGTGGGGGGCGGTTTGTCAGACTTCAGCTATGAATGGGGACACCTGTGCAGCAGCAGGCTCAAGGAGAAACATCAGAGTTAACTAGAGGGCCCAGCAGAGCCAGGCATCAGGAAACGGATCGCATCTGGAGTCGCAGGTCTCGTGAGCCCAGGATCTCAGAGACTTGCAGTGCCTCACTTGATGCTTATGGATGGGAGGAGTGGGACCTCGCGTGTTCACCTGACCTGACTCACTGACTCGCAGCTGGGGGAGAGTAGGGTACCTGCTCCTTGCAGTAGCAGTGACATCATTTGTTGGGGTTCCAAAGTTTTGATGCCTGACGTCCCATTATCAACAGTGGCATCAGCTGGAGGAAATAAATATTTATGTCCCAGCTACACACCACTGTGAGCTGTTTAAATGAGCAATCCGTCATCCTGCCTCTTGTCAAAGCCGTGTGCTTTAAAGGCAGACTCAGGGAGTCCAGGGACATGGCTCTTTAAGCTTTGTGGGGACCGAGCATGAAGGCGGCGCAGCTGACAGAGGGGTGCTTTGTCACAGCCCTGCATAGCCTGGCCCTTCGGTGCTTCCTGAACCTCAGCCTATTGCCTTCTGTGTCTCTCAGTGGAATCCAGACACCCTGTCCCTCCTCATGCCACGCACGTCCTTCCCTTGGGGAATTTTCCCCTCTGTTTGGTGGCCAGGAACTTTTCAGCCCCAGAGGTTCGTGCTGTGAAATTCGATGCTCAGACAGCAAGCACTACCTTTCCTAACCTCATCTGCTCCTGTCCGCCCCCTGCTTTATTTTCTTCAGAGCACTTACACCATCGAACATCGTCTAGTTGCTGGTTCACTGGTTTATTGTCTTTGTCTCTATTAGAATATAAGCTTGGTGTAGGCGAGGGTTTTGTTTTTTTAGACCCAAGAACATTGCCTGGAAGATCGTCATAGTTGCTCAACGACTGTTTGTTCAGGGGATGAATGAACGAGGACACCGTCCTTTACTGGGATGGATGTAGGAGCCCACACATAGGTATTGGTTGAGGCTGCATGCTGAGGAGCTCTCATCATCGCTGCCTGCATTCTGTGGCCCTCTGTGTAAAGTGAGGGTGGAGTCGGTCACGTTGACAGCCCGCTGGTCACCTGGGGGAGAGCTGAGCTGGAGGCCCTGGTTTCCAGGCCCAGGCTTCTCACCAGACCCCAGGGCCTCTTTGTCTTGGGCTGACCCAGGACGCCATGATTCAGTGCAGCCAGAGGCTGGGAACTTCACTTCCCTGGCTGGGCTCAGGGAGGTCATAACCCAGGAGACCCTGCCTATTTGGCTTACTCTTTCAAGAAAGACTTCCTTACAGAGGTCTTGGAAGCCCAGGCAGCTCAGATGCTCTGTTTCCAGGCACAGGCTGAAGGCTACAGGTGAAGCCAGATGACCTGGGCCATATACCTGAATTCTGGGAAACTTCTGGTCAACCTCAGCCTCTAATAGGAAATGGGACTTTTCTTTTCCCAGTCATCCTCGGGGAACAGGGCTGTCTTGTCTAGCCTCATCAAACTCTGGAGCTCCGATGGCATGAGATCAGCTGACCCAACCATACTTGACCTGTGAGGAAACTGAGGCACTCTGAGGGTGCCTAGGTGAGAGGTGGTTGGGCCAGGCCTCAGCATCCAGGCTTCAGGTTGGAGTTGAAAATGTGGTCTGGGCAGATGGACAGATTGGGTGTGCACCCTGGATCCCCACTTACAAATTTCAGGACTCAGGCTCCATCACTTCAATTCCGCGTCTGTAATGTGAGAATGACTAGCACCCTCCTCAAAGGTGATTAAAGAGTTGAATGAAATTATTCATGTATTTTAAGGGCTTGGCACTGGCTTGGCTCAGAGTTCCCACTCAGTGGTCATCTGCATTCTCATCATCATGAGCATCATCTGTTATCAGCTGCATCTTCTCCATCTTTTCCTGCCTATCTATCTTCTTTCCGCTCTCTCTGTTACCTCCCGCTGCCTCCCTCTGCCTACATTCCTTTTCCCAGTTTGCCTGATATTTTGATTCTTCTCTCATGTTGGGGGTCTTCAGCAGTGGCTGGTTCTCAGCTCTTCTGTTAAAACAGGCACAAACTTAGCCTACAGTGTCCTGTCATTTCATTCCTAGTTCTGCTCCTTGAACATCCCCTGTCACTTCCCTGTTTCCGGTTGACAATACTTTCTTCTAAATCTATACCTGTTGTTTGGATAGTCTCCCAGCAGACTGGCATTGACCTTTCCCAGGTGGAGTCTCCATACGCTTTGCCCAGATGTTGGTTTACCCCCACTCCCTCCACAGCATGCCCTGTTCTTGCAGTCATTGTCCTGCAAGTCTCTGCCTGGGGATGACCTAGGGTGAACCAGACAGAGGCTGACCAGCAGCCACATGAGACCGCCACTCTTTGACTCTTGCCTCCTTACAGGTTCTGAAAAACCCAGAAAGTTCACCAAGTCAAGGCTCCTAGTAGAGAAAAGGTATCACTAACCGGTGATGATAGGAGTAGCATTAATTGGTGCTTACAATACAGTTAATGTGGAGTACTGGGCACCACTATATATGCTTTACCCATATTATATCATTTAATCGGCACAACTCTATGAGGTAGTATCATAGTTATTGTTATTTTACAGATGAGAAAAGTGAGGGCAGGGAGGTTGGAGACCTTGTCCCAAGGTCACACATGTTGTCCTTGGTAGAGAGAGGATTCCAGCCCCAGCCTGGGCTTCGGGCACTGTGCTGTTGAACCTCTCTGTTGTTACTGGTTCCTTATATTTCACTTCATGTTAAGCATAGACAGCAGGATATCACTCAGCTCAGCTTCACAAACCGTCTGCCATTACATTTGACCCAAGCTTTAGACATGGAGGCATTTGCTCTTCCAGGCATCTAAACTGATTTTTATCCTAATGTTTTTTAAAAAATAGGGTAATTATAAAATACACAACACATCACTCTGTCTCCCCAAAGAGTTCACAGTGATCTTATCATGTGCCCAGTGCTGTGTTGGTTCCTGGGGTCCATGGATGGAGCCCCGAGGAAGTGTTGACAAGCATGTAGATGTGCTCACGCAGATGCAGGTGCAAAGGAGGGATGGAAGCCTGAGACTCCACAGAGGCCGGGGTCCTTGAGGTGCCTGGAAGGGTGCCCAGGAGTTCACCAGGCTGAAAAGGTTGGGCAGTGGGGAGTGGGAAAGGTGCAAGCAGCCTGCCAAAGCCACAGGGTGGTAAGTCCTGTCTGGAGGCACATTCTGTGAGAGGATGCTCCCAGGGGCTTGGGGAATGTGGGCATGAGGCTCCTCCACATGGCAGAGCTCCGTGCGTTCTAGGGTCAGCTTCTTAGGGTTTGCTCCTGGCGTGTCCTCCCTTGGGTTCAGGCAGTCAGCTCACTCCTCTGCACCCTCCTCTGTCTTAGTCAAAGCTTTATTCCAGACTGAGCAGCAGAGCAGCAAGCTTATTAAGCTGGAGTGGTAGGAGTCCACAGACCCTGACCTACTTCTGGATGGCAGATCCTGCATTTTACACATTCTTTTACATCAGTTTTAGTTATGCTGATAATTTCATTTCATGCTTCCTTCTGGGTTTAGGGGACACTTCAGTTGAGTGGTTTCTGCACAACGAGACCTTCATATGGTCTATTTCAGAGCCATTACCATGTGTATTGTTTTCACTTGGTTCCGTGGTTAAAAGCACAGACTATGGAGTCAGGCTGTTGTGCATCCAGACTCTGACTTGATCTTCCCATCTGTAAAATGGGGCTAATGATTGCATCACCCTTCTAGGACTAGTGTGAACATTAATGAGCTTTGTAAAATTCTTAAGCAAGGACATGCTTATTGATTTTGGATATAGGGTGGGTTGGGGTAGGGGAGAGAGAGAGAGAGACAGAGATTAGAGAGAAACATCAATCAGTTGCCTTCTTATATGCGCCCTGATCAGGGATAGAACCCATAACCTAGGTATGTGCTCTGACTGGGAATCCAACTCTCAACCTTTCAGTGCGTGGGACGACTCTGTAACCAACTGCGCCACGCTGGCCAGGGCTAAATGAGTTTTAATGTAAAGCAATCAGAGCAGCATCTGACACATTCCATTTGACACAGGGAAACACTGTTTTAAGTATGCACCATCTCATGTGTTGGTCGCTAGGCCACATGTGGCTGTGGAGTGCTTGAAATGTGTTTCAGAGTCTCGCATGATTTCAAAGAGCTGGTAGGAAAAAAGAACGTAAGGTATTGCCAAAATTTTTTATATTGATTACATGGTGAAATGATAATATTTTGTATATATTGGGGTAAATAGAGTTTATTAGTAAAACTAATTTCACCTGTTTTTATTTTTTAATGTGACTACTTAAAAAATGTGAAATTCCTGGATTTGAGCAATAAGGTAATGAAGACCTGGGGGGATGGGTAGGAGCTGGGAGGATGGGAGATATCTATAATACTATCAACAAAAACATATATATTTTTCAAAAAGTCATCACCATGCAAAAAAAAGTAAAGTTCCATGTGTGGCTCACATCTGTGATTGACATGATATTTACATTAAACAGAACTGATTTCAGTGTTAGCAGCATTGGGTGTCTCCTTGAGTTCAAGGTTCAGTCCTGAACAAAGGCCCTCTCCCTTTGTGGAGCTTGCATTGTGCTGACTGAGACGGCAGGTCAACAAAGGAAACCTTCAGAGCATGCTCAGTGCTCGGCACAGCCAGGCAAGACATGTCTGAGGAGCGCTGGCAGGGAGTTGCTTTGGAGAGTGTGGTCCTAAGAGGTGGCGTTTCAGCTGGCACCTGACTGATGAAGGGCAACCATGGGGAGATCTGGAGGAAGAACATTCCAGGCAGAGAAAACATCAAGTGCAGAGGCCCTGAGGCAGAAACAGACCTGGCCTGTTCGAGGAACAGCAGGAAGACACGGTGTCAGTGGTGGCTGAAGGAGTAGGCAGTGCATGCTGAGAACAGAGGGATGGACACGGGCCAGTCAGGCAGGGTCTTGGAGGCCACAGTCAGGAGAGTGGATTCTGTTTGACTATGATGATCTGATTTCCGTTTTAATAAAATTACCCTGGTTGCCAAGTAGTTAAGAAGCAGTTAGCATTTCTAATAGCAACACGGGTTAATAAGAGAATGTTCTCTGACTTCTTCCTCCACAAGGAGACGCCCCACAAAGGGCCAGGTGATGCAGCGATTGCCTGTGGGTGTCAGAATCAGAGAAGCCCAGGTCCAAATCCCAGCTCAGCTTGGATAAGGCCACAGGCCTCAGTCCAGGGCTCTTCAACACGGGCTGGCACCCTTTTTCTGGAAAGGGCCAGATTGTGAAGGTCTCTGTCGCAACTACTCATTTGAGCCACTGAAGTGCGAAAGCAGCCACAGTAAATTGGTAAATGAGTGGGCTCTGCTGAGTTTCCATAAAACATGCTTTATAACAATAGTGGGGGCGGGCAGGTTGGGCCCTGGGCTCTGGCTTACCAACGGCTATTCTTAACCTGTCTCTGAAAGCCACAGGCACCTTCCATGTGGCATGTGCAGGGTACACATTCCTCACTAGGAAACGTGGGGGAGTCAACAGCATGGCAGAGCCCAGGAGGCGCTCCCTAAAGGTCAGGCCCATTTCCCGCCCCCCCTTTCCTGGTGCTCTGGCCAGGGTGTTGTTCCATCCTGGTTCTCCAGCCGCTGGCTCCGGGGTTGATGAAGTAACCACAGGGACACCAGGGTCCTCAGCCCTGCCCTTCCCGGCTTTCTCTGTCGCCCAGGTGATGGTGCAGAGAGTGTACTTACTGTATTTGCAAGTGACACATCACCGGGAGGGTTGGCCAGCACCCCCTGGGTGGTTCAGACTCAGGGTACAGTGTCCTCATAGTATAGACACCCCAGTGTTACACTGAACAAGCCCCCTGTGGCTTTCAAAGCTCATCCTTCCACCAGCGTCTCACATCCCATTTGTTTCCAGTCCTCAGACACCCGGCCCTTGATCTGCACGCCTCCCTCATTCTTGGCGTGGTGCTCTGCTCTCCCCTCAACACAGAGGGACAGCTCCCTCTGCTTCACACCCTCCCGCCCCCTCCCCTTCCCTGACAGGGCATTTTGAAAAGCAGTGTCTACACCTGTTGCCTCTCTTCCATTCCTCCCTCCTGCTCTTCAGCCCACGGCCAACTGGCCTCCCTCCACTCCACTCCCTGGCTCGCGGCCTCCTTCTTACAGCTTTGGGGGTTCAAGGAGTGGCTTCCCACTTGGCTCTGTGGCTGGGAGGGAATTCCTACCCCTTCCTCCCTGGAAGCCAGCGCTCTGGCCACGTGAACCCACTCAGCTCGGGAGGGCGCGTTCTCCCACCCATGCTCTGCTTTTTGCTGTGTCTGGAATATTCCTTTTTTGTCCACTCTCCTCCAGCTTTGCCTGTTCCTCCTTCCCTCCCAGGTCTCAGCTTGGCTCTCACTGCCCCCGACTTCTTGGCTGGGTCAGCCCTCCCTGGGTGCCCGTGGCAGCCGGGCCCCTGCCCTGCGGAGGAGGGGCCTGGGTGCAGGGTGCTGATCCCAGCTTGGAACCCAGCTCTGTGTCTTCCTGGCCCCGCAGCCTTGGCCAATTCCTTAACCTCTCCGCGCCTCGGTTTCCGGGCTGTACGTCGGACTAGTGACATCTCCCTGTGTGTTGTAGTGAGGAGTGAATGAGTCCATGACCTCCAGTCTGCCTGAGGCACGTCTGGTATCAGTCCAGCTCACCTCCCGATCCCGCTGCCTGGCTCTGGGCCTGGCACACGAGCTATAAAGTAAATGGCACATAAAATCCTCAGTTTGCATCAGAAGGCTCAGTAAGTCCCATGTGGGGGGCCAGCAGGTCCCGTCAGAGTCTTAGGGGTGTAGCTGTCTCTCTGTTTCATGCAAACAAATGAAGTAAATCAGTCAGTGGCTCTGGAATCAGCTGTTCTTAGGCTGCACGGAGAGAACCTGGAGCCGCATCAGGGAGGTGGGCTGCCTACTCTCCTCCTGGCGTGTGTGCTACCCCCGGGCTGCTGTGTCCTGGTGAAGACACCTGTGCCCTGTGATGCCAGGAGGGTGACATGGCTGCTGGGAAGGCCGAGGACCCCGTTCTTTAAATGATATTAGCAACTGACAGTACTTGTTGAAGTACTTCCCATGCACCCGCTTATTTAAATCGTGTAGCCGCCCTCGGAGGCAGTCCCTGTTGTCCCGCCCACGTTGTAGATGAGGAACCCGAGGCTCAGGGGCTTCAGGATCCTGTCCAAAATACACCACCAAGAGGGCGCTGGTCTGCGCTCTGAATGGCGGCAGCCTGACTCCAGAGCCCAGCCCTGAAGTTACTGGCGGGAGGTGCAGACAGGGCGCCCCCTGCCGCCGCCTGACGGCTGGCCTATGGCTGTGGGTCCAGCCTGCTCCTGGCTGCCCAGGGCAGGGACTTGGGCCTGCAGGGAGGACGCCAGGGGAGGACAGTGTGTGCTCAGCCTGCGGGCAGATGTTCTCCAATGAGGACCTCACCTTGCTGTGCACGGAGTCACTCACCCCAGGATGTGTAAAAGCAGTCGAGGGGCCACTGGCATTTTCCTGGATGGGGACTGGCCTAGCAGCGTTTCAAGTCCCCCCTTTCTGACAGGACATCGGGAACAGTAGCTGGCTTTTGTTGAGGGCTGAGTCGCTCAGAGCTTTATTCTATGCGTCCCCTTACAAGCCCAGAACACAGGGGGCTGCAGGGCCATGGACCAGGTCGGGGGGGCGGGGGGAAGGCAGCCCCCAGACGGGTGCACAGCTTGTCAGTGGGTGGGGGTCTGACCCTGGTCCTGTGTGCACTCTCCTAGCGGCCGCACAAACTTGTCTTTTTTTGGGACTCTGTGCCCCACCCCGTCCTGCTCCCCTGGGGTCAGAGCCCGATTGGGTCACATCGTCTTTCCAGTGTCAGGCTTGTCATGAGAGGAAGAGTTTGTTCCCACTTCCCAGTTTAATCCCTTTTAGAAGGGGAGTCCCAAGCCTCTGTATTTTGATCCTGGTGCAGGGAGCGTAGGGATGGGGTTGCGTGGCTTTTCCCAGCACAGGATTGCCTTAAGAGGGGGTGTGCCCGGACCCAGAGCCTTCCAGAAGCCAGAGGAGCTCCGGCTGGGGAGCTGCAATGGCTCAGTCAGCCTGGCCAGAGTGGACCCCCTGCTCCTCTCACCCTCCCGCCCTCCCGCCTGGGCAGCCCGAGTGGGGGGCAGATGGAGCCTGCTCTCGCCATATGGCCGGGGAGAAGGGAGAGGCACTGAGCCGGCCCACTAATTACCTACAGCGCCCAGGAAGCAGGGGGATTTAGAACATGTTCTGGCTGTGACCAAAATGAGGTGCAGGGGAGAGGGAGAGCCAGAGAGCTGTGGACAGGGTGGGAATTCACAATTACCTCCGTGAGTTGGCAAAACAGAGGGGCCAATAGGCACGGTGCAGCCAGGGCAGGAGCAGGAGGTGCTGGGCCAGGAAACAGATAGCCCAGGCCTCAGGGTTTCCAGGGGTCAGAGCTTGCAAGGGGAAGGGGGCCCAGCCCCCAGCTGCTCATTGCCTGGCTAGTGGAGATGGGGGAGGTGGCGTGGCGCCTTCCGCAGCTGGACGTGCATCGCCCACTCTGTGCTGAGTACTCCGTCAGGGCCTGGGGGAGCGAGACGGTGGATGAGACAGCCCAGGCCTCAGCTGCAGAAAGACAAGACCGTAACAATAACTGGACAGTCAGCCAGACGGGTGCCCCACAACATTGCAGGCCCCGTGCTGAGGGTCCAGAGGAAGGCTGCTCATCGCTGGGTGCCCTGAAGGGGGTGGAGTTAAATGGGTGAGGAAGATGGTGGAGGGCGCTCCTGGCCTGTGAACTGGGGCCAACAAGACCCTAGAGGGACCCTAGAGGGCACTAGCATTTTGCAAAGGGGAGCAGTGACCAATTGCTTTGGAAAAGATGGTTGTGACTTCTCTGTAAACAGACAGTAGTGATGAAAGAACTGGGGAAAAGGCCAGAGGGAGCTGGGACTCTCTGTCCTGTAGAAGGATGCTGTGAGCAGGAGACTTATTTTTTTTTTTTGGTCTTTGAACATAAGGGCTGTGTCCCTGGGGAAGGAGGGATGTGGGAAGGGGGGTGGCTATTGTGGAGGTGCCATATGGCTAAGTTGGGCTAATGATGGGGGATGGGGATGGGACAAGTGTGGACTCTGCAAGGGGGCCTGGAGAGGAGGCTTGTGAGGGTCTAAGGTGAGGTGCAGGGGAGGAGGCGCTAGGACCACAGCCCATTAGCAGCGCATTGGGAGGAAGGAACAGGGGAGGGCAGGGTAGGACTCAAAGTATACTGATCCCTTTGTTCATACAAAAATGATCCTGGTTTTTGACTGGGTATCAGCCCCGGGGATATGAGTGTGGACAGAACAAAGTCCCTACGCTCATTGTGCTGCATCCATTAGAGGAGACAGAATAAACCCACAGACATTCAACATAAAATCAGGTGACCATAAGCACTTCGAAGAGGTTTAGAGCAGGGAAAGGAAGTAGAAGGTGATGGGCAGTGGTAGGAAGCAGCCTGATTTGAAGAAGGGTCGAATTACTGAAACAGAGACCGAGTGACTTGAGAGAGCCTGTCGCGTGTGACCGCGTGGGACTGCATGTAGCCACATGTGCAGGTCAGAGCTGAGATCTTGCCTGGTTGTTTGGGAAACACGTAGCGCAGAGTGGCTGGAGGGGAGAGAGCGGTGGAGCTGCAGTGGATGGAGGCGAGGCGCTCGGCCGCATGGGCCGGGACAGGCTCTGGGTTTCCTTCTGGGTGTGATGGGGGCCACAGCGGGGTCTGCAGCAAAGGGGAGATGAGGTCTGACATGTGTTTCACATGCGCTCTGGCTGGCATGGTGAGACTAGACCCTGTGAGGGCAAAGGTGGAGGAAAGGAGACGGTGGGAGGTGGTGGACGCTGTCGTAACATCGGGTGATGGGAGCTGGGACTAGGGCAGTAATGATGGAGGGTATAAGAAAGTCAGCTTCCGTGTATGTTTATTTTTAACTTCTTATTTCGAACAATTTAAAACCAATGAAAAATTTTGACGTGGTTAAATGATACAGTGAACTCCTGCATGCCTTTCACCAGTTGTTAACATTTGCCTCTTTCTCTTTCTTCTCTTCCTCCTCTTCCTTCTCATTATGAACATCACCATTATCATATTATCATCACCATCACTACCATCATCATCACCACCATCTTCACCATCATCACCATCACCATCACTGTCGCCATAATCATCGGCATCAACATCAGCAGCGGCATCATCACTATCACCATAATCATCAGCATCACCTTCGTCAGCATCACCATCGTTACCATCATCACCATCATCATCATGAGAACTGAACTAATGTGAGAGTAAGTTGCAGATATCATACCATTATTCTTCACATCTATCTACTCCATCATGCGAATTCTTAAATTCAAGGGTATTCTTATATATAATCATGAAACAATGACTAGACTTATGAAATGCATCTTTGTTACAATACTAGTATCTACTAAAGATGCAGAATTTATTTGTAAGTAGAAATGACAGCATTAGCTGATGGATTGTATGGAGGGTATGAGAGGAAGTCAGGAGTCACAGATAACTTCAGAGGTTTTGGCCAGAGCAAATGGTTGATGAGAATGGCCAGGCCAGGACCTGGAATGAATAGCTGAGAGCTCTTACCCAAAGAAAATGAGGAAATTCTGTGTTGGCATTTGAACTGGCTGGGTTGCTAGTTCTCCGGTGGAAGTCAAAGAATGTGTGTGATACCCTTCTCTCTCTCCCTCCCTCCCTCCCTCCCTCCCTTCCCCCGCCCCCCTCTCTCACACACAGTCATATATACACACACACACCATATATATACAACACACATCATACACACACACACACAGATTTCCTTCTCCCAGGGATCTAAACCTGAATTTACTCATAGGTATATATCACTCTAACCAGAACCAATAATGAATGACCCATTAGACTTGTCTAAGTGTCTGAGGATAGAGACATGCCTGCTTTGCTTAATATATTCACAGTGTACATGTCTTGGCACTTAGTAGGTCTTCAATAACCATTACTTGAATAAATGACAGAATGAATGCTCTCATTCAGTACATTAGACGAAGTGCAGCAATTATGATTATGTGCGCTTACCTAAAATAACAGTTGCTGACACAAAAGAGAAGTTCCCCTCTCTCCCATGAAGGGAGTTCATCCAAGGATAGTGAAGCTTTGCAGTGTGAGGAAGCTCCTTTTGTCTGGCCACTCTGGCTTCCTAAGCATGTGGCTCCCATGTCATAGCACAGGATGGCTGCCCCAGCTCCCGCCACCGTGTCTGCATCAGGCATCAGGAACAACAAAGGACCATGAGGATTGTATTGCATTTCTTTAAGGACAGTTGCTTGAAGTTGTCATCCGACTCCCACCTACATCATGTTAACCAGTGTGGCCTTTAATTTGGGTGGCCATGAGACAAGTTAAAGTCTGGGAGCTGTTTTAAGAGAAAAATGATTCATGGGGGACAGTTAGTGATCAGTGTCACAATATGGCCTGGAATGGGGCTGGGGCTCTATGATGCTTTCTACCACAAATCGTCAGTATAAAAAGCCCCCGGGTGTGGCGGATCCCTGGCTACCATCTTTACTGTGCTTCCGTGGACTGGAAGGGCCCAGGACGGGCGAGGCCACTGGGGGCCCCGGGAAAGGTCTGAGCACCCTGAAGGGGCTGTTTTCCTACCTTTGATTCTGATATGGAGGCCACAGAACGTTATTGCCGTAAGGAAGCCGGCACGTCTGGGAAATTCTGTGGAGAGTCCCCAGCTCTAGTCCCTGGCGATGAGCTGCTTAGAATCTGAGGCTGTGTGCTGTTCCCTCTGGGTCCACCTCCTCGCTGCTGGGATTCTGGGCTCTCCCGCTCCCCGGAGCCACCCCCTGCCCACTGGGTGAAGCGAAGGCAATCCATTCAGATTGTTCAGGAGTCTTGCAAGATGCAACAAAGCCAATTTCTCCTAAATAGAGTGTTTGTGGAAGGTTTGCCAGAACTATCTAGAAAGTGGATCCATGTGGACGTTGCCTCCCCACCTTCCCCTGCATGACGACCCTGGTGGGTGGGGAAGGCAGCCAGCCGGCAGTCAGGCGAAGCCACGCTCACCCTCCCCTGCTTCCTGATTCTGATCTGTATTCAAGCTTCATATTTCCCTTTGTGTGTGTTTAGCTTAGGGATTTATCACTGCAGCTTAGATTTGTGATCAAATAGATAAGCCTGCACTTTAATAAATGTGGCATTTCTTTCCCTGTAGGAATTAGATGAAAGGAAATGGGGCCTCAGAGGAGGCCGGCAGGGCAGCAGGTAGAACGGGCTGACCAGGGCCAGCCAAATGGCTTGGGGTGGGAAATGCTGGCCACCGTCTGGGGTCATTTTACAGGGAGGGGTGGGCATTCCTGTGGCAGAGAAGCGCCCTGCGTTTTCCACAGAATGAAGCTAAAGAATCCTCCCTGAGTGAGCAGTTTGGGTCCCGAACTTGACTCCGGGTGCAGCTTCAGGCATTTCCTGTGGTCCTTTGAGGAGGACGTGGGCGTGAGCTGGGGCTGCAGCCTCGACCCAGCCGGGCTCTCAGCTCCAGGCCCCAGGGAAGGCTGTGGTCGTGGACAGGGTGGGTGAGCTGCGTGACCTTCACATCGAGCAGACATGGCTCAACCTCCCTGCACCTCTGTTTGCTTTCCTCTGAACAAGGGTACTAATAGCTATTTGTGGGATCCTTGTGGGGATGAGACAATAAATATAAAGCAGCCAGCACAGTCCTGGCGCCTGGCTGATGAGTCAGACACGGTCCGCGTTGGTGTTATTATGGAGCTTGGGTCACTGCTGTACAATGATTTTAGATTTTTCTTTCCGTGGCGTTCAGGACAGAGAACTCCATTTTCCTGTGGTTTCATGGGAACTCGCTGTCCCAGGGGCGGCTGGATGGGAACCCTGTGACGTTGGTAACATGAGCATCCCATTGCCGCCTGTCAGATGATAGGACCGACCTCAGATAAGCTGCTGGACTCGCGCAGGGTCACACCGCTTGTGCTAGGAGGTGGCAGTGTCCGGGGTGCGTGCAGGAGCTGACGGAGGCAGGCCCTCTCAGCCTTCCCAGCTGATCGCTGCTTCCAGCCCTCCATCAGGTCACAGAGACCAAGAGCATCAGAGAACAGGGAGGTGAGGCCAGGGCTGTGACCTGCATTTTCAGTTTTCATTAGCAGGCACAGGCTCTCGGGGCTGCTCTGGGCAAACACCTGGCTCCTTAGATTTTCCTGCAAAAGAAGCTTACTGTGCTTCTCAAAACCATGGAGATCTCGCCGAGGCTGGCCAGCAGCCTCCTGTGGGCTGTGTGAGTCAGAAGGCCGCGTGGGCATCAGACTTGTCCTTCTCTACGAAGGAGCTAGATGTTTTCCTATAAACATTCTTTTTTTTTTTTTTCCTTTTTCTTTGTTAATCCTCACCCGAGGATATTTTTTTCCCCATTGATTTTTGGAGAGAGTGGAAGGGAGGGTGGGGAGGGGGAGAGACAGAGAGAGAGAAACATCGAGAGAGACACATGGATTGGTTGCCTCCCACAGGCACCCCGACCGGGGCTGGGGATCAAACCTGCAACCCAGGTATGTGCCCCTGACCGGAATCAAACCGGAATCAAACTCGAGACCCTTCAGTCTGAGGGCCAACGCTCTAACCACTGAGCGAAACCAGCCAAGGCTCCTAGAAACATTCTTAAACAGAAGCCACTGAAGACAGAGCCTTGGTAGCATTCTGTTTATGCTGCTGCCCCATAAAGCTTTGCTTTAAGCCCCTGGCCTCTTATTTGGAACGTTCCTCGGGGTGCATGGTTGCTGCGAGTGGAATTTACTGCAGGGAGACGGAGATAAGTAACCCATGGTTCATTCATTGTTCACTGAGTGCTGACTATCCCAGGCATTGTGCACTGAACGATGGAACGCCATGCCCAGGGCGAGCGGACAGTCTGACCGAGTCTGTCCGAGCTGTGCACATGGAGAGTTCCAAGCAGTACGCGTTCGAGTTTGCACAGGGTCGTGATGGAGGGAATGTTCACTGAGTTTCTTTAGAACTAAGGTGCTGCACTTAGGCCTGTGGAGAGAGAGGTCAAAATACCACATCCGAACCGGCCTAAATAGAGGGGCACACGTGAGTTGTGTGTGGGCCTTCATAGAAATAGGAGCACGCTGCCAGCTTATTCATCCTCTTGGGCTTTGCTGAGCGCCTGCTGCCTACTGGCCACTGTGCCGAAGGCTGCCACGGCCAAGGAGGCAGCAGGAGAGGGAGTGGGTATTGAATGTGACCTTGATTAGCAGTATCAGTGATAAGACTGGGATGGTCAGAAAGCTGGGGAAGGATCGGCCAAGGTAGTACAGTATTTATGGTGTATAACACACTTAAAAACTTACAAGAATTTCAAAATTAAAAAAATTACAACTTTAAAGCCTTTCCTTACCTTTTCTCTCAGGGCCTGGCATGATCCCAGCAGCTGCTTCCCCAGCGCACTCCTTTCTCACATGGTTCTTCCATGGTCAGCCCCTGGCCTCTGAAGCCGCGCCCCCCCTGCCCTGTCCCCCGCCCCAGCCCCTTACTATGCACAGCTCACTCTGTCTTGCTCTCTGGAATGCTCCTGCTCACCTGTCCCCCAGACCTTGAACGTCAGAGCAGAGTTCTAGAGCTGCTCCTCCAGGTGAAAGAAGAAGGTGGGGAAGGGGCAAAAGGGCAGATGATTTGGACCAAACAAGTTCTTGTTTATAATAATTGTATCGACCGGTGTAATCCGGAGCCATACGTGAACGAGCGCCTCCCCCTACACCAGAGGGGCACCCGTGGAGAGCAGGTGCAAGGAGATGGCTCCTCACTCAGACTCGGAGTCCGCTGACTGGGGTTTGGACGAGGCATTCAGTCTGACTTCCCAAGCCACAGTCCACATTCAGCTTTATAGAGCGGAGAGAGAGGTTGACATTAAAACCAGCCCTGCTGTTTATATATGATTTGCTCCAGGATAGTTTAATTGATTGGTCAGAGGGTAAAAACCACTGAACTTGGAAAGAAAACCTGGTTTTATTTTCCCAGCCAAGCCTTCAGATATTCCATTTCATAGGTTAAGGTAAAAATTCCTACTTCTCAGGGTAATTGAACCCTCTAAAGTGTCCCCACAAAAATATTAACTGTTATTGCCCTTTTAGACAATGTAAGTAATAAAATTCATTGCATTCATATCGTACTCTACAAAAGCAAATATATGTGTGTGCATGTTTATATGTATGTGTGTGTGTGTGTGTGTGTGTGTGTGTATATATATATATATATATCAGCTAATCACTATATTGGCCTATTGAGTAAGAAGGAGTTATATTTATTTAATAGGTGATTCTGTATGGAGGTTCAGAATTCCAATTAATGTCTCCACCATCACAGCCTGTAGGTATTAAAACCCAAACTTGAATTCAGATCTTCTGATTCAAGGTCTGTTTTTCTGTCTACTTCTCCATCCTGCCTGTGATGACTCAGGCACTCTTATGTCTGCTACAGAATTAAGTCTGATAGGTCTGAAGCCTCCTGCTGAATAAACTCATGCACATGCTTATTTTTCTGTGTTTTGAATCTGGCGTAGGGAAAATAAGCTGGTCACATTAAAATGGTGTCAGCAGATAGTGTGCAAAGCATATAGCCCTATCACCATGCTTTGGGAACTCAGTAAAAACAAATATTTGTTGAAAGCAAAGATGCCTTGCAACATTGCAGATCCTAAATATCCATGCTGTGCGCCAGGGAAGGAGCATATAATGGAAAGGAGACACAGTTTTGCATTTCAACAGCATATACCTTCAGTGGCTAATAAGGAAATTCCAATTTTGTCCGGTGCTGTGGGAACTTATCTCATATTTCTATTGCTGTTGAGGAAGCATAATGGGAAATAATCTATAGGATTCTTTAGCTTCAGCTTTACGTGTGGTTTGCTCTTTAGTCTTGTATGTGTGTGGGTTGTTATTCCCCAGTTTCTTTTTAGTTCTCCCAAGCTTTCCTTGCTCAGAAAATCATGTACTTCCACCCAAGGAATCCTCCATTAGAAAACGCTGACTCCCGCATCACTACCTCCAAACCACACACACACACACACACACACACACACACACACACACTTACCTAGTAAAGACTGGGAGAAGTGAACCGTATCATTTGAGATTATGTTGAATTTCAAGTAGCAGAAAGCTGAGAAACTATGGCTGAAGCCATAAAGGCTAATTTTCTTACCCGGTCAGAAGCCCAAAGGCAGGCCATTTCCGGAGTGGGCTCAGCAGCTCACAGTGCCTCATCTTCTTCCCTTTTTCCCTCCTCATCCTGTGCTTCTTGCCTCATGTGTACAAAGTGGCTGCCCCAGATCCAGGCTTTATACCTACATTCCAGGCACCAGGAGTGGGGCAAGGGCAGTTCCAGCAATCTTTTTTAAAAAAAATATATTTTATTGATTTTTTTACAGAGAGGAAGGGAGAGAGACAGAGAGTTAGAAACATCGATGTGAGAGAGAAACATCAATCAGCTGCCTCCTGCACACCCCCCCCCCCCCCCCCACTGGAGATGTGCCCGCAACCAAGGTACATGCCCTTGACCGGAATAGAACCTGGGACCCTTGAGTCTGCAGGCCGACGCTCTACCCACTGAGCCAGACCGGCTAGGGCCCAGCGACATTTACTTAGCTGGACACAAACTAGATATGTGTTTTATTAGCAAGGACAAAGAGGGACAGATGGACTATTGAGCGAATAACTTACAGTGTCTCCTCTATCTTTCGGGGACAGTTTCTTCTGTCTTTTTATGGGCCCCAAAGGGACTTAGTCATGGGGGAGTTTCTTCTGGTTATGTGTTCACGTTAGCAAATCTCTCTATAATGAAATACTGTGGATGTCCCTCAGAATTCATACTATTTCTTACGACTTCATTAATGCAATCTTGTACTTCTGCATCACTTTACATTTTCACTGGCATGGTCCCATTTGAACTCAACCACAGTCACGAAATACAAATATCGCTGTCTCCATCCTTCAAGGAGGAAACCGAGGACAAGGAAGTTTAGTGATGCGTGCAAGCCAGGCCCTCCTCAGGCTTCCATCCTGTGCTGCGGCACCTGTACTCCTCCCAACCAGAGTCGACGTGGCTCTGAGCAGATGCTACCCCAGGACGGCCTCAATGCTCTCATTTTTCAACTGCGCCCTCCTAGCTGGCCCAGTGGCCTGCTGCTCAACGCAGGATGCTGAACCTGGTGCCGTTGTGCAAACACGTGGCATTTTGCTGATATGAAATCAACAATGGGGAAACATCTGGAAAATACTCACCGAGCTTCAGGTTTCCCTGATACGCACGCTCACACCCACACACGCACCTTAGAAGCGAATGTTCCCAGAGGAGGCTCCGCAGCTGGGGGCCTGCTTGTTCTCATGAGGAACTGCAAACGCAGTTAGGAGTGTGTGTGTGTGTGTGTGTGTGTGTGTGTGTGTGTGTGTGTGTGTGTGTATATATATATATATATCAGCTAATTACTATATTGGCCTATTGAGTAAGAAGGAGTTATATTCTTACTGAGGAACTGCAAACACAGTTAGGAGTCTGAGCGGGGCTTCGCTTTGCACATCCGTTGGGGGTGTCAGACAGAAGGGAGAAAGGTCTCAGGCCGAGGCTGAGGCAGCGTGGTTGTCAGAGACTCGCTGCCATTTCTTCCTTCCCTGCAGCGTGTTGCAGACACCTCTGGGGCACATCCCACCCCCTCTGTGCCCTGAGAGGCGCACATCTTGCCTTGTGGCTGGGAAAGCACGTGTCTTACAAAGCAGCGAGAGGGGACCGTTGCTGTGTGAAACAATGATGTGGACACCTCTTAAAAAACAAGTCCGACAGCTCAGGGGCTAATTTAGGTGGGGGATTTATTCCCTTGGATATAATTCCCATGTAATGAGAGCTTACCTTGAGCAGGGCCCCATGGAACCGGAATCTCCCTTTCCTTCGTGGAATGCGTGCAGCCCACGGGCCCATGTTTGCATGTTTATTGTTAACATAACAAGCAAAACTGTGGCCAAGACAGGGACTAGGGTGGTTGGAAGTGGCTCTTGAGAACTCTGTAGAAGCTAGTGGCTGCGGTGATAGTCATCGGGATGAGAGACGGGGGTGCTGGTGGCTGCGGTTGTGTGTCTCTTACTCCTGAGGCGGAGCTGAGGCCCCATGTGGGAGAGCCATCCTCGACATGAGCTGTGCCACTCGCTGCCTCAGCAGAAGCAAATGTGCCTCAGACAGGGAGGTCCAGCTTTCTGGTGGCACCTCCCACCACATCCCCACCGCCTGCCTGTCCACTCATGGACCAGGCCAGTCACTGCCAAGAGGACAGGGCACACGTGTGCGTGCCTCTCTACTGAAGATTCAGTAAGGTGTGTGAAGGGCTCGCTTCCTCGCATCCTGAGCTGATACAATGCTGGGCCTTCGTGTTTTTAAATATATTTTATTGATTTTTTACAGAAAGGAAGGTAGAGGGATAGAGAGCTAGAAACATCGATGAGAGAGAAACATCAATCAGCTGCCTCCTGCACACCCCCCACTGGGGACGTGCCCACAACCAAGGTACATGCCCTTGACCGGAATCGAACCTGGGACCCCTCAGTCCGCAGGCCGACGCTCTATCCACTGAGCCAAACCGGTTTTGGCTATTTTTTTTTTTTTAATGCGCCTTCATTTTTTATATTCTCGGCGCTAGCAGTGCCCTTCTCCCCCTTGATCAACTGTGGAATTCTTGTCACCCCTAAGCCTTACTCGAAATGCCACTTCCTCTGGGGTGCCCTCCAGGCTCCCCCTCCTCCCCTTTTCCACATCAGAATGATCCCTCCTGTCTGCCCTGTTGCTTTTGGCTGCACCTCCAGTCAGCACTCCCACCATCCTGCCTTTCAGCAACGTTGTGTCTAGATCTAGATATGGCTGGGACATAGCCAAGGAAAATCCTCTGTCATTGGGAATAAAATGTTGCTGGAGAGGCAGAGAGAGATTTTTCTTCCATGACTAACATGGGTTTCCCGTCAAAGCACAGAACACAGTCCAGGACAGACTCCTCTGTGAGGTGAAATGTCTATTTAAACCCCATTGGTCCCCAGGACGTTTTTGTCCAGACCCCCATAATCTGGTTATTTATTTCAATGACATCAATTTGGAGCCTCTCAGGTGCAGAACTCGGTATCTAGCCTTGGCAGCAGGATTCAGGAGGAAGGATCTCCAAGTGTTTGTCGGGATGATGGGAAAGGAGAGGTGATATCCTGAAAGTCTGACGCCAGTGCTTTAGTTTAGTTTACTGACAGGAGGAAGGAAGCAGCTCAGCCAGCAGGCACGATGTTCTGTGCTCCTGGGTACCGCTTCCTTTGAGTCCCCCTCCCTTTTTTATTACTCAAGTGCAATATTTTCATTATAGGAAAAAATGGGAAATGCAGTGAATCAAAGAAAAATAAACCACTCACAATCTCGCTTATAATCACTGGTTTACATTTTGGTCTTTATTTGCATATATATCTAAATTTTCAGAATTAGATTCTACTCAACACAGCATTACATAAGTACCTTTACATACTAATAAATATACATGTCGAACATAATTTTAACAGTTTTTTTCTTATTTTTTGCTATTGACAATTTTAAATACATGCAGAAGTCTAGAGAATAGTATATATAATGAACCCCATGTACCAACACTCAGCCCCCCATATTGTCAATTCACGGCTAATCGTATTCATTCATAACCTCTCCACTACCCTCCACCCCAACACACACATACAAACACACACACACACACACACACAACATACACAGAATATACACACACAGACACACATCCACGATACCATTATCTCACTTAAAGAAATTAGCAGTGCTTTCTTAATATCACCTTATACCCTGCCAGTTACAAAAGTTCCTTTTGCAGCAGCTATGATCTTTTCATAGAGCTGCAGCATCATTTATTCATCTGGTACCCTGGTTTTGGCCATGGAAGACGGTACTCTTGTGTTTAATGATTGCAAATAATGCCACAGTAAATAACTTGGACAAAAAGTTTTGCACACCTGTGTAATTATTTTCCTAGGACAAATTGCTAAAAGTGGCATTACTGATCAAAGGCTGTGTAGGTTTTTAGAGACTTTTATTCTAAAATGCTAAATTTTCTTCTGGTTGGTTGTGCTCATTTACACAATGCATGAGGCATACAAAGAAACTGTCTGATTATTCTTGCAGTCTTATTTGTATTCTTCTGTGTAAATGTTAGAATTATTTTGTCAAAATAAAAATACAGTAGAGATAGTTTTTATTTTTAAAATATATTTTGTTAATTGGTTTCAGAGAGGAAGGGAGAGGGAGTGAGAAATAGAAACATCAATGATGAGAGAGAATCATCAATTGGCTGCCTCCTGCATGCAACCCAGGCATGTGCTCTTGACTGGAATCGAACCTGGGACCCTTCAGTCTGCAGGCCGACACTCTATCCACTGAGCCAAACCAGCTAGGGCCAATAGAGATAGTTTTTATTTTTTATTGCATTTTTACATAATAGGTTATTTTCAGATTAATTTTTATTATAATACTAAGAATCTCTGTCCCAGAACAAGTATTTTTAAAAAATATATATTTTTATTGATTTTAGAGAGGAAGGGAGAGGGAGAGAGAGATAGAAACATCAATGATGAGAGAGAATCATTGATCGGCTGCCTCCTGCACAACCCACATTGGGGATTGAGCCCACAACCCAGGCATGTGCCCTGACCAGGAATCGAACCTGACCTCCTGGTTCATTGGTTGACACTCACCCACTGAGCCCCGCCGGCCCCGCAAGAACAAGCATTTTTTGTCCTTTAGTAACTACAAAAAATGTGTACGCACTTAACAGCTGATAGCTCAATTGATGCTCTTTCCTTTCAGATTTAACCCATTGGAATTAATAAGTATTCAAAGTATGTATACGTGTTTTTTTTTTTATTTCTTTATTGATTAAGGTGTCACATATTTGTCCTCATCCCCCCATTCCCATCCCACACCTCTCCCCACGGATGCCCCAACCCCCTGTTGAACTTAACCATTGGTTAGGCTCGTATGCATGCACACAAGTCCTTTGGTTGATCTCTCCCCCCTCCCCCCCCCCCCCTCCCCTATCCTCCCTCTGAGGCCCGATAGTCCGATCGATGCCTCCTTGTTTCTGGTTCTGTTCTTGTTCATCGTTTTTTAAGGACACCTTCTATATTAAGTTTTGCTCCTAAGAGTTCCCCACACTTCTTTTAAAAGACCATGAATTATATAAATTTTCATAATTGTGAATAGGATCACTGTGTTCTTCCTTTCTCTTTTTTTCACCCCCATACTAATTATTGCTGGTATAAAATATTAATTTTATGCATGTATTCTGTAACTTTCAAATGTATTGGAAATTCTTACTAGTTTCAGGATAACTGTATTGATTTCCTGGATCAATATGCCCACCATCTGGTAATAATGAGAATGTTGCCTCTTTCCTGTAAGTGTTGTTACCTCGTATTCCTCTGTCCTGTTCCCTTGCACTGGCTCCCACTCCAGAGAAGGCCGAGTGAGGAGGGAGGTTGGCCGCAATCAGTGATGGGCAACCTTTTGAGCTTGGTGTGTCAAACTTCGCCAAAAAACTGAGCATAACTCGGGTAGTGTGTCACTTTGAGGAAAAAACTAACTCCAAGACTCTAGTCGCAAATGTTTCAGCCTCAGGAGCAGCAAATGTTTCATCCTTGGCATGTGGCCGTGTGTCATCAGAAATGGCTATGCGTGTCAGTGCTGACACGCGTGTCATAGGTTCGCCATCACTGGCCGCAGTGCCTCATGTCCACCTTGGGTGGAGGGCTCCCAACATGGTTCGCTTTCCTGATAGGGGTTACTGGTTTATAACCAATCTCAACTGAGGACGTAATAAATACTGTAAAACATTTAACACAGAACCTTTCAAATAGTAGACATACAACAGATTTTTTTGTTATTATATTTTTTCATGACAAGAGGTATATTTTAATTTTCTTTCATTAAGATTCGTTTTAAAATTAAGAATGGATATTGATTTTTATCCATTGCCTTTTGGGGGGCATTTATTTGAAGAATTAGTTCTATTTTTCTCTAATTTGTTAAAATGATGATGCATTAGCATTGATGTATTTTTCATTCTTGGAACATAAAACCAATTTGGTCAAAAGTGTTATCCTTTTAAAATAATGCTGGATTCTATTTTCTAATATTTTATATAGAGTATGTGCATCTAGTTTTATGAGTTAAACTATATTTTATCATTATGTTTTGGAGGTTTCTTTGTTAAGGTTTGTGATCAAGGTTTCACTAGTTTTGCAAAATGAATTGGACTGTTTCTTTTCCACCTTCCCTCTTTTCCTTCCCCTTCCCTAGTATATTCTCTTCTTGGGAATTTTGAATGAGCTTCCCTATGAAATTGTCCTGGGAAGGGACTTAAATATAATTTTTATTTTTATTAAATACTATTAAATACTAGAGGCCCAGTGCACAAAATTCGTGCATGGGGGGGATGTGTGTCCCTCAGCCCAGCCTGCACCCTCACCAATTTGGGACTGCTGGCTCCCAGCTGCTCGCCTGCGTGCCTTCCCGATTGCCCCTAACCGCTTCTGCCTGCCAGCCTGATCACCCCCTAACCACTCCCCTGCCAGCCTGATTGATGCCTAACTGCTTCCTTGCCAGCCTGTTTGCCCCTAACTGCCCTCCCCTGTAGGCCTGGTCACCCCTAACTGCCCTCCCCTGCAGGCCTGGTCATGCCTAACTGCCCTCCCCTGCAGGCTTGATTGCCCCCAACTGCCTTCCCTTGCAGGCCTGGTCCCTCCCAACCGCCCTCCCCTGCTGGCCATCTTGTGGCGGCCATCTTGTGTCCACATGGGGGCAGCCATCTTTGACCACATGGGGGCAGCCATCTTGTGTGTTGGAGTGACAGTCAATTTGCATATTACTCTTTCATTAGATAGGATGTATTTAAACAATTTTTTAAATGATTATCTCAATGCTTAGGTTTTCTACTTGTTCTTGAATTAATATTGGCAATTTATACTTTCAAACAAAATTATTCTGATTTTGTTGAGCTTATTGGCATAGAGCTGCAAACAGCCTCTTATTAATTTACCATCGCGCTTCTGGATCAGCAATTGCATACCTTTCTTCTCTCATGTTGCTGGGCTGCTGTGCTCACTTGCTTCTGACGGGGTTGTTAGATTTAATTCTAACAACGGGGTCGTCTCTAGAACCAGTTAGTGAACATATTAGAGCTGGGTTCCTGATGCTTTAAATTTTGTTTCCTGTTAAATATAAGAGAACTTAAAGGTATAAATTATTCTCTAAGGACAGCAATAACTGAATCCTAAAAGTTTTTATATGTAATCTTTTCGTTACTGGTATGTTCTAAATATCTGTGGTTACTCATTTGAATTACACTTTTTCCTAAAGATTACTTTTATCCAAGGAGTAATCTTTCACTTTAAAAATTAACACTTTGACTTTATTTCTTAAATTTCAACTGGCTTGCCTTTTTATTTGTTCATAGTTTGTCATTAACATCTACTTTTATTGCATTTTAGAGTGTGTGACCAATATTATTTCCAGTTTTGGAAATTTTCAAATTTTTTGTATATGTGTATTTGATGTGATCAAGACATGTAACTATCATGTGGGCATTTACAAGTATCTATTTATGATATAATTAATATATAATAATTAAATAAAATATTAATCATGTCATTCAAATCTTTTCTATTCTTATTTATTTTTATGCACTTGATCAAAGTTGATAGAAATGTCTTAATTTCTTCTACAGTGATTGTGCTTTATTTATTTTTTTTTGGTATTATACACGTAAGAAATTGCTTTTTTTATAGGTCAAAACAATTCAATATTGGCAGTTTCCTATGGTTTAACCTGTATTTATAATATTAGAAAAAATATATTTATATTTGTATGTAAGAGTTATATATATATGTATATACACACACACACACACACACACACACACAGAGAGAGAGAGAGAGAGAGAGAGAGAGAGAGAGAGAGAGAGAGCACACATTATACCCTCTCTTGTCTCTGATGCCCTTTGCCTTTAATGCTATACTTTATAACATTAATATTGCCAAGCCTGAATCTTAGCAATTTCGCATTTTGCTCATCCCTCTTGTTAATTTTTTTTATAATTTTATGTACAACTCTTTCATGTACCTTATCTTAAAATTTCGTTTTGTTGTCTCTCTGTGAGAGACTTTATTGTAATAGAGGTGTTAAGCCTATGCATATTTATTAGATAACCTAAGTACTTGATTCTTATATTTTTATATCATTTGTTTGCTTTCCCTTTAAAAAAAAACACCTTTCCTTACTGTTTCTCTTCAATTTTTTTCCTATTTCTGTCTCTTTTATTCTCTAGTGAGTTGGAAGATATCCAGCTAATTTTTATTCTACTGGTGCCTCCCCTTCACTTCCTCCCTACTTCTTCTTTATTTAGTTAGTTTTAGAATAAACTGGAGTGGCAAGTCATATGTTCATTAATCCAGTTTATGTATATTTAGGGACTTCCATGTGTCTGGCTACTGTAGGCATGCGAGTTAATGGTGATTAACCACAACCTTGCTGTTACGGAGTTCTAGTTTAATGAGGGGAGAATAATAAGTTAGCACATAAGGAAAGGATCAGAATGATACTTCCTGTGCACATAATTAGAGTAGAATGATGTGGTAGAAAGTTTCTAGTGGCTTCTTTAACAGGGTGCCCAGGCTGCCTAACAAAACACCACTGATCAGGTGGCTTTAACAACCAAATTTCATTTTCTTATGGTACTGGAGGCTTGGAGTTCAAGATCAAGGTGTTGGCAGGGTTGGTTTCTTCAGAGGCCTCTCTCCTTGACTTGCAGATGGTCATTTTCTTCTTGCGTCTTCATATGGTCTTCCCTCTGAGTGTATGCTTGTCTGGTGTCTAAATGTCCTCTCCTTATTAGGACACCGGTCATATTGGATGAGGGCCCACCATACAGGGCTCATTTAAACTTAATCATGCCCTTAAAGACCCTCTCTCCCTATATAGTCACATTCTGAGGTATTGGGTGTTAGGGCTTCAACATAACAACTTGAAGGGGGATGCAGTTCAGCCCATAGCAGCCTGTCTCAGAAGGTAACATCTACATTGAGATCATCTGGGAATGTTCTGTTTGAAGCATTCAGCTGGAGCTGCTCTGTATGCAATATGGATACATGTCTGTAGAGCTCAGGAGCAGCCTGCATCGGCACATACATGTGGGAGTACCTGCACCTAGGGAGTAATGAAAGTGACGGGGTAGTCACTTCAGCAGAGAAGAGGGCCAACAACTAAGTGCTGAGGCGCTTTAGCACTTCGAGGTTGGTTAGAAAGAAAGCATCAGGGACAGAATCATGTGAAGGAAGCAGAAAGAAAACCCAGAGAGAATGATGTTCTAGACCAGTGGTCGGCAAACTCGTTAGTCAACAGAGCCAAATAGCAACAGTACAACGATTGAAATGTCTTTTGAGAGCCAAATTTTTTAAACTTAAACTTCTTCTAACGCCACTTCTTCAAAATAGACTCGCCCAGGCCGTGGTATTTTGTGGAAGAGCCACACTCAAGGGGCCAAAGAGCCGCATGTGGCTCGTGAGCTGCAGCTTGCCGACCACGGTTCTAGAAGCTGGGGAGTGTTTCCACCCTTTCCAATGTTATGGAAAAGTCCAATAAGATGAGAGCACAGAGATGCCCATTGGGAATCATCGGCATCCTCAGAAAGAGTCGTCTCTGTGGGGCTGAGGGACTCAAGCTAATTTGGGGTTGGTTGTTAAAAGAGGTGGATGAGGGGAAGTGGAAACCATAGAGATGACACTTTCAGGAAGTTTGTTTGGTAAGATATTGAAGAAAAGGTCGGGGGGAGGGGCAGGCAAGTGGGAGAGGGGGATGTGGAGTCAAGAGCAAGTCTTGTATGGATGGGAGATACTAGAACATGTCCATATACCTATATTCTCACTTTAATATAGGAGATTGGAGATGGAGAAAGGACAGAGAGATGAATGAAAACTAAAAGGAACTGAGCATATTAAGTAGTATATGGATTTGGCTACTTGTATGGGAGACTTCAAAAACCGTAGCTTGAATGAAATAGAAAGTCATTTCCTTTTCACATAATAGCCCAAGGTAAGCTTCCTGGGCTGAAATGATGGTTTGATTACATAAGGTTGTTAAAGGATCCAGCTCCTTCAGTCTTCTTGTCCCACCATCTCTAGGGTCCTTGCCCTCGGGGTCCTGATAACCTACCACTATATCCACATTCCAAGCATCAGGATGGGAACAGAGACAATGCATCACTTCCCTCATATCACATTAGCTAGAACTCCATCACACTACCATGCTGAGCTATAAAGGAGACTAGGAACTATCTTTTTCTTAGTATCCATGTAGTCAGTTGAAAATGTAAGTTTCTCTTACCATGAAAGAAGTAAGGGGCAGCTATTAGGAGTCTTCCTCCTTCAGAATCTCCAGCAGTTTCTGTTATCGTCAAATTGGAATGGAATCCCCAGGTAAAGTGGAGCGATCGGCCTTCAGCAGAAGGGTACAATTCCATCACATCGGCAGGAAGAAAGAGAACGTGGCTGTTGATGCCGGAGGGTTTGTGACTGGTGGCAAGAGGACAAGACAGGTCCTATTTTTTGGGGAGAGGTCATCAGTTGAGAGGATGGAATGCCGGAGAGTTTTGGTAGGAAAATAATAATTGCTTTTACTTGTGGAGGCCTTACTCTGTGCCAGTCTCTGCTCTAAAATCTCTACATGTATTAGTTGACTTAACCTTTTGAAGGATCAGTGAAAAGCTGCAGCCCAGGCAGCTTTAGTTACTTGACCAAGATCCCACCGATCTTGGTGGAGCGGGGACATGATCTTCGTACCTATGTTCTCAAGCCCAGTGCATGCTGCTTCTGGCTTGAAACCAGAGGTGTGGGACGGGCTCCTTCAAAGGTGGGAAACACAAAGCCGGGCTGCTTGAGTGTCCAGTGGAAACGTGTGACCTTGAATTTAAAGTGAAACCAGTAAGCCTAATTGCACAGTTGTCTCTGGAGAAGTTTAGCTGCAGAGTACAGGTATGGAGAAGGAGGAGATGGGTAGATTTAGACAGAATTAGGGTGGCCCAGGTGAGTGTAACAAAGGGAGACAGAGCAAAAAACTTGAGACTATTTGAAGTGCGGATATTATAATGATAGATAATGAAATGCAGGCTGGGCCAGCTAGCAAGGATAATGACAAGAGGGAGCTGATAGCTGGTGGGAAAGCAGTGGGGTCCTTTCCAATGAGGTTGAGGATTGTGGGGAAACCAGAAGAACTGAACTTGCCAGGAGGTGGGGCAGTGGGGCATTTGAATAGTGATTTTTTTGAGGGTTGAAATTTTGGCTCCAAGATAGGAGCCTGGGGGTGGGGATGGCTGGAGAGTGGCTCGGTGAGAACCAAGAACACTAACAAATGGCTCCCAGTGGGCAAACCATGTGCCAGGCTCATTGTTGGCAGCCAACTCAAGGAGACACAAAGCTCATTGCTGAGTTAGGTAGGAAGGAGGCCAACTTCTTCTCCTAGTTAAGGTGCTATCTAGGGCGGGTTGACATGAATGGCAGCTTTGTCCAGGGATGGCAGAAAATCATTGAGCTGCTGAATGTGCTTCAGCTCTGGACCCTGTTTCCTCCCATGACCTATAAGAGTTGAATCTTCTGTAGCTCCCAGGTCCCTTTTTGTAAATACTTAGTAGTAATGAACTAGGAATGATCACATCCTCTCACTGTGTCATTGTGACCTCTATTACATCATATTCCCCATTGAAGTCTAGACTTCAATGGTCTCTCCTATAAAGTAAAGCAGTTGGACCAAACTAGTCATAGCTAATGTTTGTTAAGAATTCCTGAGTGTCAGATGCTATTTTAAGTGCTTCACATAAATTATATTCCATTTAACTGTCCTGATAGCTCCATCTGAGGTGGATACTATTATTATTTTCATTTTTCCAAAGAGGAAACTGAAAAACAAAAAACAAAACAAAACAAAAAAACAAAGAGGGAACTGAGACACAGAGAATAAGTAACATGGTGTATTAGTTTCCTATTGCTGCTGTAACAAATTACTATAGATTTAGTGGCTTAGAATGACCTAAATTTACTCTGGAAGCCAGGAATCTAAAATAATTTTTATTTGGTTAAAGTCAAGATGTTGGCAGAGCTGGATTGTTCTAAAAGCTATAGGGGGAATCCAGTTTTTGCTTTTTTTAGCTTCTAGAGACTGTTTGTATTCCTTGGCTTGTGGTCCCTTCCTTCATCTTCAAAGTGCACCGTTCCAATTTCTCCTTCTCTCGTGCCATCGCTTTCTCTCTCTGATTCTGACCTTCTTGCCTCCAGTTTAGGAAGAACAGTGATCACATTGAGCCCGCCCACATGATTTAGGATAATCTCCCCATCTCAGGATCCTTAACTTAATCCCATCTGCAAAGTTCCTTTTTCCCTGAAGGGTGACATATTCTCAGGTTTAGGGGTTAGGATGTGAACACTGTTAGGGGCCATTGTTCTGCCTACCACATAAGCCCAAGGCATAGGATTCCAACCAGTGTGGTCCAGGCCCTGGGCACCACCCTGCTGTAGAATCAGGAAGGGCCAACCCAGGTTATATGAGCCACCACTCTTGTTCTTGTGTCCATGGAGCATCAGCAGTTTGCCCTCTTTTCCTCAGAATCCAAATGCATCTTCAGAATCCTTCTCAACACTGTTTTCCAGGCAGCCCCATCAGTTGATCTGAATTGTCATGTTTGGTGAAGCCTTTGGGCCATTCTCAGTTTTGATCAATAAGGCCCCATTCATATGTGATATCCAGGACTTCTGTGGAGCTAGTGAGAGTTACAGAGTGACTCGTAGCAAGACCATGTGCCCTTCTTGGGAGAAAATACCATTTTTTACAAGTTCAAGGTCATTTGTTATAATTCACCAACTATGGGTGTAAATGTTAACGTCTTAAGAGATGATTGTAGGAAGAGCAGGCTCCTTATTCTGATTCCCTGACATGCTGGCTAGGAATCACAGCTCCCCCTGAAATGTTAGTGGATAATTGCAGTGTTTGGGCAGTGGGGGAGGAGGCGGAGCCCACAGGGAAAGCACACCCCCCGCCCCCATCTGCCCAGGCTTCGGGAACACACTGTGAATGCTGAGCCCTGCGTGAGGAGGAAAGCGAAATCACAACATGTTCAACCAGAAGAGGAAACAACAGCCTTCAGTATCAGGCGGGGAAACACTTGTAAAGGGCATTTGCAAGGCCCGAAGCCAAAGGAAGTCCCAGCTGGGCCTCCGGAGGTTTGTCCCCAGCTTCATCCTGGGCCTTTCTGTTTCTGGTTGTGAGGGCCTCCCCCCTGGATGCTGGTTCTCTTCCTTAGAGCCCTGCCCACGCCAGCCTCCAGCATGCCACCCGAGCCCTCACTTTCATCCTTCCTTCCCTGCGACCTGTAATGCTGTGGGTGCGGGGCTGGACTGGGCTGGGCACCCTGGACTCTCATGGGAAGCTGACATGTTCCCTCAGGGTGTCCTGCAGCCTCTGGACCCTTCCCCACACATTCCGCAGAGCATCAGATGCCCCAGGCGGCTACCGAGTCCCATCTCAATCAGAGGGGTGGCCCACTGACCTTCATTTTTATTCCTTTCCAGTATCCCACCCCTTTGGGGAGCCCCAGGCTTTGCCACGGCCTACTGTGCGAACCCAAATGAATGCAGCACTTTGGGCCAATATCTCCCTTAATTCACTCCTTTGCACGGGTGCTGGCCAGAGGACATGGTGGCAGCTTTCTACCCTTAGGTCACACCGGGCATGAATTATCCTGTGTTCTATTAGAGCATCCTTAGTGTGAGCTCACTGCTGTTCCCCTCCACCCCACCTCCTCCAGCCAGGGGCAGCTTCCAGAAACGTCCCTATTGGCTGCATTTCCTGTGAAGGTTCCTGCAACCTAGTGCATCCCTGCCGATCCACAAGTCAAGGTGGTGCAGGTAGAGAGGCTGGGAATGCAGGTGTGGCACTTTCAAGGAAAGGCCTCAGGTAGGGAAAGCTGGGACCTGTAGGGGGCCCCTCCCCCCTTTGCCTGTACTTGACTTGAGGAGCCTGAGCTAATAAACCTTAGGCCTGTGGTTGGAGTTTTCTGAAAGAATTGTCAGGCTCAGTTTCCTGCCAGCAAGATGTAAGAAGTTGCAGAGAGTGAAATAGATGACAGAACATTATGCTGGAAGGCACCTCCCAGGTTCATCCAATGTAAACCCCTAATTTTACGGCTGAGGAATTTGCCTAAGGGCCAGCAGCCAGCGAGCGCAGGCCTGTGGCCAGGATCCAGGTACCAGGACATCAGCTCCCTGGGCTCAGCTCCCTTTTCCACGTGGGCGCCTGTGCCTCTGCCTTAGCACATAAATCAGTGCCCGCAACAAAGAGCTTTTCTTTGCCAGACACACACATGCTTTTGAAGGGGCTGGGGTGCAAGCTGGTGCTGAGGAACTAGCCTGAGGAGGCTGGTGGCCAGGGGAACATCTGGGCTGGTCCAAGCCCTCTTCTGCTCCAACATTAATGGCAACGCTCAGGTCCCATAGCAGGTATACGGGACTCAAAACCCAGGCGTTTTATAGGCGGGGCCAAGAAGGCAGCCCCCCAAGGGCCAGGGCTCTCAGCAGCAGAGCAGCCCTCCTCAGGGGCCGGATGGGGCTGTAGAAACGAGAGGAGGGAGGAAGAAGCAGCAGGGATTAGTGCAGGTAGAGCAGACAGGTCTGACATGGGAGGCTTCTTGCTGGAAATGGAGTTTTCTGCAGCTCCGCGGGAGTTTGGTAGAAGGCTGGAGACTGTCATTTCCCACCAGGGGCGCTGCTGCAGCCCAGTGTTCCTGGGTCTGGGGACCCCGGGAAAGGGCTTCTGAGTGAGAGTGTGGTGACTGCCTTGGAGGGCGATCAAGGGCCTTGCGGTGACCTGCCTGCATGCTGGCGTGGGAGTGTGATTGTGTAGTTGTATCTGCGTGTGCCTGTGTGTGCGTATGAGTGTGACCTCATCTTACCCCACCAGGAGGTAGTCAGAAAGCTCCTGTCTGCGGAGACCGACACAGGACAGGGCCGTACCCAGAGGCTGCGCTTGGAGGTATGGTCTCCAGGACTCAGAAGCCCCAATCGTGTTCGCCTCCCCTCCCTCCGAGGCGAGCCTCCTCTCCCCAGGCCCCCGAGGACTGCAGGGCAGAGACAGAGCTCCCTGGTGGGCTGTGTCCTAAGAGGAGCGTCTTGATGGGCCTGTGAGACTCAGGAATGGACGTGGGGACGGGGTGAAGTGGTGGCAATGACATGCTCTTTCCTGTCTGTCCGGTTGGACAGGCTTCAAGAGAGGGAGGTGGATGCAGGAAGCGGAGGTCAGGATGCCCAACAAGTCAGGAGCTGCATCCGGGACAAGCCTCCAGCAGGGCCTGGGAGATGCTCACTCAAAGTGGCTGAAGGAAGTGCGGCCTCCTTGTTTCTGGAGGAGAATGGAGTCAGGAAGGCATTCAGGAATCAGATGCCCCCTTGGGTATTGGCCCACTTCCCTGGGGAGTCTTTGGGCAGTTGGCATTTTTCCTGGTGAATGGTGGGATCCTGATAGGGCAGCAAAAACCTGACCGGTGACAGACCTCTTTGCGCTGAGTTTCAGCCTCTGGGGATTTGCCCAGCCTGCTGTGCAGATGTCGCCTGCCCCAAGGATAGCATTCTGAAGCTGGATGGAAGATTTGGGGTGGGGGGAGTGGAGGGAGGCAGCGTGAAGTCCTGACAACAAGAGGGACAGATGTAGGCTTGGTGAGGACAGAGGGGAGCTGGTGACACAGCCACGTGGCATCTCATGTCTTGGGTTCAAGTCCTCCCTTCTCCTCATACACATTTGATCCTAACACCCCTGTGAGGTGGGGATGGATGATGTATGGGAAACTTCATTACTAGGAAGCCAGCAGAGAGAAGCCAGGGGCATGCGCATGCTGGGATGTATGAGGAAGGACATTTTGAGCTGATTGAAGAGGAAGTGAGTAGGGGACCAAGTTGGGGCGCCTGGGGGGTGTCAGAGGAGGAGAGAGTAAATCCTGAAGCTGAGACACAGCCCACAGTCAGGTCTGCCTTTAGGGCTGTGCTCCAGTGAGGGTGCGGAGGGGAGCGTGGGGAGGAGAGGAGAGAACTCAGAATCATGGGAACTTCCCAGGGACACCTCAGGGCAGTGAAAGGAATGCTGTCCCGGGACCTGGGGTAGCTGCTCCTGGCAGGGTCGGGGGTCAGGGGTCAGGGGCAGGGCTGTGCTCAGCTGGTCTCATAACCCCTGGTCTTTAGCAAGAGACCTCTCTGTCCTGCTCGGCTGCTGGGGGACTGGTTGGTTGAAGACCAAAGGGAACCTAGAACAGTTGCAGTGAAGGTAGAATTTTGGGCCACGTGTTTCCGACAGCCTGGTCTTCAGATTTCATGTGGATCAGAAATGGCACGTAGGCCTGCGGAGGTGGGCTTTTGAGGCTCTTCCCCGGACGTCACGCCTCATCCCTGGCCAAGCAGAGCACGTGCCAGTGGTGCACCCCCGGGCAAGTGATTTAATACCTTCCATGCCTCCGTGTTCTCTTATGAAAAACAGGGCAGCCTCTTTGGGGATATATTGTTCGCGTTGCATAAGCAAGCATTTATAAAGCACTTGCTATGTTGCCAGCAGTCAGGAAAACTAGCTTTTGTGAATCTCTGCACAGCCCTGTTCACTATGCATTCATACTCATTACGTGCTGAGTGCTAACCTAACCCCATGCACTACTGAGCCTCCTGGAATCCATACTCAGATTCCACAGGTGAGGAAACCGAGATTCAGTGAGGTTAAATGAGTTGCCAAGATCAGTAGGCAATAGACAAGAAGGGGAAAGACAAAGCTAATAAACCAAAACCAGAAAGAACTGTGTGCTGGGAAGCCTTGGATGGGGAGGCTGGAGAGCCCTGGGCCAGTGGCAGCATCCAGGTGCCATCCTAGACTTGCGCATAGCAAGCTGGAGCTGGCTGATGGAGACCCAAAATGCATTAAAAGATGGCAGTTCGTTTCTCTCTTTTTTAACAGTTCAAGTTTGGGGCGGGCAGTAGCTCCGCCACTCCCTCAGCCTAGAGCAGTGGTCGGCAAACCGCGGCTCATGAGCCACATGCAGCTCTTTGGCCCCTTGAGTGTGGCTCTTCCACAAAATACCACGTGCGGGCGCGCACGTACAGTGCGATTGAAACTTCGTGACCCATGCGCAGAAGTTGGTTTTCGGCTCTCAAAAGAAATTTCAATCGTTGCACTGTTGATATTTGGCTCTGTTGACTAATGAGTTTGCCGACCACTGGCCTAGTGTATCTTCTGTGTGGTCGCAGCTGAGTAACAGCCACGTATGCTCTGAGCCCCAGTGAATGAGGGAGCGTGGAGGAGGCCGAGCTTCCTGCTGCAGCCTCAGGTCTGGGTGGGGTGCCCTCACTTCTTACATAGGTTGGGAGGCCCAGCTGCAGAGAAGGCTGTGGAATGTGCACTGGTCAGCCTTGGGCCAGGCTCTGATTTGATCAGCACAAGGGATGGGAAACATTCCTGGTGGGCAGTCAATTCCTCAGGCCACCAAACAGCCGTGCACACCCTCCTTACACAGAGAGCACAAGGCCCTGCCCCAGGGAAACCATCCAGGGTCTCGTCAGTTAGCACGTACAGGTCGGCTCCAGGGTCCCTGGGTCCTGAGCAGGTTTCCTTCCCTGAGGCGTGGATGAATCTGCTCATGGTTCAGCAGCCTAGACACTAAAATAAGTGATCTGAGCCCTCCTTCCTCTATAGGCCCTCATCCATCCCTCCTCCCCGCTCCAATGTACATACCGGGGTGGAGCAGACTCAGAAAACATTCCCAGTGACCATTTCTACTCAGAGAAGGGGAGAAGGGAAGGCACAGAGCTGGTCCGCAGTGGTGATGGGGTTCTGGTGAGGGCATTGGGAAGCCCCTGTGCCTTAAGAGTGGAGGAGTGGGCCTGACCGAGGGCGTCTTCCTTATCCATTCTGCTCCGTGACTGCACCCGGTGGGCACTGGGGAGCAGGCCTCCTGCAGGACCGAGGGCCTCACCGCTGGCTTCATTCGTGTGCACGACCAGGGCTGTGGCGCTGTTGTACGCACAGAGCCGTCAGGCTCTTTCAGGCCAGGTCCATGTTTCTTTGCCAATGCAATTCCCGCAAAAACTTAGTAGGCTTCTTATCCGCGTCCTTCCAGTCACTTCTACATCCCAGGACCCACACTTCATATTCTTTCCTAAACAGAATTATAATATATACACACACACACACACAAGTATATTGATTTCAGAGAGGAAGGGAGAGGGAGAGAAAGATAGAAACATCAATGATGAGAGAGAACCACTGATCAGCTGCCTCCTGCACGCCGGCCCCTAGGGATCGACCCTGCAACCAGGGCATATGCCCCGACTGGGAAATGAATGGTGACCTCCTGACTCATAGATCAATGCTCAACCCCTGAGCCATGCTGGCTGGGCTAGATATAATTCTTAAATCTGCTTTATGTCTTTGCCTCTTTTAACCTCCACCCACCTCTTTCAATGCAGTGATGACTGTCTTAAGGCCATCTGAAACAATAGAGGTTGGTGGGAATGGGAGGCTTCGTTCTTAAGTGGATCTTTGCCAAAAAGATTGATGCTTTAGTTTGACTGAAAAGCCTTCATGGGTCTTAGAAAGAGACTTGGAAGAAATCAGTCTGTTCCCTGACGTTCAGGGAATGGAAGCACATGGCTTTAACGTGTCTGTGCACTCTGAATTCTGGAGAATTTTTATTCCTTGCTCTCTGTTTGCAAAATATCGGTTAAGAAAAGAGCTATATATTTAGTACTCTGCTTTCTGTGTGAGTCTAAGCTGCTCTGACAGAGAGATCACAAAATGCAGTGGCTCTGACAAGGTAGCAGTAGCTCACACACCTGTCTGTTTCAGATTGGCAAGCAGCTCTGCTCCATGTGATGGTTTTGGGACCCAGGCTCCTTCCATATTGTTTCTCTGCTTTCATTAAGTCATTGCCCTCAAGTGCATGGCTAAAGCTGGGCTCCAGCTTCATCTTCCAGCTTACTGGAAGGGGAAAGTCAGTGGGAGGAGGCAGGTCAACCTCTTTCAGGCTTCAGACCAGAAGTGGTACACTGTGGTCTTACCACCTTCCTTAGGTGAGGTCACAGGCACATGGGCATGCCTATTGGCAAGGCAGGCTGGGAAATGGAGTGGCAAAAATGGTTTGGACTCCGACTCCAACCACTCACTTAACAGATGAGAATGTTTAAGGTAACATAACTGTACAGTCTTTAATATCAGGTTCCTAGAGTTTTGTCATGGAAAGGCAGGGTTAGAGAGACCCTTAGAAAGCCTAGACCAACTTCCAGTGTTAAAAAGAGAAACCGGAAGTCCAGAGGGAAGACTCTGCTCAGCATTTTGCACAGTGTTCTGGCTTTGTCACGATTCCTGTCCCAGAGGTGGCCTTGCAGAGGGCAGCGATGCTGGCCTGGAGAAGGCACCAAAGGGGGACAGGTCTGCTGGAATTCCATCAGTGTGACCCCAGCTCCCTCAATACACAGAACTCTGCCTGCACCAGCCCTCACTCCCCACCTCATATGTGCACACAAATGCGACCAAATGACTTTTTCGTGGAAATGCCAGGAGCAGGGTTTTCTCTTTTTTACACCCCAGGGCACCATGGGCCCACTCTGATTCCCCCTCTACCCGAGGCCAAACAGCTCAGGCTTCCCAAGTCTAATTTCCAGAGTGTTCCATTAAATAACTGAACACCCCAGATACCATGCATGCCCGTGTTTGCCCCTCATCTCACCAGCGGATCCAAAAAGCAATCAGGTTTGTCCAGCATGATTTGTTCTTTAATAAAGAAACTTGGTGATCTCACAGCTGATCTTTGCCCAGGGCTCAGGCTGCAGCCAGTTCTTGTGTTTGGTAAGTATCCACAGGGGAGTCTCCCCGGCCTGGTGTCTGCAACGCAGGCAACAGCTGTATAGAGAATGCTTGTTACCTAAAGGGAGAAGCAGGCAATCTTTCAGACGGGACCTGAAGGCAGGTGACAAGTGAGCTCAGTAAACATGTGGGCTATCCGTTTCATACTTTCACCTGATACTAGACTTCCAAAGATTGGTCACTGCTGGAGAAGCGTGCACCATCCACTCGGGCATTCCCAATGCCAGTGTTTGATTCCACAGACTATACATAGTTGCCTTTCATTCTTTTTTTTTTAATTTAATAAATCTTTATTGTTCAGATTATTACAATTGTTCCTCTTTTTCCCCCCCATAGCTCCCCTCCACCCGGTTCCCACCCCACCCTCTGCCCTTATCTCCCCCCCACTGTCCTCATCCATAGGTGTACGATTTTTGTCCAGTCTCTTCCCGCACCCTCCACACCTCTTTCCCCCTGAGAATTTTCAGTCCACTCACTTTCTATGCCCCTGATTCTATTATATTCACCAGTTTATTCTGTTCATCAGATTTTTTTATTCACTTGATTTTTAGATTCACTTGTTGGTAGGTATGTATTTGTTGTTCATAATTTTTATCTTTACCTTTTTCTTCTTCCTCCTCTTCTTAAATAATACCTTTCAGCATTTCATGTAATACTGGTTTGGTGGTGATGAAATCCTTTAGCTTTTTCTTATCTGTGAAGCTCTTTATCTGACCTTCAATTCTGAATGATAGCTTTGCTGGGTAGAGTAATCTTGGTTGTAGGTTCTTGCTACTCATCACTTTGAATATTTCTTGCCACTCCTGTCTGGCCTGCATAGTTTCTGTTGAGAAATCAGCTGATAATCGTATGGGTGCTCCCTTGTAGGTAACTAACTGTTTTTCTCTTGCTGCTTGTAAGATTCTCTCTTTGTCTTTTGCCCTTGGCATTTTAATTATGATGTGTCTTGGTGTGGTCCTCTTTGGATTCCTTTTGTTTGGGGTTCTGTGCGCTTCCTGGACTTGTAAGTCTATTTCTTTCACCAGGTGGGGGAAGTTTTCAGTCATTATTTCTTCAAAGAGGTTTTCAGTATCTTGCTCTCTCTCTTCTTCTGGCACACCCATAATTTGGATGTTGGTATGCTTGAAGTTGTCCCAGAAGTTTCTTACACTATCTTCAAATTTTTGGATTCTTTTTTCTTTTTGCTTTTCCGGGTGAGTGTTTTTTGCTTCTTTGTATTTCAAATCTTTGACTTGATTCTTGCGTTCCTCTAGTCTGCTGTTGGGTCTCTGTATAATATTTTTTATTTCAGTCAGTGTATGTTTGATTTCTAGTTGGTCCTTTTTCATATCCTCGAGAGTCTTGCTAAATTTATCAGCCTTTTCTAGGATATTCTTGAAAAACTTTATAACCGTGGTTTTGAACTCTATATCCAGTCGTTTGTTTTCCTCCATTTCTTTCATTTGTGATCTGTTTCTTTGTCTCCGCATTTTCGCTGCTTCCCTGAGATGGTAGGGTAGCTTTGTGTGCTAGGTGTCCTATATGGCCCAGTGGCTCAGCCTCCCCAGTTACCTGAGGTGGACGCTCTTGGTGCACCCCTTTGTGGACTGTGTGTACAGCCTTGTTGTAGTTAAGTCTTTATTGTTGTTGGTATCACTGGGAGGAATTGACCTCCAGGCCAACTGGCTGTGAGGATCAGCTGTGTCTATGCTGGGAGAACTTCTGCGCTGGAGACAGTCTTATGAGACAAGACTTGCAAAATTGCAAAAGCCTCTGTGCTCAGCTTGGATGGGGCGGAGTCTCAGGGCCGAGCAGACTGTCTTGGCTTCCTGTCAGCCCTGCCCTATGAGGCCCCTGGGTCTCAGTGTCCCTTGGTAATCGCTGCAAGCACCTCTAAGAGTAAGCTGCCCTCGAGTTTCGCCCGCTGCCAGACAGTCCAGTTTCTCCCCCAATGAATCTGGATTCCCAGATTCTCGCCCGGAACTGGAGTTCAGCGTAGTGGGGAGCTTCCGTTTCCCACCCGCTAGAGAAAGCCAGCTGTGCACTCAGCAGTCAGTCCTCTCTGCACGCACTCGCGCGCGTGTGCCTCCAGACCTCTGCCTTTCGCGGCTCCCCTGAGTTTCTGCCTGACAGTCCAGATTCCCCCTGTATAAGCCCGGATCCCCAGGGTCTCGCCCAGAACTGGGGTTCAGTGCAGTCTGAACTGGGGTTCAGCACAGTCGGGAGCTTTTGTCTCCTTCCCGAAGGAGAAAGCCAGCCAGGCACTCAGCCGCCCACACGCGTGTCTCCGTACCTCAGCCTTTTGCAGCTCCTCTGATTCTCCGTGTGCTTTCCTCTTTCCTTCTAGTTGTAGAATTTCCACTCAGCCAGCTTTTGGTTCTGGATGATGTTCGTTTTGCCTTTTAGTTGTAGTTTTGAAATTGTTGTGCGAGGCAGCAGTTTAGGTGTTTACCTATGCTGCCATCTTGGTTTCTCCTCCCTTTCATTCTTTAGGGAGAATTTCGATGCTAGTTGGGTCCAATTGCAAATTGGTTTCTGCAATAACTTGAATGGACTCATTGGATTGTTTCTCACCCGGCCCTGTGTCTGTTTTGCCCCGATCCCATTTTATCAATCCCTCTCTCTTGTGTTTCTTCTTGGGAGGCAGGAGGGACCCCTGTGTGCCTGGGTGGGGTCATTCCCTAATTTCCCTCATTTTTGTTTATGCTTTGGCTCTCACTCTCCAGTGCTTTGATGTGTTAACTTGTGATGTTAGATTTTCACCCCCTTGTGAGTGGTTGCTAGGTTCTGATAAGTGGCCATGCTCTAAAGCAGTGGTCGCCAACCGTCCGGACCTCACGGACCACCAGTGGTCCCCGGACCACCGGTTAGTGACCACTGCTTTAAAGCATCATCAATAACTTGCAGAGTGGTTTGTCAGTAATTTCGTTCTCATTAAATCAGGGGTGTGGATGCTCACTATTGCAAGAATTTGCTCTGCCCTGGATTTTCGTAACGACTTTCTTAATTCACTTTACAAACAGTGCTTCTTTCTCTTTTATGATTCTTCCCATGCACAGAGAGTCCTGTGGTTTATCTTGCTTTTGGGTTTCTCTTTCCCTCTTCTAAACCTGGAATAGAAATGTCAGGAAGAGTGACTCATTCATTCATCACTCAGACGTATTGAGGCATTGTCCTCATCTGCATGGCCAATGTTGGGCTCCAGCATCCGTTCTCCAGCTTTTGAAAGGGGGGAGGGAGGAGGCAGGTGTCAGACCACATGGCACTCCTGCCATCTTACTTAATTGAGAGCACAGGCACATGGGCAAGGGAGACGGGGAAACGGAGTGTATTTGTAGGCTGCAGGTCTCGTCCCAGGGAAGATGGGGAGAATGGATTGTGATGGACAGCTAGTAGTCTTCCTCATGCATACTATTTGCAAAGTGTCTGTGCCCTCGTGATGTTTACCATGACTTGTGGAGGTGAATGCATCTTCGAATTTATACCATAACGTCACACAGTGACATTGTGTGCCAGACACTGTTTTTAGGCTGAGACGACAGGAGTGGGCAACATGAAGTCCTGCTCTTATTGGTTCAAGATGATGGACGGTAAAGAAATGAGCAAGTACATAATGTAACTTCACATAGCAGCAAACTCGATGGAGGGAATAATGTAGGTAAGGGGATACAGGGTAACCACAAGTACTATGTACCTAGGACGGTCAAGAGCAACAGAGGCAGGGAATGCGGAGCACTGAGACTGGGTAGCTGTTGGATTCGAGGAACACCGAGAAGTTCTGAATGGCTGGAGTGGGAGGAGCAAGGGGAGAGAGGAAGAAAATGAGGACCAACAGGTCACTAAAGCCCTTCATGATGGGCATTGTGGGCCTGCGGAAAGCTCTGGAGTTCATCCTCAGTGAGATGGGAAGCTTTTGGAGGGTCAGGAGCAAGGGAGAGACATGATCTTATTTAGGCTTTAAAAGGATCGCTTCTGGCTGCTATGTGGAGAGATGGCTAAAAAGTATTTGGAATCTTTGCATTTATGTGTATGACATTTGGTCTTTGGTTTTCTTGTGGGCATTTGATAGGCTCAGGTTTTGGAGTTATCGTTATACTAGTAAAATGCATCTTAATACATGATATTTCTCAAATCCACTGTTGTACAATACTAGTCAAATTAATTGGGATGTTTACCTCTTTTATCCCCTATTATGAGAATAATTTAAATAGCATAAGTACTATTTATCCCTTGAAGTTTCAAAACTTCATTTTGGGAGGACAAATATGGAAGATTCTTTCATTAGTCAATAGCCTGTTTGAGTTGTGTGGGTTTTTTTCATTTAAAAAATTAAAAAAATATATATATTTTATTGATTTTTTACAGAGAGGAAGAGAAAGGGATAGAGAGCTAGAAACATCGATGAGAGAGAAACATCGATCAGCTGCCCCCTGCACACCCCCTACTGGGGATGTGCCCGCAACCAAGGCACATGCCCCTGACCGGAATCGAACCTGGGACCCTTGAGTCCGCAGGCCGACGCTCTATCCACTGAGCCAAACCGGTTTCGGCTAAAAAATTTTTTTAAATAGCACATTTTATTGGCTCTCAATTTTTAAGTGTTTCACTACTTTCATGAATTTTAATTTTCACATTTTTAGCTATATTCTCTTATTCATTGGTATATATGTGTTGATGAAATGTGCCAATTTTACTGATTTACTGATTTTTTTTCATAGAACTAGGTATCTAGGACTTACTTATTATCGTACTTTCCATGTTTTCTAAATTCATTCATTCCTCCTTTTATGCATGAATCCTTTTCTCTCAATTTACTTGTTTTATTTTCTAAAATATTGAGTTGAAAGTTGATTTATTAATGTTTGTTAATCATGTAATTATATAAAGATATGAATTTCCTGCTTATTACAGCTTTTGCTACATTCCATAATTTTTAAATACCCTGTAATTAGGATTTGATTGCCTCTTTAAGCCAAAAGTTAAGATTAGTTTTTCTGAAAGTAGTATCTGTATCTGCTGCTATTTTGAAAGTACATATCATTTATAAATTAATCAATGAAAAAACAAAACCCACCCCTCCTTCTTTCCTACTCCTCTGTCAGTCCTAAGGATAACCACTTTCAACAGTTGCATGCATCCAAATAGACTTTGTCCAAACACAGGTAAAACATTATATTATAAGCATATATAATTTGTTAATTGAGATATTTTATATGTCCTTCAAATTTTTTATTTGTTCAACAATAAACTATAGCAGAATCTGTAGATCTATCTCCTTTTTAAGTGGCTACTTTAGAATATGGAATAAATTTAATCACTTCCTTGCTAATGGGTGCCTAAGTGTTTAGATTGTCTATTTTTTAAATTTACTTTTTCTTGTGCACTTGCACAATAATTTCTCCAGGAATTCTAGATCAAGATTATGTCTAATTTCTCTTTTGATATATATAAAGGTATCAGTGTGCTCATAAACTGACTATGAAAAACCCAACAAGCCAATAAAGTCAACCATCTGATTTATAACATTTGCTGATTTCTGTGGTGTAAATACTGCCACCATGGCCAATTTCAAGCTAGCAACTGCTCGCCAAAAACTCCTGAATATTAACTATGAATTCGTGTAAGCTGGTATAAGCCAGTTCAAGCTGGCTCCAGCATACCACTGGGAAAGCCAAATTGCCTTCAAAATTATTGGGTTAACTTCCACTCATGTACTGAGTAATGATGGTGCACTTCTCTATAACTCCAATGGCCCTGAATATTAACCTTTTGCACTCGGATGTCGAGTGTGACTCGACATGGTTAGCATTAGAATAAAGGAATCGAGAAAAAAAGCAAGCGAGTGCAAAGGGTTAAAGCTCTTTCTAATTTTTTCCAATTGGGTAGATTAAAAAATTGTATTTCACTCTTATTTAGTTTGCATTTTTTTTTCATGTGTTAAATACCACTTCTATTTCTTCTATGAATTATCTATTTATATTTACTCCTTTTCCATTCAAAAATGTTTTTATTAGATAAATTTGATGTGTTACATTTTGTAAATGTAAAGATGCAGCTTATGACTTTGATACATTTATAAATTGCAATATGCTTGCCATTGAAGTAATATTTATCACATTACAGCATTATAGTACAACATTATTGTCTATATTCATTACCCTGTGCATTAGATCTCTATTGCTATTTTACTAATTGTTGCAAGTTTGCACCCTTAAACAACATCAATATTTTTTTCTCCATCCTATCCTCTGTAACCGCCATTTTATTGTTGTTTCCCCACCCGCAGGTTTGCTTGTTTTATATTGCACATGTAAGTGATATCATACAGTACATGTCTTTTTCTGTCTGACTTGTCACTTTTAACAAAATGTGATCAGAGTTTCATGTTTTCACAAATGGCAGGATATTCTCTTTTTTGTGGTGGAATACTATTCCATTGTATACATACCACATCTTTTTTTTTTTTTTTTTATCCATTCATCCATTGATGGGTGAAAACATTTTAATTGAGCACCTTCTACATGCAATGCATCCCTCTAGCTGCTAGGGATACAACAGTGAACAAGACCTTCTTTTCTCTGCACTAGCAAAGTTTATGTTCTAGGGACTAAGACAGATGCAACTGTTGCAAGTTGAGACAAATTAAGAAGTTAATAACCCAGGAGCTAAGCTAGGAAATAGAAGGGGCCCCTCCTTAGATATGACACTTGAAGAAGGCTTCTCTGGGCAGGTAGCATCTATGCTGAGACCTAAAGGTGTGAAGGAGCCAGCCAGGCAGATAGCATGAGTTAAGGACTAGAGGTAAGAGGTGGCCTTGCTAAGCTTTCTAAGCAGCAGCAATAGCTATGCAAAATCCCCCAGGCCCCAGGGAGAGCTGGGAAGAAGGTCCCAGAGGCTGGAGTACAGTGATGAAGGAGGAGCGATGAATGAGATGACGTGGGAGACAGAGAGAAGGGCCCTGCAGACCACAGAGAGGGGTTGGATTTTATTCTGAGTGATCACTACTGTTTTAGGTAGAGAATTGATGTAATTCATTACAAACATGTAAATATCTCCTTTACTGTTCTGTAGAGAATGGATGATAGGCAGGCAAGAGAGGAGGAATCTGGAGGTTCAGTTAAGAGGCTGTTGTTGTACTGATCCTGGTGATGAAAAGTCACATGTTCCAAACCAGAATCACCATGTTGCACAACTGCAGGGGGCGCTGTCCAACTGGCAGCCCTGTGGATGGAATGGACAGACTGTTCTCCTCAGTGATATTTAGCTATCTTTTGGATAGTGGATAAACTTGGGTTACTGTATATGTCGTGAATATTTTTTTCACAGTTGGTTATAACCTATTTCATGATTCAACATATCACAGTTTTAAATTTTCATAAAGTTAGGTTTGTCTATCTTTTATTTAATTGCTTCTGAGTTTACTTGTCATATATTAGAGCTCCCCTTTTGCAAATTTACAAGACATTCTTTCATATTTTCTTTTTTCAATATTTAGATTTTTTTAAAAAACAGATATTAAAATGAATCTGCAAATTACTTTGGTATGCACAAAAGGTAGGAAAATTTTAGTGTAGATTTTTCCATGTGCCTTTATATCATTCCATGCTACTTTTTAAATTGAAGCTCTGTAGTACATTTTGGTGTCTGAAGTGCATATATCCTCTCATCATATTCTTTTACGGAATGTTACTAGCTGTTCGTGTGCATTCGCTCAGCTATATGACATCTGGAGTCAGCTTGTCAAGTTCTACTTTTAAAGACTGACATTTTAAAGGGGTTTAAATAGAATTCATGTCTTAATTTGGGGAGAACTGACATTTTCCACGTTTTAAGTTTTCCTATCCAGTAATATGGTATGTCTTTTGGTCATCCAGGACTTCCTTCTTTTATTTTCTTTAGCAAAGTTTTCACAGTTTTTACAATAGAGTTCTGCTACTTCTCTTGTCTTTATGACAAAGCATTTGATCATTTTTGTTAATAAATAGATTTATTTTTCACTGGGTTTTGCCCATGTTTAGGAAAGCTATTGATTTTCATGTACTTTCTATCTGGTCATTTTATTGAATTCTCACTAGTTTTAATACTACTGGTTCAGTTCATTGCCTTATATTTTACTAGAGGCCTGGTGCACAAAATACGTGCACTGGAGGCTGAGGGGTGGAGGGGGGGCAGTCCCTCAGCCCGGCCTGTGCCCTCTCATAGTCCGGGAGCCCTCACAGGGATGTCCGACTGCTGCAGAGGCAGGAGAGGCTCCCGCCACTGCCACTGCGCTCGCCAGCCGTGAACCCGGCTTCTCCCTGAGCAGCACTCCCGCTGTGGGAGAGCACTGACCACCAGGGGGCAACTCCTGCATTGAGCGTCTGCCCCCTGGTGGTCAGTGCACATCATAGCCATTTGGTCGATTTGCATATTACCCTTTTATTATATAGGATAATATTTCCAGTCCTGATTCTTTATTAATAAGTGTATAATATTTCTTTGTTCATACCTTTATTTTCTCTTTTATTTATAGGATATGTATATAATTTTGTGTTATATCTTAGGAGTCCTTGAAAAAATAATTAAATGAGTTTCACAGCAACTGTATAAATAATTATTGGGATTTTATTATTTTTACTGGTTTCTTTGCTATCTTATGTTCCTCCCTCTTTTTCTTTCTCCCTCCTTTCCTTCCTTTGTTTTTGTTTCGGTCTAGTCTCCCTTGCTCTTTTTTTTTAATATGTTTTTGTTGATTATAGAGAGCGAGGAAGGGAGAGGCAGAGAGTGAGAAGAACATCGATGTGAGAGAAAAACTTTGATTGGTTGTCTCCTACATGCACCCCAGTGATTGAACCTGCAACCTAGGTTGGTGCCCTGACTGGGAATCAAATCTTTCACCTTTCGGTGCTTGGTGCACAGGACGATGCTCAACCAACCGAGCCACACTATGCAGGGCATGCTTTTAAAATATATTTATTTGGGCAGCAAATCTATGGTTGTTTGTACTTCTGAAAAATGTCTTTATTTTACTATAGTAAATTTTAATTGAAAATTTTCCTTTTACTTTTTTTATCATAGAAAATTTTAAACAAATGTATAGAGAATGATATGATGAATCCTTTATCCATGTCTCTCAGTTCTTGTTTTCTCTCACCTTCCCCACTCCTACCTCACACCTCACACTGGATTCCTTTCAGTCAAGTCACAGAGATCATATAATTTCATTTATAAATAGTAAATTATTTAGTGTGTACTTCTGAAAGAGAATGATATAAAGAAATTTGGAAACATCCACAATGCCATTATCATACTAAAAAAATTAACATTGCTTCCCTAATACTCAGCTTAAAATTATTTGAACTTCAACACTTTTAAGTCATTGCTCTATTGTTTTCTCACACCTAGTTTTTGTAAATTGACTTTTCCTTTTCCTTTTTGGAAACTGGCAATATTTGATTTTTATATTTGGGATTCACAAATTTCATACCTCTCCTTCTTTTCTGAGCTTTGATCACATCGACTTTCTTTTAGTTTCTTATCATGCCATGTCACAGTGCCTTTGTACAAGTTGCTGTCTCCCCTTAGAATGCTGTTCTCCACACAAACCATCCTGCCCCTCCCTGCTTACATAACTCTGCAGGTCCTTGAGGTGTAAGCAGAATCACCACTTCCCCGGGGTGCTGCCTGGGTGTGCTCCTGTCCTGCATTGCTACAATACCATTGGCTTGTCCCTCCTCTTATCTGACTGTAATTGTATATTTAATGTGTACTTTTGGTGAAATGTACGTTTTTCCTATTACACCATAAGTTAAGCTCCATAAGGGCAGGGACTGTATCTACTCTTGCTCCTTATTGCATATGCAATTCCTATTTGTACACAGTAGATGCTCAATAAACATCTCCTAAACACTTGATGTTTGAATTGCTTGAATAAATGAATGATTGATGAATATCTTTATAAGATACTAATTGTATCTCTTATTTGAACACTTTATCTTTGGATTTTTTTAAAATTTCATCTTATTGTTTCTCTGCTCCTGGAATTCTCATTGGATGGTACCAGATTTTACTCAAATTATCTACACTGGCTTTTAACTTTTCTCTTACACTTTCAATTTGTTACCCTTTTTTGTGGAGTTCACAAATTTGTGCTTCAGCCTTGAGTTAGGTTTTCTGGAACTGGTATTCAGCTCTTCATGGGTCTTTCTTTTTATCATGTTTTATTTTCCAAGAACTTTGCTTTTTTTTCTTGACAGTATATTTTATATATATGTATACATATACATATACATATATGTATATATATGTATGTATGTATGTATGTATATATATAATGTTCTCTCAAATATCTCTAAGGGAACTAATTTTATTTATTTTGAAGTTGTTTTCTATTTTTCAAGTTAACTATTTCTAGGAATTCTTCAGTTTGTTCAGTCTGGTACCTCTTTTACATGCTACTGTTTTCCTTGAAGTGTTGGAAAATGTGGGTTGCCTGCTCACTTTTAAAGTTAATACTCTAACCATCTAAGTAAGTCATGTCTGACATTTCCTTTTGTAAATTGAAGGCAAGTGAGTGGCATAATAGCTTTATGATTATTCAAATTATTCTGGGTTTTTTTTCATGCTTGAGCATATAAGGATTATTCAAAATGCATTAATTCATTAAAGCATTTAACTCACATTAATTGGATATATGCTTGTTGTTTTGTTCTTTGCTTGGATTCTGTTCGTTCTATAGTTTCTCAAATACATGTCTGTACATAATTTTGTGTATGTGTGTGTTCTAGGAATTACAGTATGTCTCCTTAACTTATCAGTGTCTACCATTACCATGAATTAATATTATATTCTTTACATTGTAAGCTTTTTACAACGCCATAATTTTATTTATACTTCTCTCACACTTTGTCTATTGGTGAGATGAATTTTACTTTTAGATATATTTTATTTATTTATTTGACTTTAAATAATGTTTTATTTTTCAATTACAGTTGACATATTATATTACTTTCAGGTGTACAACCCAGTGATTAGACATTATATAACTTACTAAGTGATGACCCTGATAAATCTTATACCTATCTGACACCATACATAGTTATTACAACATTATTGACTATATTGACATTATTGACTATATTTCTGTACTTCATCTCCCCATGACAATTTGGTAACTACCAATGTGTACCTCTTACTCCATTCAGTCCCTTCACCCATCTCCCCATCCCCTCCCATCTGCCAAACATCTAAGTGTTCTCTGTACCTGTGAGTCTTTTTCTGTTCTACTTGTTCATGTGTTTTGTTTTTTTAGATTCATTTGTTGCTAGATATATATTTATTGCCATTTTACTATTCATAGTTTTGATCTTTATTTTTTCTTCTTCTTAAAGAAGACCCTTTAACATTTTATGTAATACTGGTTTGGTAGTGATGAACCCCTTTAACTTTTTCTTGTCTGAGAAGCTCTTCCTATGTCCTTTGGTTCTAAATGATAGCTTTGCTGGGTAGAGTAATATTGGTTGTAGGCCCTTGCTTTTCATCACTTTGAATATTTCTTGCCAATCCCTTCTGCCCTGCAAAGTTGCTGTTGAGAAATCAGCTGATAGTCTAATGGGAACTCCCTTGTAGGTAACTAGCTGCTTTTAGGATTCTCTCTTTGTCTCTAAACTTTTGTATTATGATTATGATGTGTCTTGGTTTGGGCCTCTTTGTCTTCATCTTATTTGGGACTCTCTGTACTTTCTGGACTCATATGTCTATTTCCTTCACCAGGTTAGGGAAGTTTTCTGTCAGTATTTCTTGAAATAGGTTTTCAATTTCTTGCTCTCTTCTTCTTCTGGTACCCCTGTAATAGGGATGTTGTTATACTTGATGTTGTCTCAGAGGTCCCTTAAGCTGTTCTCATTTTTTAAATTCATTTTTCTGTTTACTGATCCAATTGGGTGTTTTCTGGTTCCTTGTCTTCCAAATGGCTGATCTGATTCTCTGCTTCATCAAATCTGTTGATTTTCTCTAATGTATTATTATTTGTTATTGCATTTTCTTTGTTTCTGACTAGTTTATTATTATGTTTTCTATCTCCATTTTTATGTTTCCCATCTCTGCTTAAATTCTCACTAAGTTAATCTACTATTCCCTAAATTCATTGAGCCTCAGAACCAGTGTTTTGAACTCTGCAGCTAGTAGATTGCTTGTCTCCATTTTGTTTAGTTCTGCTTCTGGAGTTTTGTTCTGCTCTTTCATTTGAGACATGTTTCTTTGTCTCCCCAATTTGGCAGCCACCTCGTGTTTGTTTCTATGTATTAGGTGGAGCTGATATGTATCCTGGGCTTGGTAGAGTGGCCTTATATAATAAGTGATCTGTAGCTGTTTACCTGAACTGGGCACTCCAGATGCACCCTCCAGGTGGGCTTTGTACACCCTCCTGTGGTAGCTGAACCTTGATTGCTGTTGGCATGTCAATGAGAGGGATGTACCCCCAGGCTGATCAGTTGCCTGGACTGGCTGTGACCACCATGGAGGATCAGCTGCACAGGGGCCACACAGTAGGACTAACTTCAGCAGGGCTCTTGTGACCACTGAGTCTGCCCCTTGAGTGTGTTGCTTATGGAGATGGTGGGTATTGCTTTGATGTGGTCTGAAGCTGTCCATTGGGTTTGCTGGCTCTGCGGCCTCCCAGGAGGTGCAGGCCAGAGTCAGCCATTGTCTGTGTTCTGCTGGGGCCACTGGGCAGGAGCTACAAAATGATCTATAGATGGCTACTACTAGTGCTGGGTTTGGAGTTGCCCAGGAGAGGCCAACCTGCAAATCAAGGCCAGCTGCTCCTAGTGCCAGGCTTAGGTCCATTTAGCAAGTGGTATGGGGCACACAAGGCCAGATGCTGCTTGTTTGAGAGATTTTTAAGACAGTCTGAAGTATGAACCAAGACAGGCTTTTCATATTGAAAAGTCCCTGGACAGACCTTGGTTGGGCCTGAAAGTTGGATGGGGCAGAATTTCAGGAAATCACCAGGGCAGGGCAAACCATGATAGCCAGGTTGATAGAGTCTGAGATATGGCACCCTTGAGTGAGTCTGAGGTAAGTTTGTGCACGAGCCCTTTAAGATTAACTGCTTGGGACTCCAGCAGCCTCTGTCTCACTCAGCCACAATCCCTGCTGGTTTTTACAGCCAGAGGTTACGGGGACTTCCCTTTCCAACACTAGAACCCTGAGCTGGGGTCCAGGTGTGGGGTTGGAGGTTTCAGGAGAGACCTCTGTACCTGAGATATCCCTTCTGATTTTTATCCCCACACAAGGTGTGGCAGTAGCTCCTCCTACCAGTCTCAATGTGACTTCTTCTTTTAAAGACCTCATTTTAGGACTTTCATTCAGCTAGATTTCAGGTGGTTCTGAGTGATAGTTGTAATTTTGATGTTTGTGGGAGGATGTGAATACCACATTATCTATGCTCCATCTTGACTAGAAGCCACTTTTACATATATTTCAAACTCCATTTCTACATGGTTTTATTTTTACTTCAGTCAAGAAAGGGATGTAACAAAAGAAAAAAAAGTCTTTAGCATTTATTTGCATATTTTCCATTTCTAGGGACTGTTCTTCCTACTTAGAGGTCCAGGTTTCTACTTAGTACTACTTCCCCTTAGTAGAAAGATATTTCTTTACAGTTTCTTATAGAGTAGGTCTGCTGGTAATAAATTCTTTTAGCTTGCATGATCTGAAAATGTCTTTTTTGCCATAATTTAAAAATTTTTACTTATATCTTTATTATCTTTCTCTTAAACTAATCTTTTCATTTATAACATCTTTAGAAGTACAGAAAGGTGCAAAGATAGTGTCATAGTGCTAGGAGTTCCTATATCCCCCACATCCAGTTTTCCCTGTCTTTAACTTCTTACATTAGTGTGGTACATGTGTACAGTTAATTAATTGATAGATGATTACTATTGAAGTTTGTGCTTCTATTAGAGTCCCTTCATTTTTACTTAATGTCCTTTTCCTGCTCCAGGATCATCTAGGATACCATGCTACATGTACTTGTATCATCTCATTAGGCTGTGAAAGTTTCTTCTATTTTTCTTGTTTTTTTGATGTCTTTGACAGTTTTGAGGACTGGTTAGGTATCTTGTATCATGTCCCTCAAATGGTATTTGTATGGTGCTTTTCCTATAACCGGACTGGGTTATGTGTTTTGAAGATGAAGGGCACAGCGGTTAAGTGTCATTTTCATCAAAACAAATCAATCATATACTATCAGTATGACTTAGCACTGTTGACGTTAATCTTCATGACCCGGCTTAGTGTTTGTGTGGCCTCTGCACTGCCCAGTTACTCTTCATCTCCCTCCACTTCCATCCTGTATTCTGTGGAAGAGAGACCCTAGGTGCAGCCATATTTAAGAAATGGAGAGTTATGTACCACCTTTTTGAGAGTGAAATATCTTCATAAATCATTTCTGAATCATTCAAGAGAGATTTTTCTGTTCTCCATTTATTTATATTAGTATAGACTTGTGGACATTTATTTTATACTTTTTGGGTTATAATCCAATACCACTTTATTTTCTTGGTCAAATTGTTGCAGCTTTTTTTTTGCCTATATTTTCAAAAGGTATTCATTGCTTGTAGAATTCTAGATGGACATTTTTCCTTTGAATGAAGATATTACTCCATTGTCTATGGCCTTCATTGTTTTTCAATAAAGTCTGTAGTGATCCTCCCTTTTACGTTTTGTATGTGATATATTATTTCTCCCCTCTGACTGCTTTTAAGATTTTCTCAAGTTTTTGTTTTCAGCAGTTTGCTTAGGATGTGTCTATGTGTTATTATTATTATTGTTTCAATTTATCCCATTGAGGACACTAAGTTTCTTGTATATATGGTTGCTTTAAAAAAAAAATCAAATTTGGAAAAATTTAGCCAATATTTTTTCAGATTTTTTTTAGCAGTATTCCTTCCTTTCTCCTTGGACTTCATTTGATTATAGGGTAGTTTGCTTGATATTGTTTTACAGCTCACGAGGTTTTTTTGTTTTACTGATTAGCTCAGTTTTCATTGATCTGTCTTCAATCTCACTGACACATTCTTCTTCCATCTCCAATTTGTTAAGCACATTCCTATTTTTTTATTTTAGGTGTTGTTCTTTTTCAGTTATAGAATTTCCATTTCACCCTTTGATTCTAGAGTTTCCATTTCTCTGCTGAGATTTTCATGCATTATTTATTATCACTATATTTTTCTTTATTATTTGACCAAATTCATAACATCTGCTTTAATAAAATCTTTTCTTTTTAAAAAAAATAAAATTCCAGGTCTTGGTGTTTTTTGTGACCACTTTTTATTAACTGGTATTTTTTTCCTGGTCATGGGTCACCTTTTCCTGATGCTTCTCATGTCCAGTAATTTTCATTTATGTGTTAAACATTCTGGACACTATGTTGTTGAAAATTTTGGTTCTGTCCTCCTTAAGAGTGTTGATTTTTATTATTGCATGCTTTTAATATGCTGGATCCTTTGGAAACTTGTTATATATTTTTGCTCAGATAGGTCTAGGGTAGAGAGTAGTCTAGGCCTGGAGTAGTCTTATTCCTTGACTGTGGCCTTTTTAGCCCAGATTGTGCAGCAAGGACTTTGTACTCTACCTCCTTAGAACTCCTGAGTTTCCTAGTATTATACTGCTTTTGGAATATCTGTCTAGCTCACAGCTTCCAAGCAGCTGTTCACTGCCCAGCTTCATGGACTCTCACCAGGCTCATGTGCATCTTGACATTTGAACGAAGTCTTGAGGTCACGACCCCTGTGGCCATTGTGGGAACTTCCCTGTACTGCTCTCTCTACTCTGGCACTCTTGCCCTTCAGTCTCCAACCACTTCAGTAGCCCTGGACTCTGATCTTCCACAGTTCGTTGAAACTACTGAACTCTGCTTGGCTTCCTCACTGTATGCCACCTGGAAGTGCTTAAAGGCAGAAAACCAGGTGATCATGGGCCTCACTTTGTGCATTTCTCAAAAATCCAAATTGATGCTTCATATGTTTTGTCTAGTTTTATAATTGTTTACCATCAATTACTCCATCATGGTTCTCACTTGGTTTTATAAGGCTCGGTTTAATCTTAAAGTTTTAATTTCATAAGTTTCTATGATTTTTCTCTTCTTTACTCCCCTCCCCACCATTTACACTTTTCCTGGGCACAGGCTTAGACTACTTTTGGATTTGGGGTGGTTTTGTTTGTTTGTTTTAGTCTCTTCGGAAACTTCCCATCTCTACTCATTATACTCAACTTGTTCCGAAGATTCTTTAAAACATTTTAGAGTTATTTTTTATTATCACAAAGTCCAAGTCATTTATGGATTTGCTTCCATTGAATATTAGTAAAATATTTTTGCATGGTAATTTTTTTATTGTATCTTCGATATTATGGATGATGCATTATAGAGTCTCTGGATTCTGATATTTTCTGCAGAGTGTTGTGTCTTGTTCTATCAACTAATTGGATTACAGGTGTATCATGAACTTGAGGAGGCTCGGTTTTGTGCTTTGTTGTGCAAATCCCTTGGTTTTGCTCTGAATCCTGAGATACAGTCTTTACCCCTAAAGCATGGCCTTTCTGGGGTTATATTGAAAAAGACTGAGGTGTTTACCAAGTTTCTCTAACTTGGTGAGACTCAAATTCTACATTCAGTCTCCAGAGGTGGGCAGCAGCTGAAGTCTGCCCAACTCTTCAACTTTGTAGCTCTTATTTTTCTTTTCGGCTCCTTGCAGTCTGGTCTGCACATGCACAGTTCAAGGTCAATCAAGGATGTAAGGGGAGTTTTGTGCAGATTTGGGGGGTTTCTCCTTCTGTGGTATCTCATTTCTTGGACCCCTCTCTTCAACTTCAGCCATCAGCAGTAGGTCCCAAATACAGTTCTCTGATTCCGACCAATGATGCCTGTGCTTCCTGCTTGAATTCTAAGTGCTTTCTGCTGTGAGGACTGGGGGTTCCTGCAAGACAAAAACAGTACAAACATATAACTCACCAGACATCATTTTCCTTTTTCAAGGAACAAATCCCCTCTTGTTCTTGCCTGCTTTTTTATCTTTCTCTGGTACCTTCAAATATTAGGGTTTATTTCTTTCTTCTCTCTTTGCCCAGAGATTAGGCGTTAACAAAACTCATATTGAGAGTGTAGCTCAAGACTAAGATACTGGAATCCAATTCTTTTTCAGTTAAACCAGAATTCAAAGCCTAACTTCTAGAAATTAATTAGGACTATGTCATTCTCTTCCTAGGGATACTGACCCACTGTATTTGATCCACTTGGAGGGAATTCATTGCACTTATAAATGGGTTGATCCCAGTGTAAAACGCCGAGTTTCTATTAGAATGCTTTCATCAAATAGCTTGCTTAAAAAATTTTAGTTTCCTCATAAACATGTGGAAACACAACCATTCTTTAAAGGGTAAACTGGGCATCAGGGTATGAGTAGGATGCTTATTTTAGACATTAATTTTGAGGTTTTTATTGAGATTTTTGGGAACATTTGAAAGTTTGAGGGAGAGAAGGAGAAAGGG